>NC_140485.1:110689553-110739553 GCF_964271855.1 Acomys minous
CTATGACAGTTTTCTGTAGCATGTTCACATAACTGACCATCCATTAAATAATAAAATGTCTGAGCAGAGATAGCATTCTTTGACAGCTATGGGCACCTGTCCAAAGAAAGGGCCAGAGGGAGGAGCACATGTTGTCATGAGCACCAGCTTTATAGGCAAGCCATGAGTGGTAGAACCATCCTGGCCACAAGTGTGAGCAGGCACTTCATTTTAGCTCTGAATTTAGATTAAACATGCTCTAGAATTTCCTCTCCTTGGTGATAGCCAGGCTTGGCTCTACATATTACTCTTTGAATGTCCCAAGAGATCCTCTTTACTTTGGCCAGAGATAGATGTCCATCCCACTGGCCACATGCCCCACTCTCCAAAGTTGGAAAGATTTGAGGATGCTTCAGAGTTCATATACATAAGGCTCAACCAAAGATCCTGATGTCAGTTTCAAAGTACTAGTTTTGAAAAACAAAAACAAAAACAAAAACAACAACAACAACAAAAAAACAGAAGTGAGATGAAGGAGGAGTGAAAACTCATGTCAGGTTAAACAGTCCTGGTCATGGGTGTGTATTATGGGCAGCTACTTGGTTGCAACTCAAAGAGAAAACGAATCAACACAGGGTGGCATTGGTTTTGGCAGTAACCATGGTAGAAGAGGCATTGTCATGACTGCTAGAGGTAGCAAAGGTAACCATATTGGGTACTAGGCTACAATTTCTAGAACATTCTCTATTCTTAGTTTACCTTATACTCATCCAGAGACTAGCAGTGTCATTTTACTATACAAGGCTAAAAATAAAATACAACATGTTATATATCTCTAGAGTTTATACCTTGCTGTGAGTTCACTGGCTGGCAACATGAAGGGATGGGACACTGGTGTCTAGTGTTTACATCTCCACTCTAGTCTAGCACATATTAATAAAGGCGTATTTATTATTGCCTGGCCAGGGTTTTCTGACTGGGGTAGTTCTCTTTATTGAGGCACTGGATTGTAGATAATGCCAGAGAGGTTTCTTATTGTAGAGAGTGGTATTTATGCAGAGACTCCTAACTGTTCAAAGTGCTGACAACAGCCAACTGTGAGTGTTCAGCTACAGGTTAACATTTATATTACATATACCCTCCAAAGCCCAGAGAACTTCACAACAGAGGGGACAGAAGGTATTTAAGAGCTAGGACAAGAGAGAAAAGAAAGTTCAGTGGTTAAGAGTGGGCCTTCCAGAGGACTGAGGTTCAATTCTGAGCACCCACTTGATAGCTAACACTAGCTGTAACTCCAGTTCCAGAGAATCCAAAACTCTCTTCTAGTCAACTGAGCACCAGGCACAGATGTGGTATACACACATACATGCAGGCAAAACACCCAGAGTAGAAAAATAATTTTTAAGCACTTAGGGTGGGAAAATGTTTACACAGGGACTGTAGAAATCTGTCCACTCACATGGTTTTAAATGCAGGGAAGTAATAATTCAAAGTGAGTTGCCTGCCAATGTCCTGTTCCATAAGAAATTTTGGCATCCCTAGCAAGTGATGTGTTTATTGATTCAGTCTCCTTGGAAACTGACTTGGTCCATGGACAAGTGATTCTTTATATCTGGATTGGCTATAGGGAGGGTCACCATTAGTGTCTTGAATATCAGCCATTGATCTTGCATAATGATGGTTAAAATTTCCATCTAGTAATAAAATTGATTCTTATTTTTATTCTAAATAACTGTTTGGAAAACTACATTCCTTAAATAAACTAGAGGTATGAAATTGGTGCTAATTTACTTGAAAAGACTTGAAATTAGGAGGGAGGTATATTGGGAGGGTATGGGAGGTGTTGGAGGTGGGCGGTAGATATGAGAAAAATATATTGTATATTATTTATGAAATTGCCAAGGAATAAATAAAAATATATACTGAAAAAGCAAGTATGCTGTAATAAGGACTGCAGTCTTCTTATTGTCTATTCTGCCTTCTGTCTGTTCCATCATCCTATACACCTCTTGAGGGAACACAGCCTTCCAAGAATGACAGTGTTTCCACAGATGTCTGTCCCTTAAATTAGTCCTGATTCTTTCAGTCACACAGCCATCCCAGGAAATTACAGACTAAGCCTGCTGTCCCACTTTTGCACAAACGACGTTCCTCAGCACCACCTGTATTTCTCCATTGCTTTCCTCCTTCAGGCATGTGACCTTAATAATTTCTTTGGTCCTTTACAATAGGTTTACAACTTAAACCTTTTCTTTTTACGCCCCTTCCCTTTCCCTCTGTCCTTCTGTGTGTTTTCTCCTTGCATGACTTTCTTTCTTTGGTCTTTCTTTTTAATTTCTTTTGGTGTTAGAGGGTGAACCCAGGGCCCTGCACTTATTAGCTTATGCTCTACCACTGAGCTAGATTCCAAACTGCAGTCGTAACCTCTGTTAACTTTTGTTTCCCTTTCTGTTGACTTCGCTGTATGTAGTTCACCTCATTGTCTCTTGTATTCGGATCATATAAGTTACTGCTTCTTTTGTTATTGTTTCTGTTCCTTACAGCTATGATTGAACTGAGGGCACTTTCATATTCTGCTTTGCACTGTATAGAAGAAAGCCTTGGTGACTTACTGCCCGTTCCATGGAGCCTGGTCCTACTTCACTGAGATGCAATCATTATGATCACTCAACTCCTTAGCTTTCCCATTGTATTCCTTGCAGAAGAAATCATTCTTGATTATGTTTGTCTTTGTATTCTCTGGAGTCTATTCCTGAGAAGATACTTGGAAATGTTTGTTGAATGTCAGAAAATATAACATTGATTAAGCACTTAGGTAGACACAGAAAGGTTCAAACCTACATCCTTAGGTAGCCCTTTTCAATAACACAGTGATATATAGTATCTATATCATAGAGTAGGTAACCCAAGAGTCTATAGAAAAGCTTTGATTAATAAATAACCCAATGGCAGTGCTATACTGACATCTCATTTTAATTTACTGTTGCCAATATAAACATATGTTATGCATGATTTTGGTTAATTTACTCATATTCTGGAGCAAACTTTACTTGCAAAGAGTATTCAGGCTGCCAGGGGACAGTTGCGCATTCTTTTTTTTTATTGAAAAATAATTTTTTAAAAAGAGTATATTCAGATCACAGCTTCCCTTCACTTGTTTCCTCTCAGACCCCCCTCCCAGCTTATCCCACTCCACACCTCCTTTATTCAGAAAACAAGCAAACAAACAAAGCAGAATAAAACAGAGAAAACAGACAGAGGGAAGAGAGAGGAAAGAACAAAACCACAACGACAAGAACCAAAGAAGCCTGAGCATCTACCCCCTGTTGCCCAAACCCATCAAAACACGATATGGAAACCATAATCAATAAGGAAGTAACAAGTGAGATCAGAAAGATGTCCAAAGAAAGCATCATGAGACAAAAACGTAATGCTGCAAAAGTACCCTTGGGTTTATTTTTGTGTTGGCTACCCACTTTGGGCATGGGGCCTCCCTTAGGTGTGGTTTGTGTACCCAGTGAGATCCATTTGAGATAGTAGTTAATTTGAGATAGCGTCTAGCTTAGGGATGGAGGCTTGTGTCCACTTCCCTTCTCAGGTCTGGGACGCCATCTAGTTTAGACCTGCACATATTGCCACTGTCTGTTGTGGGTTCATTGTGTGCCTCAATCCTGTTGTGCCTGGAAGTTACTGTTTCCTTGGTGTCTTCTGTCCCTGCTGGCTCTTAAAATCTCCATGGCCTACTTCCCCCTCTTCCACATAGTTCTCTGAGCCCCAAAGGGGAGGGACCTGACGAAGACATCCTATTTAGGACCAAGTGTTTCACGGTCTCTCGCTCTCTGCCCATTGCCCAGCTGTAGGTTTTTGTATTAGTTCCCATCGCCTCATCCTCTGACCCTGGCTGAGGGAGACACTGACCTATGTGTCTAACAAAATGTCTTCAGGAGTCATCTTATTTCCATGTTCTTTAGCAGAACAATATTATTTGGTTTTTACCTAGGTTCATGGCATAGCCAGTCTCAAGTTTTGTCACTTAAGCAGTGTCAAGCATGCATGTGTTCCATGTCATGAGGTGGGCCTCAGATCCAATTAGAGAGTGGTTGGCTACTCCCACAACTTCTGTGCCACTATTGAGCCAGCTTATCATATAGACAGGTCACTATTGTAGACTATAGGGGTTTTAATTGATAAATGTAATATATTACATAAACAGGCAGAAAAACAAAAATCACATGATCATCCCATTAGATGCAGAGAAGGTCATTGACAAAATCTAACATTCTTTTATGATAAAGATCCCAGAAAGGCTGAGATAGAAGGGTTACACTGCAATTACCTTCTAAGGCTTGCATACCTTGCCTGTATTTTAAGCCAGCATTACTTTTGACTGCCTATTTACATTTATTTCTACTTTTACTCTGTAAGTAAGAGCATAAAAGGTTTTGGCTTGCAGCAAATACATTTACTTTATTTTATTTTTTACAGAAACCAAACCAAAAGTAATAGACAAAGGAGGCATTGAATATAGAACATATTTTGGTTGCTAAATGTTAGCATATTGCCTTATTTTCTTTAGCTATGTTGATTCTTTTAACTCAGTATCAACATGTAGACCACAGATCCCTTTTAAGAAAAAAAAACCTTAAAAAAATGAAAGTATATCATGGTTTTTTTTTAAAATTTAAGCATTCACAAAGTTGTGGGATTTGGGAAAACAGCAATAGTGGATGAGCTTTGTATTTCAATGAGATTTTGGTGGAATCATCATCATTATTGGGTTAAGTGTGTTAACTGTGGGTTTAAACTCTGCACTGTCAGATGACGAACTTATCCTTTTGTAGGAGCTTTTGTGGACGGAGAGGAGAGGGTGTTGGGATGCAGTTAGTAGTATGTGTCAAATAATCACACAAGTAGATCATAGAGAATGCTGTCTTCTCTTTCACAAGGATATTTATTCCTGAGTAATAAAACTGATGAGTGACCCTAGGCATGACTGAGTAACCATGGCAGATAATTCTTGGGTGAGCATGTGTCCAGCCTTGTCTCTATACTGGACACTGCGACCTGTACTGGGCCCTAAGCTAAGAAGATCCCAGGCTTGATGGCATGGGTTGCTTCTTCCCTGCACTGTGTTTGCCTTTCTTTGTGATTTCTTTCATAGAAAGGCTCCACATTTGCATGTTGCACTGAGACTTGAAAGCTACCTGCCTTGTATTGCATAAGATTTACCCTCCAGATATATTTCAACATTTGGAAACACTTTTTTCTCACATGTAGGATGTTTTATGTAGAATGTAGAAAATATTTAAAAATGACATGCAGAGAGAATATATCTGTTTCTCTTCTTGTTGCTATGACAAAATTATAGACAAAAGCAAATTAAAGAAAGAAAAGTTTATTTGTGCTCATGGATTGAGGGTACAGTTCATTATAGGGGGAAGTCATGATGACAAGAGCTGGTGACAACTAGTCACACTGTATGCAGAAAACAGGAAGCAATGGCTCCTGATGCTCAGCTAAATTTGTCCTTTTTATTCAGTACAGGATGCCATCCCAGGGAATGGTGCTACTCACATTTATGCCGAGTCCTTCTACCTAATTTTTACCTTAATTAATAAATTCTAAAACAAACAAACAAGCAAACCACTTACCTTACAGACATGTCCAAGGATTCATTCTCTCATGTAATTCTAGATTCTCCCAAGGTGACCATAAATATTAGCCATCACAGTGAGTAAGGAGGTTACCCTTTCATCCAAGACCTCCAAGTGTAGGAATCTGTTTTGTTATGTTAGCTAACCCTGATCACCGCTGAGTGTAATCCCATACTTGGGCAATGTAGTTTCTTCAAGGCTGTAAAATATAAATAGCCAAAACACTAAGAATGTAACATTTATTCTCCAATAAAAAGACACAGACTAACTGAATGGGTGCATAAACAGGATCCAACATTCTTCTGCATTCAAGAAACACATCTCACCCATAGTGATAGGCATTGCCTCAGGATAAAAGGTTGGGAAAAAATATTCCAAGCAAATGGTCACAAGAAGCAAGCAGGCGAAGCCATTTTAATATCGAACAAAATAGACTTTCAACCAAAATTAATCAAAAGGGATGAGGACGGACACTTCATACTCATCAAAGATAAAGTCAAACAAGATGACATCACAATTCTGAACATCTATGCTCCCAATACAAGAGCACCCACATTTGTAAAAGATCTGCTAAAAAGGCTTAAACCACACATCGATCCCCACACAATAATAGTGGGAGACTTCAACACCCCACTCTCTCTGAATGACAAGTCATTGAAACAGAAACTAAGCCGAGAAATAACATCATTCACCAATGCCATGGGTCAAATGGATCTAACAGATATCTATAGAACCTTTCACCCAAACAAGAAAGAATATACCTTCTTCTCTGCACCCCATGGAACCTTCTCCAAAATTGATCACATCGTAGTTCACAAAGAAAGCCTCAACACATACAAGAGGATTGAAATAATACCTTGTATCCTATCAGATCATCATGGGCTTAGGCTGCAATTCAACAACAACAGAAATAACAAAAAGCCTACACGTATGTGGAAACTAAACAACTCTCTGCTAAATGACACCTGGGTCAGGGAAGAAATAAAGAAAGAAATCAAGGAGTTTCTGAAATTCAATGAAAATGAAGGAACAACATACCCAAACTTGTGTGATACATTGAAAGCAGTGCTAAGAGGAAAATTCATAGCACTAAGTGCCTTTAAAAAGAAATTGGAAGCATCGCACATAAGCACCTTAACGACACAACTGGAAGCCCTAGAAAAAAAAGAAGCAGAAACACCCAAAAGGAGTAGACGTCTGGAAATAATCAAACTCAGGGGTGAAATTAACAAATTAGAAACTAAGAAAACAGTCCAAAGAATCAATAAAACCAAGAGTTGGTTCTGTGAGAAAATCAACAAGATAGACAGACCATTAGCCAAACTAACTAAAAGGCAGAGAGACAGAATTGAAATCAACAAAATCAGAAATGAGAAGGGAGACATAACAACAGACACTGAAGAAATACAAAGAATCATAAGATCCTACTTTGAAGGCATATATCCCACAAAATTTGAAAATCTAAGGGAAATGGACGATTTTCTTGATCAATTTCACTTGCCAAAGTTGAGTGAAGAACAGATAAACAAGCTAAATAGTCCCATTTCCCCTACAGAAATTGAAGCAATCATTGATAGTCTCCCAACCAAAAAAAGCCCAGGGCCAGATGGTTTCAGTGCCGAATTCTACCAGACCTTCAAGGGAGAGCTAATACTGATACTCTTCAAGCTACTCCAAAAGATAGAAAGGGATGGAACATTACCAAACTCATTCTATGAGGCCATAGTCTCATTGATACCTAAACCTCACAAAGACTCAACAAAGAAAGAGAATTTCAGACCAATTTCTCTGATGAACATCGATGCAAAAATACTAAATAAAATACTTGCAAAATGAATACAAGAACACATCAAAGATATCATTCATCATGACCAAGTAGGCTTCATTCCAGGCATGCAGGGATGGTTTAATATATGGAAATCCATCAATGTAATCCACCACATAAACAAACTGAAAATAAAAAAAACACATGATCATCTCTTTGGATGCAGAGAAAGCATTTGATAAAATCCAACACCCATTCATGTTTAAAGTTTTAGAGAGATCGGGAATACAAGGCACTTTCCTCAACATAATAAAGGCTATATATAGGAAGCCAATAGCCAAAATCAAAGTAAATGGTGAGATACTCAAGGAAATTCTTCTAAAATCAGGAACAAGGCAAGGCTGCCCACTCTCTCCATATCTCTTCAATATAGTACTCGAAGTTCTAGCCAGAGCAATAAGACAACATAAGGAGATCAAGGGTATTCAAATGGGAAAGGAGGAAGTCAAAGTATCCGTATTTGCAGATGATATGATAGTCTACATAAGTGACCCTCAAAATTCCACCAGAGAATTCCTACAGCTGATAAAACCTTCAGCAAATTGGCTGGATACAAAATTAACTCAAAAAAGTCTGTAGCCTTCCTACACACAAATGACAAGCTTGCAGAGGAAGAAATTAGGAAAACTACACCCTTTACATTAGCCACAAGCAATATAAAATACTTAGTAGTTACTCTAACTAAGCAAGTGAAGGACTTGTTTGAAAAAAATTTCAAAACTCTAAAGAAAGAGATTGAAGATGACATGAGAAGATGGAATGATCTTCCTTGCTCATGGATCGGGAGAATTAACATAGTAAAAGCAATCCTACCAAAAGCAATCTACAGATTCAATGCAATCCCTATCAAAATACCTATACAATTTTTTAAAGACATTGAAAGTTCAATTCTGAATTTCATATGGAAAAACAAAAAACCCAGAATAGCTAAAACAATCTTGTACAATAAAAGGTGCTCCGGAGGAGTCTCCATACCTGATCTCAAACTGTACTATAAAGCAATAGTAATTAAAACAGCATGGTACTGGCACAGCAACAGGCTGGTTGATCAGTGGAATCGAATCGAAGACCCAGATATGAATCCACACACATATGGTCACTTGATTTTCGACAAAGAAGCCAAATCCATTCGATGGAAAAAGGATAGCATCTTCAACAAATGGTGCTAGTCTAACTGGATGTCTATGTGTAAAAAAAAATGCAACTGGACCCATATTTGTCCCTTGTACAAAACTCAAATCCAAGTGGATTAAAGACCTCAACATAAAACCAGAGACACTAAGTCACTTAGAAGAAAAAGTGGGGAAGAGCCTGGAACATATTGACACAGGAGACAACTTTCTGAACAGAACACCAACAGCCCAGGCATTGATATCAACAATTAATAAATAGGACCTCATGAGGCTGAGAAGCTTCTGTAAGGCAGGAGACACTGTCAAGAGAACAAAGCGACAGCCTACAGACTGGGAAAAGATCTTCACCAACCCTACATCTGACAAAGGTCTAATATCCAAAATATATAAAGAACTCAGGAAATTAAACACCACCAAACCAAATAACCCAATTGAGAAATGGGGCTTGGAACTAAATAGAGAATTCTCAACAGAGGAATATCAAATGGCTGAGAAACACTTAAAGAAATGCTCAACTTCCTTAATCATCAGGGAAATGCAAATCAAAACAACTCTGAGATTCCATCTTACACCCATCAGGATGGCTAAGATCAAAAATTCAAGCGACACCACATGCTGGTGAGGATGTGGGGAGAGAGGAACACTCCTTCATTGCTGGTGGGAATGCAAACTAGTACAGCCACTTTGGAAATCTATCTGGTGCTATCTCAGAAAAATGAGAATAGGGCTTCCTCAAGACCCAGCTATTCCACTCCTTGGAATATACCCAGAAGATGCTCCAGCACACAACAAGAAAATTTGCTCAACCATGTTCATACCAGCCTTATTTCATAATAGCCAGAACATGGAAACAGCCTAAGTGTCCATCAGTAGAAGAATGGATAAAGAAACTGTGGTACATATACACTATGGAATACTACTCAGCTATTAAAAACAAGGAATTCCCAAAATTTGTGGATAAATGGATTGAGCTAGAAATGATCATAATGAGTGAGTTAACCCGGAAGCAGAAAGATTCAAATGGTATATACTCACTTATATCTGCATATTAGCCCAAGGGGCATGTCCCACGAAAGGCTTCACTTACCAGAAAACTGAGACAGAGGGGAGGACATTCTATTGGGACTCTAGATGAGAGAATCATGGGAGAATGGCAAAGTAGAAGGATCCAGAGGGTCCTAGAAACCTACAAGTAGAACATTATGATAGACAGATTTGGGCTCAGGGGTCCCGCTCAAACTAAGGCACCAGCCAAGGACAATACAGGTGGTAAACCTTAAACCCCTACCCAGATCTAGACAATGGACAGAACACTCTCCACAGTAGAGTAGAGAGTGGGATATTACTTTCTCACATACTCTGGTGCCTCACCTTTGACCATATCCCCTGGAGGGGGAGACCTGGTGGCACTCAGAGGAAGGACAGCAGGTTACCAAGAAGAGACTTGATACCCTATGAACATATAGAGGGGGAGGTAATCCCCCTCAGTCACAGTCATAGGGGAGGGGAATAAGGGGAAATTGGGAGGGAGGGAAGAATGGGAGGATACAAGGGATGGGATAACCATTGAGATGTAACAAGAATAAATTAATAAAGGGGAAAAAAAGAATGTAACATTTATATAATTCCTGATTGTGTCAAGGTTTTTATTGCTATAGGTAGTTTATTGTATATATGTGTAATATAAATGTATATGTAAAAATAAAAATTTTAATAATAATAAAAAAGAAAACAGTTTTTATTGTAACAAAGATTATTTTGGAAACAACTTATAGTAATGTATCTGAGAAGCTTTGACATGTATTTTTGTCGACTCATCAATTCGACACTTGGGTCAAAGGTGGAAAAGCTCTATGGATAAGCATGTTCATTACAGTATTGTTAATGCTAATAAAATAGGCAATGATTTGAATGTCTATTTCATTCCAATCAGTTCAATAAATTTTATTGGACTTCATGGCACATCAAGCAACTCTTAAAATGATTTTATAGGTATATAATGTTAAATATTTAGATATTAGAACATATTATATACAATATGATCTATTTGAAAAAAAATCTATGACTACTAAGACATTAAAAATCTATTAATACAATATAGTTATCTCTGGGTGATGTGAATAATAATTATTTAGAATATCAAATATCATTATGTTTCAGATTTACTATGCGGTTGTAAAGCAGTAATATTAATTAAAATTGAGCAGCTGGCCAAGTAATCACAAACCAATCGACCATAACAAGTTTTTCTCCATTTTCAAGCATGTGTTGCTATAACTTGTAATATTTTTTTCTTTATACACTGTCGGCTCTGAAGGAGACAGTGACGGCTTAAAGAGAAAGTCTCAGTGTGGTATTACTTCTTCCTGTTACATAGGTCATGGTCAGATCCCTATTTTCTCCTAGCCAGCCAGCTCGAACCCACTGCTTCCTGGCTTTCCTCTGAACCTTCTCCAGAACTGTGGCAGGTGCCGAGTGCATCGCCACAGCTGTTCCTGTGTGTAGGTGTGAAAGACGTGGCAAAGCCTCCATCTGTGAGTTGTAGAGCTTGCCAGTTTCCTAAGAGGATCCTGGACCAGATTCTGGGCTTAGGCTGTGATCCTCCCTTACAACTGTGGAAGGAGGGATAAACATAGAGAAGGACCACGTGTCTTTCGAATTCGCCGGCCATCGGGGTGACTTTGTTATATGAGTCCATTTACCCCTGGTCCTGTCCTCGAGTGGTGAGAAGGTGGGAAGTCAACATCATTGTTTGCATCACTATGTATGTTCCACTGTATTAGGTCTTGAGGTCTTGATTCTGTAGGTCAAGACTAGTGGAATATGACAGGCTGCCAGGAACTCAAACTTGTCCTGGAGTGGACAAATTTCATTTCATTCAGTGTTGATAGAAATGGGATATACAATTCTTTTTGTCTATCAGAAATTGATGTCAACATTACGGGGCACTGTGTACTACTAAGTGTAGAAAACTATATACTGTGGCTTTGCCTACAGCATTATTAATATTCGCTGAGCCAAAGGTCAGTCAGCAGGTTGCACAGGACCAGTTAGTTACTTAAACCAACTTGTTTCCTAATTGGACTGCAGTGATGACAGGATTTGCTATTGTGTGTGTAAAATATTCATATTTTTATATTCTTTTTATTTCTACATTCCCATTCACTGATGTAGCTCTTTAAAAAAATCAGAAGCACCTCTATCCCCTAAAGTCTGATTAATATATATTATTTTTAAATGAGTGATGGAAACCCTTGTATGATTGCAATCAGTGATGTACTTTAAGTATATTCAGATGTTGGTTTAAGTTTGAACAGATGCATGAGTTTGTAGAGGAAGGAAGTGCAGTTTTTCATTTATTTCTTGTTTTCTGCATACCCATGAAGCAAAAAAAAAATTAGAATTTTTATTTATTTACTTATTTTGCATATATTTTTCTTTTTATCCTATATTATGGTAAACTTATTCATTGAGAAATTCATACATGCATACCATATATTTGCTCACATTCACCCTCCTTCCTCACCTCCCTCCTCCCAGACCCCTCTTTCAGGTCCCCTTTTCAATGTTATTTCCTATTTAAAATTTCCATTTCAAAGAGAACCCACTGAGTCTTAACAGTGCTGCCCATACATGCACGGGGTTGGGGTCAATCACTGGAGCACCATCCACGTATCAGAGGCTACACTCCTAAAGAGGACCCACTCTCCCTACCCTAGTACCCACCAACTGTCAACAGCTCCTCAACTAGGGGTGGGGCTTCTGTGCCCCTAAGCCAGCCATGCTGGAATGCTCACTGGCGTAATCTCATGCAGGCCCAATGCAACGAACCATAGCTTCAGTGAGTCCATGTGCCCAATGGTCCTGTCACGGCCAGAAGACAGCATTTAACTCTTGAACTCCTTAGCCTCTGGCTTTTAAAATCCTCCCTCTCCCTCTTCTGTGATGTTTCTTGAGCCTTAAAGGGACAGGTGTTACAAAGTGATATAGATGTTGTCTCATCCCTTTGTCCTAGAAGGAAGAGTCATACCTTGTAGCTCCAGCTGGCACGGAACACGTGTTCCTCTTGCCTCAGCCCCCCACACCCGCAAATGCTGAGATCACAGGCCTGTGCTAGCACTTCCAGTTTAAAACATTTTGAGAGGACCACATGCTAAATGATTGTTCCACTGGATCCCCAAACATATTTGTAAGCTAATGGAGAACTATGGTGTGAGTGTGCTAGTTCTCAGAACTGGGGCTAAAATGTTGTTCTCAGCGCCATGTGTTAGAGGTGCGATGTTACAGGAGAGTTTGCTTTTGGGAGGCTCTGCCCTCCTGAAAAAAATAATGTCTCGTGTGTGTGTGTGTGTGTGTGTGTGTGTGTGTGTGTGTGTGTATGTGTGTGTGTGTGTGTAAATACCTTCTTGCCTGTCTGTTTTCTGCCAGGAATTGAAGCATCACACAGCCTTCACCAGGGCTGAGCAGACACTGACCTTGGGCTCACGAACTATGATGATAAAGTTCATTTCCCTGTAAGTTACCCAGTCTTTGCTGTCTTGTTTGTGCAACAGAGATAGATGACAAAGCCCAGTCTATTAAGGAAAACTCTTTTTAAAGGAAATTAAAGAAAAATTATTTTTTATACAATCTTGACCTTTATAACTTCCACTTAAATTGTGTTTTAATTTAGGAAGCATCTATACATTTTCCTTGGGTATAAAAAAATATGGATGGGAACTGTATAGTTCATTTGAATATCCTTTTCTTTATTTCCTGTTGGCAAGAGGAGTTGGAAGACATGTGCTAGATAGAATTGGAGAGACCATCTCGGAGGTATGGTAGAACAGAAAAAAAGGCAGATAACAGAAATCTCAGACAATCACATCTGACAGACTCAAATACCTTCTCAAAGGTTTCACCAAGGAATCTGTTGCCAGATTATAGGAGCTTTGTTATATAAATGTAATCTTGGTAATACTAGGTACAGCAATTCTTTAAAGGATTTACCTCCTTTTAGAATTCTGCCTTTCACCATTTACAATCCAGGGCCCAGGGAGGTAACTCAACATCTAAGAGCACTTCCTGCTCTTGCAGAGGACCAGAGCTCCATTGCCATCTCCCAGGTTGAGTGGCTGACCACTGCCTTGACTCCTGCTCCTGGGGATCTGATGCCCTCTTCTGGATTGCATGGGTACTGCACACACAAATACAACCCCCCTGCCCTGAACCCGCACAGGTACAGATACTTCATACTACAGAGGCAAAAGGAGGCAGAGTTCTGTGAGTTCAAGGCCATCCTGGTCTTCATAGTGCATTTCAGGCTGGTCAAGGCTACGTAGTGAGATCTAGTCTTAAAAAATAAAACAAATCAGTCAACAAAACAGCAGCAGCAGCAGCAGCAACAACAACAACAACACCCAAAGAAATAAGTAGGCAAAAATGATTCACACACACACACACACACACACACACACACACACACACACACACACACAATTAAAAATAAAAAGTAAATTCTTAAAAAGTGTTTAATAATAACTTTAAAAATGAAGTTCACTGCAATGTTCCCTGTTCAATTAGCTCAGATGGCCTGACCAGTAAAAGCCCAGTCTGCTTTTGAATTTGGCTACTTGCATTGTTTTACTTTATGTCACTGCAACTCAGATTAAGTATGTGTGGGGTCTTTGGTGCATCCCCAGGGATCAGTTAACCTGCTGAGTCTGGTCTGTCTGCTAAGCTGAGTAGGAAACAGAGATTCTGCGCCTAGGCGATATCAAAGTGGCCAGAATGTATGCGTGCACGTGTGTGCGTGCGTGTGTGTGTGTGTGTGTGTGTGTGTGTGTGTGTGTGTGTGTGCTATGCATGTGCTTTGAGTAGCAATGGTTACCTTGCTTCAATATGGCTAGAAGCAAAGTGCTGCTCCCTGCAAATTTCAGCACTGCAGTGTGATAAGCATAGGGGGGTGCCTTGCTGTTCCTGATCAGCTAATAAGCTAACATCTCATGTTGGCTCCCAGTGTTGGCAAAGATGCTGATTTTGGTCTGTGAGGTAGTATTAACTGCAGCACCCTCATATTAATTGGGCTCTTTATCTTCCTTTGAGTCTGATATCTGCCAAAGGTCCAGCTTCCCTCAAAGGACACTAGTGCACTTTGTATATTTTGTCTACTAGAAAATATCTGACTGCTAGCCATTTCTTTATGAAAAATTCACCAATTTGATGTAACTTCGCAGCTTTGGTTTGAATAGAGCCTGCATTCCTTTCTTGACTCTAACAAGGTGGAAATTGTTTCTTTTCTATTCATTCTATAAACTGAATCAGTGTCTTTTACTGATGTATCCTTTTTTATTCAAGTATTCTTGTTGGTTAGAAAAACTTAAGGCCTCATGTTATAGAATTTAATGATAACTTTTTACATTTATGTTAATATCTACACTGAACGTAGTCTCATTGTTTCTCCTATGGGATTCTTCCCTCGTTTGAGAGTTTAAACTCTCCACCTCCCAGTTAACAATTCCGGTAGGGCCTCCTTTCATGGTACTGCACCTTTAGGGACTTAGAGGACCTGGAGCCGAACACAAGACCAACTGCATGGTTGCGTTTCCTAATCTAAAAAGATGCTTTCAAACCAAGAGTCAGATTCCCATGACTTGCTCTATTTGCAGGTGGAAATGAAAATTCATCTTATGTGGATTTCGGAGCTGACGGGAGATGAATAAAGGAACCAGAGGACACAGATTGTGCTGAGAAAGAGCACAACCACCGAAGACTAGCAGAAGTGGAAATGAGTGCACAAACAGAGGAGAGCCCGGAAAGAGCCGCTGGCTCGCTGGGCTTAGTTAGTGAAGGTCTGAGTTCCAGCTCCCTTTAGCTCCTCCTTTAATTCCTCTTGCTAGTCAGATTTCATGAGCATGGGCTGAAAAGCCGTCCTTGCCAAGCCAGTTTCAGCTGGTGATCTGCGCCTCACAATTGAAAAGTGTCTATTTAATATCCAGTGCCCATTTATTGAGACAGTTCACTGAGGCGCTCTCCCATGGCCACTGTGTTTAAATGCAACCTGCAAATGGTAGTCAGAAATAATGAAGAACTGAGATCTGTTTGGTTTGCCAGAAACTGCGTTGCATTAGCAAGTGGTACCCCATGGCCAAACTGTAATTCTATTGATTGTCACAAGTTGACTGAACATGAAAAATCTGAAGATAACATGCATTAGGTGAACATTAAATTTAAACCCACGATAAATAGAAAGATACATTTTCCTGGCTCCCAAAAGTAAAGGAAGTCAGGCTACTTAAGACTGAACATAGGGAAAGACAGCTTAGCACAATTTTAACTCAAACAATTTAATTGAACAATGACTTGGCTACAAAGAAGAAACACATCACTGTGTGTAAAGCACAAACCAGAGCACTTTTTATAAGTGCATCCCTTGACCCTGAAGAGGAGGAGGGCAATGGAGAGGAAACTTGGGAACAGAGTTTTCAACCACCTGATGGTATTTTCTAACCATGTATTCATGTGCCTTCTCCGTTTCTCTCTCTCTCTCTCTCTCTCTCTCTCTCTCTCTCTCTCTCTCTCTCTCTCTCTCTTTCTCTCTCTTCATATTATTTTCTGAAAGGATATGTGAACATTACCCCCTTAAATGTCAGCTCCATCTCTTCAATACCTATATGACTCTTTGACCTCTAATGCTTTAATAAAAACAAACTAACACATGTAATCTACCTCACTGTTGCATGCTTTCCTACATTCCCCCACACCCTCTCATCGGCATTGTTCTGTCCTTGTGACTCCTCTTACGACTTTACTCTTGAAGTACACTTCCGCAGTGTATGTTCTGTTGGCAAGTCATCACGTCCTGTTTGAGCTCACCGAGAACCTGGTGCTAAAAGCAGGGCTGTCTCCCAAAGCCAGAGCTAAATGCGTTGTCTCTCCCCGGGGAGCTCCAGCTAGGTGCTTGTGGGGCATCCCCAGTCAACCTCTGCTGGATATTTTGAGGACTCAATTTGAAGATGCTTTGCTACCTACCTGCCTATCATTTTCTACTTATTATTTTGGCTTGTGGTATACTTAAAAAAAAACTCATTCAAAGCCAAGAATAAGGCTATTATAAGCAATTCTCCAGGCTGTACAAAACAGATACTGGGTTTATGTCTACTATTATTGGGTTCCAAAGCCATTGAATATAGCAGGATGATGGCAAACAGTTTTTGGATGCTTATATGTGTATATCTAAAAGACTGGAAAAGAAAGCCAGGCAGATAATTTACAACATGGTTTAAATCTTTTTTTAAAAAGCAGAAATGGATATAATGTTCTTCCACTAAATGGGATAATGGATTATGAATCTAATGTGTATAGCCTTTTAGAAGTAGTATACAAAACACACTTTGAGGTACAAGTTTTGGAGCAACAAGGAAATGGATCTTCTGCCTTTTCAGATGATCAATTTAGAGCACAGCAGCAACTTTAAGACTGCACGTCAGGAGAGCCTCTTGCACACCCTTTCAAGCTGTGATTACCCTCAGGCTTGCATACCCTTTCTAAGTGTGATAATCTTCGGGTTTTGTGAGGATCACTTCTCAAAGACGTAGAGAATTCTCAGTAGTCCTCACCACATCCTAAGATATAGACAACATAAGGACATGCTGAATATACTGCTGATAATTTTCTGAGTAAAATACTTTAGTCTCAGCATAGACTTAGTCAAAGAAAAGAAATCAGTGTGGATTTCAGAGTGAGGAGAGATGTGGCCCAGCCATTCACTGGCTGACTATCTTTGGCAAAGCCACTATTGTTAGTATTATCATTAATTAAGTAAGGACATTTTGCTAGGGTATTTCTAAGTTTTAATTTCATATTTATTCCATCTTAGATTCTATTGCAGCATGAACCAAAAATATCACCTTTCTCAGACTGTATCAAATTTTTTATTGGTTGGGAAGCCTGAAATAGACAAAATGCTTGAAATACTTAGGTGTATTATGATTAATCCTATTGGACTTTGAATTATAAAAATAAAAATAATAAAGCTTCTATTACTGAGTCTTAATATCAGACATTTATATGCTCTTGTGGTATCCTTGTTTTCTCAGGCTCCCTGTTGAATTATTGTTTTATGGTCGCCATTTTTCATATAATATCTCACAATTTGGATACATATTGTAAGCAGAAGTGTAAGGTCGCTTTTAAGATTGCTCTCCACTGGTACACACGTGCTGTACCTTTCTCTCCTACTATTGGAAGTAAGCCTTAAACATAATATGTTTTGACCCCCATTACTAGGTTACACTCAATGGAAAAGTTCAAAGGATCTTTCACATAAGACTGAGGATGTCAACATTAACCTCTGTTAGTTAAATGTGAGTTTATCCTAATTGGACCTAACAGGATGAAAACACACTCCTAATCTTTCAAGTAAGCATCATTCAAAGTGGAGAGTTGGAAATCTCATTGAGTTGGTAAAGTGAAGTCTTAGATTCTGGGAAGGGTCCCAGGGCAGGGAATAAAGGCATCATTCGGGATCTGACAGTTATATGCCTTGTGATCCCCTAAAATGTAATTCTGCCAATAATGAATGAGCTTGGGAGAAGATCTTAAACCTCAGGTTGTATTGACACCTGGTCACTGCATGTGAATTTCAGAGCAAAGGAGACAGTCTACTCCTGCTTGGAGTTCTGAGCCACCGGAACTCACATAATAGATGTATTGTTTTAAGTGGCTCAGTTTGTGGTAACTTGTATTGCAGGAATAGAAAACTAATACAACATGACTCTAATTGTCACCATATGAGTCATAAATTTATATCTCAGCGAGTCCTTCCCTTGTATATGCAACGGTCATTTGACATCTTCTCTGTCTTGAGGCTACCTCAGTTTTAATATGGTCAAAACCAAACTCCCATTAATTAATTACTCTCCAGTTAAATCCAGCTAAGGACGTTTATCCTACCAAACTGCAAAGAAAAAAAAATTAAAGAGTCTTTTTAATACTTTGTTTATTTTTATGACCTCCCCCCCGCCATTTTTTGTTTGTTTTTTGTGACAGGGTTTCTCTATATAGCCTTGGTTGTCCTAGACTTGCTTTGTAGACCAGGCTGGTCAAATGTGAGTTTACATTCACCCCTTATATCGAATCCATGACAAATTCAAATCCATTATACTTTGTGGCAGCTACCTCTGTCTGGCTTACTCAACATCTACTTCTTTTCCTCCCACAATGCCTTTTTTTTTTTTCAGAGTTAAGCCCCCAAAATCAAAGAAAATGCTACTGATGTAGCTAGGTCTTCTCATTGGCTTAGGTTCAGTGAGGCTCATGCAAATGTTGTAAGAGTTGTGGTGGTCATATTTCAAGGGCTCCCACCATTTAGCAAGTTTGTAATGTGGAGAGGATTTGCTGCTCCAGGGCAGGTAATGGAACAGTTATAGGAGATTAGCTAGAGACATAGTAGCCGCCTGCTTTACAGGCTAGTGAATATTCCTACCTCTACTCAGAGAATGCTGAGTTGGGGAATGTTTCCAGTGAGAGACATATGTTCTCGTGCATCTAAAAGGTTACACCAGCTACTGTCAAAAGACGCCATTGCATTGTGTTACATATCTTGAGCTGTGGAAATTTGCTAAGAGAGATAGTATGAAGTCGGAAAGATTTATTGTGCCTCATTGTTTTGGAGAGTTCAGCCTGCAGTTTGCTGGCTCTATGGCTATGGGTCTGAGGTGATGAGGGAGAAAATAATAGAGACAGGTTATCTCAAAGGAAAGCTGCTCGACTTATGAAGGCTAGATAGAAAAGCAGGGGAGCCCAGAGGACAGGAAAGGGGAAGGGAGGAGGAAAAAAAAGTGTAGAGTAGAATAGATGATAGGAAGGAGCGGAGGAGAGGAAAAGAGAGGAGATGAGTGGATGAGAACAGAAAGATCCAGGCACAAGAGCTTCTTTTTTTTTCTATCCTTTTTTAAAAATTAATTTATTCTTGTTACATCTCAATGGTTATCCCATCCCTTGTATCCTCCCATTCATCCCTCCCTCCCATTTTCCCCTTACTCCCCTCCCCTATGACTGTTCCTGAGGGGGATTACCTCCCCCTGTATATGCTCATAGGGTATCAAGTCTCTTCTTGGTAACCTGCTGTCCTTCCTCTGAGTGCCACCAGGTCTCCCCCATCCAGGGGACATGGTCAAATATGAGGCACCAGAGTTCATGTGAAAGTCATACCCCACTCTCTACTCAACTGTGGAGAATGCCCTGTCCATTGGCTAGATCTGGGTAGGGGTTTGAAGTTTACGGCCTGTATTGTCCTTGGCTGGTGCCATAGTTTGAGCTTCAAACTATGCCTGCAGTGGCATACTTTGTTCAAGTGAATTCCACTTCCCAATTTCTAACCACCCCCCAGGTAATGCCAGAAAATTATGCATCTATCAATGGACTGGTCAGAGCTCTCACAATCCACTTCCCTCTTCATATTTATAAGCATCATATAAACTAGAAATTTTCTTCTCCTTTGTATTACTAGAGCCAATAGAATATTCAGTCTTGCAGAGTGGGTGAGGTTTTCTTTGTTGTTCTTGTTATTATTATTTTTTTACATTGTTCCAGCTATAGAACATTCCAGCTTATTGCTTTTGATCTTACATAAAAGTTTTTAAAGTACTTACTGTCTTGAGATGATCTCTTTCTCTTTTTTGTGCTTATACTAGAATAGATGAACTAATATATGTATATATATAATTTATTTTTACTCTATGTAGATGAATATTTTGCCTGAATGCATTTTTATATAGATACAATAAAATATATATATTGGTATATATATATTTATATATATACAATAATATATATATATTTGGTATATATATATATATATATATATATATATATATATATATACCAAAATAATGCATAATTTTTCTCTACCTCCAGTACTATTACTCCAGCCCCTTTACAAGCTGTCATCATCCATTACTAGGTCTAAAGCAACAGCTTCTTAGCTGTTGATCTCTGTACCCTTATAATGTTGATCTCTGTGCCTCTTATACACCTTGTCTTCCACTGTCCATTCTTCAGCATAAGCCATCTTTGTATTATATAAAGCAATCTAATGTAAAGACTTCAACAAGTGCCCATGAATCTTCAAGTATAGACTAAGCTATTCACTGGCCTGGAAAGCTTGACTCCCATTTATATCTCTAGCCTCATCTTATAGGTATCTTTCCTGACCCATCATCCCAGCTGGAGGCGTTAGTTACTTCTAGGTGCCACGTATCTTTTGTCCAAAAATTCTCTTCAGGGAAGTATTTCTTACCAAATCCCCTCCCATTAGCCTCGTGCTAAGTCTTGATCTCCTCTTCTGAAGGAATCCTTTGATGCCTTCCCTGACTCTATAATTACATCATATGCTTTTGCTGAGTCATTTACTCCTGAGGATCCCTGTGTGAAGAGTGCAGATTTTTTGTAATAATTTGATTAATAACTGCTTTTCCCATTATATGCCTGAAACTTGTGAATAGGTACTATTTGTTTATAGTTATAGGGGAGTAACCATAGTTATTTCTTTCCCACCTTAGAACAAGAGGAAAGAGAGTTTCTCTATATTTTCATCAATTATATTTTGGGTTTTTATCAGTATTTCAAAGAAATTGCCAGCCAAAATTACAAATTTATTTAAGATTTATTGTTTCAGTCTGCAGAAAATACTTTCCAAAACACAAAAATTTAGGCAAAGAACTGTATAAACTGTGCTATGACCAATGCAGGAGAGCTGTTCCTGTCCATCACCTGGGCAAAGCAGGGGACCTGGCATGGTGGAATGAGTGAAGGAAAGATGGCAGGGTGAACAACACAGCTACCACTGAGGCTCAGATCCGGGGCTTTGAGTTGGCCCATTACAACATCTACCCCATCTATGAACTGCTGCATCACATACAAGGGCCGGCTCTGCAGATCCAAAGCTGCAGAGTCTCCATGACACAGTCCCACCACAGGACATCTGAGCAGATCCTTAGTGAGGATTCAGTACTGAAAGTGTAGCAGAAGCTAGAGGCTTTGTACCAGATCAATAACTCATGACAACGAACATTTGTGAGTAAAGATGTGTGGACAAAAGGGTATACTGTGGGACACACCATGACACACTGCATCTTCTAAAGCAAGATGTTTTAATATTTTATTTGTTTATGTTGTTTTTCCCTTTTTATATTTACTTTTTATTTTTTAGGGGGAAAATTATAAGGGCAAATCACAGATGTGGGTGGGGGGGATGAAGAGTTGAGTGAGAATGGGGTGCATGAGGTGAGATTCATAAAACAATCAATAAAAAGTTAAAATAATAATAATAAAATAATATGTATACTAACAAATTTCTCACTCTGTTTTCCTTGATAACATATAGCAATACATCATAATAAACCCTAGAAGGAAATGTATATAAAATAGAATTTATTTATTACTATTATAAAAATGCAAATATTGGAATAATTGAATAATATTCTCTAGGATATACGCTCATTAGAGCAGCAGTTCTCAACCTGTGGGCCACGACCCCTTTGTGGTCAAATGACCCTTTTATAGTGGTTGTGTTTTAGATATCCTGCATATCAGATATTTAATTTTGATTCACAACAGTAGGAAAATTGCAGTTATGGAGTAACAACAAAAATAAATTTATGGTTGGGCATTACCATAACATGATGAATAGTACTAAAGGGTCTCAGCATTAAGAACGTTGAGAACCACTGTGCTAGAGAAAAGAAAAGGATAAAGTGTTGTAAAAATATATCAGTACTGAGTCAAGTGTGGTGGCTCAGCCTTGCGTGCTCAGCACTCTGGTGGCAGAGGCAGGAGAATGAGAAAGATTTCTTCAAGTTCATCCTACGCTATTCATCAATAGAGCAAATTTGAGGACAGCTTTGATGGTATGGGAGACCTGTCCCCAAAACTTAAATATATAAAAGAAAGACCAGCAGCTATACTGGTATTGGATACATACCTGTATTTTTCTATACAGATATACAAACAGACATAGAAGAAAATACAGATATGTATCTGTTTTTATGAAAACTCTCTTTTTCTTTCTTCTTTCTGAATTCTGTATTCCTCATTTAAAAATGTATATTTGTAATGGGCTTGGCGTAAGATGGTCATTTATTTACTTTTTTTAAATTTTAAAGCATTTCTTCTTAGCAAGCACTGTTATCTGCACCAAAACTCCACACAGAACTGTTGAAATCCTTGGCTAAACCAACTCTGCAAGGAAAACTCAAGTGGACCCCAGTGCCTGCCTCGTGTCAGAAGGAGAATGTACACTTGGCCTTGGAGAGCCATGGGGAAGCCTGCTGGAGAAGAGGCCACCTGTCTGAGTGACGCTGTGCCCACTGCCTTGTTTTAAGATTCTGCTTGTCAGAGGATAGTTTAATTCTTCGCCAAACATGGCCGCCTTCTGCTGAAGTCAGCCAGGGAGACATATGAACGTCTTACCCAGCCAGGATGCTGACTCTTCTCTTCCACTGGACCTGGATTTAAGCGTGTTCACATCTTTCCACAAAACATGTTCTTATTGAACCATATGTGAAAACTGCATTAAAAAAAAAAAAAACCAGAGTGTGGCCTGGCAAGAACCTCAGCCGGTAAAGCCGCCTGCTGCCAAGTCTGACCACTTGAGTTTGAATCTTGGAATCAGCATGATGGTAGGAAAGAGTTGGCTTCTGTAAGTTGTCTTTTGACCTCCACTTGCACGCTATGGTGTATTCCGGTACACAAGCTCACACGCACCCCCCCACCCCCATGAATCTGTAAAAACATTTTTAAAAAGCCCTGACAGAAAGCCACATGTGCTGTGGTAGCAAGAGTCTATATACCAGCCTTTAGCAAGATGGAGGCAGGAGAATTAGAAATACAAGATGACCCGTGTTACAGAGAAAATTGAAAGCCAGTCTGGCTTTATATGAGATCTTGTCGTGAAAAGAAAACAAACAAACAAACAAACAAAAAATCAAAATCAAATACCAAACAACTCAACCCAAACCACAAACAAAGGGGAGCCAGAGCTGACGGTGACACCGCCTCTGTCTGCTGAAATGAACACATCAGGTGACATGGGATAGTGTTTCCATTTGGTTGCTAACATTGCCAGCTGATGTCTCCCATTTTAACACTAGTTACTGACCAGACGTCTGTCCCCTATCTTCCTCTGTTTCTGTTCTTTTGGATGACATCTCCTTTTGTACGACACTAAATCCAGCCAAGTTCCCTTGAAGAGGAGGCGTCTTCAGGTTAAGTGGTCCTATGGTATCTGGGATGTAATGTCAGTGGGGGAGCATGCATCGGACCTACATGCTTAAAAGATGTATAGAAGTCTCAAAACAGGAGAGCCTGGCAGGGGTGGTGATGACGTAGGAGTCGGGATGAAGTGGGTATGGTGGGAAACAGTATAGTAAGTTTTGCCATGTGCTTTTTCTCTCTAGATCTGTGTTTTAAAAGTCACTTTTGGCTACTTGGCCAAGCTGCACTTAATTACCTGTGCTGACTGTAATCGACAGCCAGCTAGCAAGTGTGGCTGGGCTGTTCCTCATCCCTCCACCAGGCCCCGGCAGACTGCAGACCTGGGACCAGAACAGTGTATGTGTCTTTGGGGGATTTTCACTAAGGGTCAGGATACCAGCTCCAGTTTCGATTGTTTTAAATGGCTTGTGCTCCGAGTCTAGGGAGCTACTCATTAGCGACCCTAGGAGTCCAGTCTCAGGAACAGACTGAACTGGGTCGCTCTGCTCTCTGCCAGCACAAGCATTAATAAGAGAAACCACGTCAATAAAAGTTCCCTGGATGAAGCCACAGAATGAGGCACTTACGGGTGATTATAAACAATTTTTTTTTTGCCCGTGGTAACTCCCCTCTATCAACCCTACTCCAAAGTTGATAAGCGCTGCCTCTTTACGGGTCATTAATTTCCTTGAAAATTTAAACAGTTGTCACTGGTGAGCCTCCTCAGGTGCTCGTGTGGGAGAGATTAGCCCGTGTTTATAAGCTGGTCTGTTCATTAAGCGCCTGCTGGCCTCTGCAGGCAGCAAGCCAGGCTACAGATCTCCCACAGATAATTGGGGGGCTGCTGCGAATTACACAGAGCTGCGGGCCTCGAGGATGGTGCGCCTTATTAATATCAGCTGGGTAGACTGCACCGTTTTAATGACTTGTAATAAACCAAGGCAAGCCCTCAGAACTTCAGGAGCCTCTGGGCCCTGACAGTTGTAGGAGCTGTGAAGGTTTGGGTTTCTGTAGTGATTGGCAACTTCTTTCTCATTACCATTTTAAAAAAAAATCAAGGTTTAACACTTTGAGGTGGAGCAAATCTTCCAGGGTGGGCTCCTAAGGTCAGGTGACTGGTGTTTTTTAATGCCCACTAAACCTCTGGCCGATTGAACATCTGCTGGAGGTGGAGGAAAATGGCACTTCTTCAAGGTGTGTGGCTTCCCATAACGGGGAAACGAATTTTGGCAGGAGCTTTTGAAATCGGGAAATTCACGTTTTAAAACAGTATCTATAAATATACTTATTCTTTGATGCTACTGACTTCCGGCAAACTGACAAAAAGTTATGTTTCTGAACATAATCCCAAGCCAACTTGAAAATTCTTTGTTTAAGGTATGAGTGTACGTGTGTGTGTTAATGTGTGTACATGTGCACATATAGAGTCCAGAACAGAATGCCGAGTGTCTTTATCCATTCCTCTAATTGCTCTAGCTCAACACTATTGCCTAGATATTGCCTGTCTTTGAACTGAAAACTCAGAGTCGGCTAGGCAGTCCAGACAGTTGACCAGGCAAGTTCTTGGGACTCATCTGCCTCTGTCCTCCAGTGCTGAGACTACAGGTACGGCAGCCAAGCTGGAGAAGTTTGAGTGGTCCTCATACTTTTTTGTTTTTTCTTTCTTTCTTTTTTTTAAAATAAACGTTTTATTGATCCTTGTGAATTTCACATCATGCACCCCAAACCCACTCATCTCCCCATCAACCTCTGCAATAAATAAATAAATAAACAAACAAACAAACAAACAAACAAACATTTCACATAGGAAGCTGTGATGTGTCAGGGTGTGTCATGACATGTCACACAGTATAACCTCTTGCCCACACATCTTTACTTGCAGATGTTCATTGCACTGAGTCATTGGTCTGGTTTGAAGCCTCTGCCTTCTACACTATCAATACTGGATCCTCACTGGGACTCCTCTTGGTTATCCTGATGTTGCCCTGTGTCGTAGAGATTCCCACAGCCACGGATCTGCAGGATCACCCCTTTCCCACACTCCAGCACTTAATAGGCAGGCTGGATATTGAGGTGTGCCAACTCAAAGCCCTGGATCTGGGCCTGGTTGGTTGGCTGAGCTGGTCAGCCTGTCAGCTCTCCCGAGCTCCTGGGGCCCAGCTCTTCATCCTTAGACTCAAAGTGTTCTCACTCCCTGAAACATTTTCCCAGACCCTGTTTAAAGTATTTTTTAAAAATAGATTAGGCAATTTATTTTCAAGTCTAATAAACATATAGCTGAAGGAAAGATATGAGACAATCTTTAAAATAGGTGATCGATCTATGTATCTATGTATCATCTATTATCTATCTATCTATCTATCTATCATCTATCTAGATATATATGTTTGTATGTATGTATGTATCTATTTATCTATCTATGTAGCTATCTATGTATCTATCTATCTATGTATCTATCTAGTATCATAATGCAATGAGTAGTATGGGACACAAAGATCACTGCATGGCTCAGCCCTCATCAGAGAAACATCCTCCTGCAGTAGACAGGAACTGACACTAAGACCCACAGCTGGACAATCAATATGCAGAGAGTGAGAGATCTTGGAATTTCGGTTCTAGATGGGATGTCGTTATTGGACACCTGCCCCCAGGGATCAGGAGACTATTTGGAAGAGAAACGAGGTGGAGAGATTCCAAGAGCTAGAAGTGATGGATGACTCCAAGGAAACGGCCTTTTCTAGACACAACAGGGCTGATGCACATATAGACGTGCAGAGACTATGGGCAGACACAGAAGACCTGCACTGGTGTAGGGCAGACAAACTGCCGTCCTAGAGAAGTGGCAGGGGGCATTGAAGTCCCACCCTCATGCAAGATGCTGTGTGTAACTTATTTTCTGGGGAAGGTAAAAACTGTTTTCTCCAATGGAGAAACATGGGATAGTCCCACCTCACACTGAGGCAGGTCTTATGCTAAGGAATTAATCAACACAAAATGGAATCCATGTTTTTAGTGCTTTTTTCACTATGGCTTGGTGTGTTTTTGTCTTTTAAAAAAATTTTTTTTGACATAGATCATGAAGTGGGGTGCAAGGATCTGGAAGTCTTGGGTAGGGAAGAATATGATCAAAATATATTATATGAAAAATAAAAAAAGTAGATAAGTTATTCTTTTAAAAATAATGTGTTATAGGATTTGATTTTTGAAGAACAATAATTTATTCTCAGTGTTAGAATACATATAATTGTATTTCCTTTTTAGGAGCAGTCAACTCCAAAATGTGAAACATTCTTTTCTTTGTTTTTCATCCCAATCAAAATCTTCTAAAACTCTGCCATGCTTTGAGGTTCCATTTTTTAAGGCACACTGTTTATGGTCTATCACTTAAAGAATACCCCAGCTTACTGTATTTCTATGAGTGTTGGCCATGAGCCACACAAGAAGCAGCTTGTAGAAGGCTAACTCTTGTCAGCTTGGCTTCCATTTTTTAAAAAATTTTTAATGTTTGAGTGTTTCAAGACAGGGTTTCTCTGTGTTGCCTTGGCTGTCCTAGAACTAGCTCTGTAGACCAGGCTGGCCTCAAACTCATAGAGATCCACGTGCTTCTGCCTCCTAAGTACTGGGGTTAAAGGCATGTGCCTCAACAGCCTGGCTATTGAATTCTTCTTGAGACAGTGACATCATTAATGGTTCTACTACAGTCTCCAAAACAGGTTTCTACTAAATGATGTATAAATTATTGCAAATCTGTATCATTTCTGTTTTATTGTTTCTTTTAACTTCTAATAAAGAATAGTCTTTGCATTTCGGTCAAAAGAATTTGGTAGATACTGTATGCTGCAACTTCAGGGGACATCACTATGTTTATCTAACTTGGACCACTGCCAACAGCAAAAAGAAGCTTTTCTAACCAAGATCAAGAACAGCATGAATGCTTTAAAGAAAAACGTATGCTAGGTAGTAAATATGGCAAAGCAGGATATTCTTAGGCTATAGGTCATCAACAGTATGCTTGGTTAAAAAAAAAAAACCCTCAAAACATGCAAGAAGTTTTAGAATACTTTGCTTGAGATGAGAAACAAAAGGTGGAATATTTCATATTCTGGAGTTTCTAATACTGCATTTTTGAAAGATAGTATAAGACAGATTTTATGAATATTATAGAGATCATTAAAGAGGAAATGAATATAATCTCTTAAAGAAATCAATGAAAACACAAACAAACAGTGGAAGGAAATGAATAAAACAGTCCAAGAACTGAAAGTAGAAATAGAATCAATAAAAGCCAGACAGGGGAATCTAGAAACAAAAATTTAGAAACCTGAACAGGAACATCAGAGGCAAGCCTCACCAACAGACTACAAGAGATAGAAGAGACACTTTCAGGCACTGATGACACAATAAAAGAAATGAATACCTCAGACACCGCCCCCCCAAATCTTAAAAAATACTGACACTGCTTGGATGATCAAGTACTTGAAACTAGATAGCCCAGGGATGTAGGGTGAAAACAAGTGCTATTCTAAAATCAACCAACCAACCAACCAACCAACCAACCAACCAACCAGCAAACCAGTCAACTGAATCAATCAATTTTAAATTAGAAAAAGAAAGCACATACAGTAAAATGGCTCTTAATGACATCCTGCATTCTGCTATACTCAGATCAGTGCCTTGCTCAGCCTGTCATCACAGAAGTGTGTCCCTGATGTAGATGGGGACAAACATAAACACTCGCTGACAGACTATTTGCAGAGAATTAGAGACCCTGCAACATTCTAAATGGGACAGCTCCAAGGAATTATTATTGCTTGTACACTTTTGAGGAGAGCTCTTTTGAATACTGTAATTTTCAGGATTTCTTTTAGACTTGCAAATTTTGTTTCTTCTTCGGTGTTAGTACATTCCAGGAGGGACAGTAGGATATATAGGAGGCTGGTCTAAGTAAATTACAAGCTGCATGAAAATGTTGGTGTGAAACCAAGAATGAGGGTCAGTAAATATATACCTTTAAAAAATGAAGACTTATTAGTATGACATCTGAAATAAGAAAAGTTAAAAAAAAAAGATTAGAAGAAAATCCATGAAGACATCATCTATGCCTATCTTGAATTGGGTTGAAATCAGAGTATCTTCAGATATCTAAGGCTTAACAAATTTCTCCTATGTAGGTCATCATCCAGAAGACAGCCTAAAGTGATTTACCCAAGAAACTAAAGTAAAGAATTTTAAGAAGGGGGAAGGATGATACCCTGATGCACAGTGTTCAGTCTGTGGTGTGCTGATCCATGTGACACTGCATCCATCTTTTGTAGGACATATACACAAAAATACCCAGAAATTATGTAAGAAGAGATTCGGAATATGTACAAAAATGCTTTATTCTGTGTCTCCAGCTTTTCTTTGAGTTAGTGAGTGGTTTCAAATAAACACAATAAATAAATCAATACATAAGTTAATTAATTAATTAATGGAATGGAACAAAAGCTATGTAGTAGGTAAAGGCCAAAGTCACCTTTCCAGGAATCTCTTCCATCTACTATTCCATCCACAGCTTCTGTTACTTATTTCTTGCTCCACATTTATAGCATCCATCAGCAATTGGCTTATTTCATATTTAATTGTTTATGTTTCTTGTCTTTACCTCTGCTTTCCCAACCAGTGTAAACCTGTTATAAAGAACTCGTTCACTATTATGGCCCCTGAGCATGGCACACGGCCCAATATATATAAGCTCTTGATAAATATTTGTTGAATGAACTAACAATCTCATTATTACAAAAGTTAGTGATAAGTAAAGATGTCATTCCTCACAAAATATTAATCCTAAAATTGTAGCAGTGCCTATTATTTGGGATTACCAATTTTCTTTGCAGTTTCTACATGGAAAGATGTCTACCCAAAAGCTTCTTGTGAGATTACTGTCCTTTGTCACTGTCTTAAAAAGTGATATCCTCTTCAATCTATCCAAGTGTGTGTGTGTGTGTGTGTGTGTGTATACATATACATATACATATATATGTATATATATATATATATATTACAAATTGATGATACTAAGAAATTGGTTTGATTACATCATTCTTTTTTTTCAGAGCATGATATAAGTAAAAATTTAAGATAAGTCCCAGAATATTTAAGAAACATCAAAATGAAGTGGACGTTTCTAGTTTCTTTGAAGACTCAGTTGTGTTATAAGGTGTTTTTCTGAAAGCTGTCTTGTGAGAGGTCGCATGATGTTTTTTTCTGGAAGAGAGAACATGTGATGTTTTGCTGGGAGCACACAAGTGGGAGGGTGATTAATGGTGGCAGGAGTATAAAAAAAAAAAAACCATGGACAGTGAGACGAGGCTTTTGGCATTTCTATGCCTGGTCTTTGCTGGACTTTACTGGTCTTTGCTTTGCAGAGAGAAACGTTCCAGAGAACTTCTCATGGTACTCTGGCTCAGCTGCTTCCACAGCATTGTGCCGACTCGGCAGAGCCTTGCAGTTTCTGTTGGGTCGTGCCACCTTATGGATTCATGTGCTGTTTGGTGTTGGCTACTGGACTGGACTGCTGGTGTCCAACAACACAGAGTGGGAATTGCCCAAGGAGCTATGTCTAAACAGGTCCACAACGGTTTTTCCTATTAACATTCTTTCTCCTCTTCCTCTGTTGGTGGGTTAGAAGTGAGGGTGAAGCTGGGCTTGGTGGCGCACGCCTTTAATCCCAGAATTCAGGAGGCAGAGGCAGGTGGATTGATGTGAGTTCGAGGCCAGCCTGGTCTACAAAGCGAGTCCAAGACAGCCAAGGCTACACAGAGAAACCCTGTTTCGGGGGTGGGGAGAGAAGTGAGGTTGAAGTGTTTAAGAACCCTAAATGAAGTAGGTTTTGAAAAATCTAAGCTTACAGGAGAAATAATTCCAAGATGACACCTGTAGCTGCCCTGGAATCCAAATTTAGACAAGAGATAAGAAGTATCAATAAGAATATTATCCAAAGGATACATAATTTCTTATAAGTAATCATATGGCTGAGAAACTAAATGAGTCTATGGTAAAGTCACAGTATCCTCTCGAAGTGAAATAGATTACATATTGGAATCCAGCCAATAATATATGTATGAACAAATGTACATGTGGGTCATGAAGAAAAGAAAACTAGAAAGACTGTATAAGGAGATGAGAAAAGGAGTGAATGAAGGTAATGGACACAATTTATGAAAGAAGATATAAGGCTAATTGTTTTTCTAGTTCTTATTCTGACAGTAGAAATTCTTTTTTGTTTTTTGTTTTGGTTTTGGTGGTGGATTAGTGTATAAAATACATTTGATACCGAAGGTGTAAAATTTAAGATGAAGTTCTGCAGATTCGGTATTGAATGCCTATTCTGACTATATAGATGTTCACTGAATTAAATAGACATTAGATTTAGTTAATTTTGGCGTGTATGTGTTTTATTTATTTTCAAGTTTTAATAATAAAATTTATAAAATAAAATGAACTAAAAGTCATGTATGGGATTGAGGAGATGGCTCAATTAGTAAAGTGCTTGCCGTGCAAACTTGATGGCCTGAAGTCAAAACTCCAGCAAAATTATAGAAATCATCTCCAGTGGCAAGTTCCTGTAACTGCAGTACTAAGTTGAGGTAAAAACAGGTGGATCCTCAGAGTTAATTGTGCAGCTAGCCCATGCTAGCTGATGAACTCCAGGCTCAGTGAGGGACTACTTGGGAAACAAACGAGCAAACAAAAATGATAGAGAGCACTTGAGAACAACACTAACAGTCTATGTCAATGACCTCTGGTCTTTACAGATGTGTCCACTCTCACATGAGTACTACTTATATGCAACACACCAACACACACACACACACTCACATACACACACACACACACACACACACACACAGAGAGAGAGAGAGAGAGAGAGAGAGAGAGAGAGAGAGAGAGAGAGAGAGAGAGACAGAGACAGACAGACAGAGACAGACAGACAGACAGACAGAGACAGACAGACAGACAGACAGAGACAGACACAGCTGCCTGTTAATGCCTTTCCATGTCTGTCAGTTATGTGCTTCTGCTAGGAGTACAAAGCTAACAACAGTGGCATGAGGAACCCTTGGCATCTGTTCAGACTTGTTTCTTCAGTAAACTACATTTTAATTATTGCAGTATTATAACTGCTGAGTTTTATTTTCTTGTTTTCAGATTAACCCAGGGACAAATGGCACCACTTCTAATTAAAAGAACAGATGATCAGTGAAATGATACTGACTGTCTAAGCTGTTGTGTGATGTCTAAATAATGCAAGGAATACAAGAATGTGTCTTACTTGTAGACACAAATTAGCAATGAGTGAAAAGTAAGAATGTACCTCTCAGTATTTGAGTTTGAAACATCTGGAGATGCAGAGGTGAAAGGATAAGGTAAGACAACAGATAGCCCTCACTCTTCACAATGACGTCGTGCTTAGGGTTAATTGAAGTTGTTCAATCAATAAGGGATCGGTGTAACCGTGTTACAGCTCTGAAGGGAAAGGTATCCAGGCAGTTGGGATCCAATGAATATGACAAAGTCACACCGCACGACAAATCTCACAAAGGAGATTTATTGGGAACACCATGGGAGGTGGCTGCCTCTGCTTGGGAGAGAAGCGATGGAGAACCGAGTAGCACCTAAGGTTACCCAGAGCATATAAGAGGCCAGGGTATCTTGGGAACAGAGTTTGGCATGCGAAGATTTCCAGGGTCAGGGATGGTTGGATTTCAAGTCCTGAGCTGGAAAGGAACTCAGAGATTGGTGGCCTTTCAAGCTCAGGGATTGGTGGGTTTTCAAGCCCTGGAATTGAGCATGGGCTTTTTGCCCTACAGTAACCACCATGCTTTTACCACAAAGTCAAGCATAAGTATTATAAGTGGCTATCAAAAATGAGAATTCAGACAAGGATAGTCTTATTTTCATCTCAAACCCTCACGATTTGATTTTGAGATTTTTAAAAATCATATATTGGTTATACGCAGAAAATATCTGGTGCCATGAGCATCAACTACGGCACTGCCTTCCCTGTGAAGAGGAGAGAACTCTTTAAAAATAGTTTTCAATAGGTCATTTTGTAATATGCATATTTTATTGTGTTATCAAACAACAATGACACAGGGGAATGTCTTAGGGCTTTATTGCTGTGAAGAGACACCGTGACCATGGCAACATTTGTAAAGGGAAGCATTTAATTTGGGATGGCTTATAATTTCAGAGGTTTGCTCTGTTATCACCACGCTGGGAACCATGGTGGCGTGCAGTAAGACATGTTGCTGGAGAGAGGTCATTGAGAGTTCTACATCTTGACTCTCAGGCAGAAGAAGGAGAACAGACACAAGTGCGATATTGGTAGATGCCCTCTTCCAATGAAGGGCAAAAGGGAGCAGGGTCAGCTTTCTTTCTATGTTTGACAGATAAGAATTGAGAGTGTGGAAGTGAAGTTACTAACGTTAATTCATTGAATTATCACTGGGATTTTAAAAACAATTATATCCAGGGCCTTTAGCCTCACATGAAAGGACTGTAGCATTCAAGAAAGAAGAAAAGGCCATATAAAGAATTTTTTTTCTATGAGAGTTAAATGTTTTGTGCTTTTCATCTTGGATAAGAGCAGTGTCTAACAGAAGCCTATGTGACTATTTTAATGTCTCTTCTCTGTGCCATGGATTTGAGACTGAGGGTAACTCCCAACAGCATAGAAAAGGTAGCAGGGTCTTGGAATACAAGCCTAAAAGTGACATCTTCGCTTAAATGGTTGGCCATGGGTCTGAGGTAGTTCAGGATCATGCTTGTCAGGATTGCCAACACCTGCAAGGAATCTCAGGGCAGTTGGACTTCTAAGAGTGAGTGTTCAAGAAAAAGCTGCAGGCAGGGTGTCTCATGGATTAATTAGCCTTGGCACTCAAACAGCACCACAATCAACACAGTCTATTTCAAAAAGGAGGAAAGACCTCATTATAATGCAAGACGGAATGGAGACTAATTCTCTACAGGAAGAATGTTAACAAGATTGTGTGTTCAGATGTTGGCCCTCAGTACAGAGGATCTGGGCCCAGGGGTTCTGCTCAAACTACTGCACCAACCAAGGACAATACATCGAACCCCTACTCAAATCTAGCCAATGGACAGGATATTCTTCACAGTTGAGTGGAGAGTGGGGACTGACTCTGACACGAACTCTGGTGCCCCACATTTGACAACTTCCCCTTGGTGGGGAGGCCTAGTGGCACTCAGAGAAAGGATAAGCAGGCTACCAGGATGAGACTTGATAGCCTATGATCATATAGTGGGGGAGGAAGTCCCCCTCGGTCATAGACCTAGGGGAGGGGAATAGGGTGAAAGCGGGAGGGAGGGAGGAACAGGAAGATGCAAGGGTTGGGATAACAATTGAGATGTAATCTGAATAAATTAATTATATAAATTTTTAAAAAAGAATTGAAAGTGAATACAAGTTGCAAATCATTGACTTTAAGTTACCTGTGAGGAGTTGGAAAACAAATGTAAGATAATTCAGAAAAGTGCTTGTGCATGCATAAGGACCTGACTTCAGGCATGGGTATAATCTCACTGCATGAGGACCTGACTTCAGGCATGGTATAATCTCACTGCTCAGGAGGAAGAGACAGGAAGGTTCCTGGAGTTTCCTAGTCAGCTGCAGGCACCAGTGAGAGACCCTATTTCAAAAAAAAAAAAAACAAAACAAAACAAAACTAAATAACAATAAAGTAAAAAACAACAAAGAGACAGCTCCTGAGGAATGATGCCTGAGGTTGATCTCTGACCCTCTGCATGTGTGCACCCTTCCTACTTGCACCAACACACAAGCACACACATTCACACAGCCACAGATTCATCAGAAAAAGCAGAGAACAACATTAGTGACTTAGAAATGGCTTAGGTTAGTTTTAGTTTTAACTTTAAGAGGACTTATGCATGATTTACTTCTTGTGTGTTCACTGATTGCTGGCTGTACTGTATTAGCAAGTCCTCAGTGTCCTTACGCATTTTCCAAGATTTCCTCATGAAATTGATGGGGAAGAGGGATGAAAGTAACTGTGATTGAATTCCTTTTTTGTTCTAGGGACTGTTGTGACTTTCCAGTTTATATATGAGTTGCTCAGTGCTGCTGGTGACTCCAGCTCAGAGTCTGAACAAGCACGGGTGGCTGAAATTCTTTAGGTGCCATCAAGTATCTATGAGGATGATAAATTTTCTTTGTCCTTAGAGTAAGTGAAATGAATGGGTTATAATCAATAATGGGTATTTGAATAGTGGGCAGCTCCATAAAGCTTCTTGGCATATAGTAAACTAATTGGTTAATTTGGGATAGTACGAAGATTAATGTCATGTGTTCCAAGGCTAGAGATTGTAAGTAGCATACAAAGAGGACTCATGAAGGCCTTGGGTCCTGGGTTGTGAAATGTGATGATCATGCAGCCTGCAAATATGGATGGCTATGAGATAGTTATCAACGTGAAAGGATTACTTCTCTTTTTCCATGATTCATAGAACTTGAAAGATAAGATTGGTTTTAATCTCTCATTCTTTTTTTTTTGGCATTATGCATTTTTATTTGCTTGGGATCATAAGTCAGTAATGTTAAATGCTATTTACCATTCTGCTTTGAACTACTAAAACCATAAATCTGATATAATTCGTGGATTTGGGAATTGATGAAACCTCTTCCTTCTCTTCCATGATTCCTAAATCTAGAGAACATTTAAAAAAGCTTTTTTAAGCATCTTTTTATTGGCTTCCTCATTCCCTGTAATGAGCTAGTCACACATCCTCAGTTTGAGGTTTTGTCCCTGTGACAATGTGCTGACCTGCAGACTGTCTTGCTCTGCAGTCATGGCAATGAAGTAAACAGAAATATCCACCAGTAACGAGACCCAGCCTGTGACAATATAGCTGTAAATACTCCTTTCTGGGAGGGAGAGGGCAGCATCACAAGATGCTCACCTGATATGTAGTCATGTTTCCTGCCTTTTGCACAAACATGTGGTCTTGGGGGCCAATAGAACACAAGGTGGGAGGATGACACTTGTCAACTTTTTACCAGTTGTCACTTCTTCCTGGGGTGGCAATTTCCACTGACACTTTCTTTGGGTTGAGCATGTTCCTGTTAGTAACCTTTGACATACGCATCTGTAAGCGACCCCAATTATCTCATTGCTTTGCTGATAGGAACCGACTTGGATGGAATCCTTTCTTTCATCTGTTGGTACCCTCTCTCTCTTGGGTGATTAGATGATTTTTCAAGTCTCCACAGGAAAAGTGTAGCTTCCTGCTTTGACTTTCATGCCATTCCAAGCTTCCCAGCTGCAATGGACCCTTGGAACTGTGAGCCCAAATAAACTCTCCCTTTCATAAGTTGCCTTGGTCATGGTGTTTTATTGTAGGAACAGAAAAGTAGCTAACATAAAAAGTAACACAAAGTAAGCAGTTAAATCTACGAGACATCATAATGATCTGGTGCTAAAGACCACTCTCATTTCTAAGAGCTTTTCTCAGAAGTGATTTTTTTAAATTAACATATCACAAGTGTCTTTCTTTTTTTAATGAAAAATTTCAAAAATGCAGAAAGTTTGAAGAATCATACAGTATTAACTGTCTGGAAGCTGATTTTAAGGAATTGCAGGCAAATAGATTTCTTTATAGTGACTTAATACCAGTTCATTTAACTGATACTTGTATGCCATTTCTTATATCAACTCTGGATTAAATAGTTAAAAATATGCCATGTTTAACTTTCTACATATGTAAGTTTTCTCTCCCTTGAATTAGTTAAATCTAATTTGAGGAAAAGATAAATATTCATAATATTTCTGTATTCTTCTAACTAAGGATATCTTCTAGTCTAATATCTTAAGACATTTAATTTATTTTAAAGTTATTTAAATCAGGTTATACATAGTCACGACTCTAAATAGTCATTATCTCTTACAGTAATGATTTTCTTTTGCTGTAGCCTTTTGAGATGTTTTAAGCATTGTTATGCGTAGTTAAGCTACAGCCAGGAATTCCTGCTTCTAACTGGAACTTCATATCAACTGGTCAAATTTCCTCTACCCCACCACTCTCGTCACCTTCTGGTCACCACTATTCTACTCAAAACTTTTATGAGATTCTCTTTTTAAGATGGCATTTGTGAGTAAGATGCCATTCTGTGCCTATCTTGTTTCATTTAACATAGTAATCTTCATTTTCAATAAAGTTTCTGCAAATGACAGGATTTCCTTATTGACTTCATTTCCTCTGGGCATGTACTCAGTAGTAGGGTTGATGGGCAGTGTGAGAGTCCCACCTTTAATTGCTTTTTCAAGAGTTGTAATAGTGCTTTCTACAGTGGCTGGGCCACTTTCTAGTACCATCAACAGTGTTCATCCTCCTCTGTTCACACCCACCATAGCACTTACTATATTCAGTCTGTCTGATGATAACCATTCTTACTGGAGCAAGTAACTGACACCTTGTGGTTCTAATTTGAATTTTCCTGATGATTTGTTCATAATCATATATTTTTATTCTCCATTTTAATGTCTTCTTTTGGGAAATGTGGACTTAGGGCTACTGATTATGTACTAGTGTGTTGTTTATTTTTGCTATTGAGAATTTTTCATTATTTATTTGAAACATGATCTTATTTTGTAGCCCAGACTGGTTTTGAACTCATGAGACTCTGTACGTCAGACTCTGTGGGAAAGATTAAGCTTTGTCACAGGTGGAAGCAGTCTTAGTGGGCCTTACCCTTGGGGCAAGCCATAAATACCTTGTGACAGACTGTTTGGAGCCTTCCTGGGCTTGGAATTCAGGAAGCCGACCTGGGAACCCCACCGTGGCTATTGTTTTCCTAATTGACTCTCGAAGGGAAAAGGAGTCCGCCCTTTGCATGTGATTGGGAAGGTGGTGAGAAGACAAAACAACAGGTTGAGAGGCGAGGAGAGCGCGTGGAGAGAACGGACTGGACCAGCTTGTGGGTCAGAGAGACACCTAAAGACCTATCCCGTGGAACGGAGACTGGAAGGTTCATTCTTCTGTCCCTTTAACCTTTTTTCCTTCTTGTGTATGCTAGTTGGGTTGTATAATAAAGTTTAATTGTTAATAAACAGATCCAACAAGACTCAGTGCTGTGATTATAGGTATGAGCTATCCATGCTTTGACTTTTTTTTTTTGAGCCTATATTTATTGTAGTTGTCGAGCCTTCAACTCAGATCCAGGATGTAAATGTTTCCTACTTCACTGATGATTGTCTCTATATGCTGGTGACTGCTTCTTTGCTGTGTGGAAGGTTTTTAAAATTTGGCATACTCCCATTTGTCTATTTCCCCAACTCTGCTCATTGTAATATTCCAAGGCATTTCCCCTACATTTCCCTCTAGCAGATTCACTGCTTCACTGTCTAGATTTAAGTAACTACTGCATTTTGAGTTGATTTGGGTTGCTTCTTGGGAATGAGTGTCTAGTTTCACTACTGTGTGTGCAGATAGCCTATTCCAGCATTATTTACTGAAAAGACAGTTTTTTTCTCAAGTTTATGGTCTTCACATTATTGCTGCAACTGACTGGTTGCAGATGTGTGGGTTAATTCCTTGGTTCTCCATGCTCTTCCACTGGTTAATGTGTCTGTTATAAGTCAGACATAACGCCGTATTGCTTTGATAACCACCACATTGTATTATGTTTTGAAGTCTGACCACGTATTTATGTATGAGGTCATGAAATTGGGAAGAATGAGTTAGGGACAATAGGAAGAGCTCAAGAGAGATAGTGGCGGATGGATAAAATAAAAATGCATCATATAAATATATGGATTATTTAAAGATGAATACAACACATTTTTGAAGGAAACATGGGCACACAGATATCTTTTTGGTATATAAACTTTGTTTCCTTTGGGCATATACTCAAAGTGGTATGGCCAGAGGATATAGGAAAATCTAGTTCTAGTTTTGCATTTCTGAGGCGCCTCCATGGTGATTTACATAGTGGCTGAAGTAATTTAGATTTCCACCAGTAATTCACACCCTTCTTCTGCTGGCTTTGCAGACTTGGAAGTCATGATAGAAGTTGTGTGGATTTGGAGGCAAAGATAGGGCTATGATAATAACCAAATTCTATGGAGAGAAGGAGAGGAAGGTGCAAGGGCTGCCACTTATTCTGACTGTTCCAAGAACGTTGATTTACTGATCTGTCTGAGACCTTATGAATAACTGGATTACAATGAGTAATCAAAACACACTTATAGCTCAGCGGGCTGATATTTATGACATTGGCATTTAAACACAAACTGATAGACCATTCTTTTTCCTTGGCTGAGTACTTTGGTTTTATGGGGCCAAAAACTGCAGAAGAGGATTTAAAATACTTGGTAGAAATTGCAGACATTCCATTCAAAGAAAGCCTAGGGTAGCATAGTGGAAAGAAATCAGTCTATGGATTTCCTAGAACTTACAATTTTGACCCCACTATTATTAGCTGTGAGACTGAGCAAGTTATGCCTTCTGGGCATGTTGTGCCTTCATTTTCATTGAATTCCAGAAAGTCTTTAATTTCTTTCTTTTTTTCTTTCTTTCTTCCCTGACCCAGTGGTCATTGAGTAGAGCGTTGTTTGATTTTCATGAGTTTTTAGGTTATCTGTTGTTTCTGAGTTCCAGCTTTAATACATGGTGCCCTGATTAAAATGGAGTAATTTCAATTTTATTTTGTTTCTGTTGAGGCCAGCTTTGTGATGAGTATATGGTCAATTTTGGAAAAGGTTCCATGTGGTTCTGAGAAGAAGATACATTTGCTTCTGTTTGGTGAAATGTTATAATAATGATTAGTTTCATTATTTCTTTGTTTAGTTTCTGTCTCTATGTCCTTCCCTGTGGTGAGAGTGGGGTGCTGAAGTTTCCCACTACTAATGTGGGACTTAAGCTTAGGTAATGCTTCTTTTATGAATGTGGGTGTCCTTGCTTTTGGGGCATGAGATGTTCAGAACTGAGACATCTTGGTGGATTTTTCCTTTTCTGAGTATGATGTGTCCTCTCTCTCTCTTTTGCCTACTTTTGCTTGATAGTGTATCTTACTAGACATTAGAATAGCTACTTCTTCTTGTTTCTTGGTTCTGTTACTTGAAACCTTTTTCCAGGCCTCTTAGGTAATGTCTATCTTCGCTGCTGGGGTATATTTCTTGCATGTAGCAGATCGATGGTTCCTGTGGGTTTTTTAAATTTTTATTTTAAATTGAGGAATTTATTCCATTGATACTGAGAGATGTTAATGACCAATGATTGTTGATTCCTGTTATTTTGATGGTTGTTGTTGTTGTTGTGGTGGTGGTGGTGGTGGTCATGGTGGTGGTGGTGTGTGTGTATTTCCCTTCTTTTGTTTTTGCTTTTGTGGAATTATTAATTTCCTGTGTTCTCTTGGGTCTAATCCTCATTATGTTGGAGTTTTCCTTCTAGTATCTATGTAGGGCTGGGTTAGTGGAAAGATATTGTTTAAATTTGGTTTTGTCATGGAATATCTGTTTTCTCCATTCATGGTAATTGAAAGTTTTACTGGATATAGTATTCTGGGCTGGAATCTGTGGTCTCTTAGAGGTTACATGTAATCTGCCCAGGCTCTTCTGGCTTTTAATGTCTCTGTTGAGAAGTCTGATGTAATTCTAATAGGTCTGCTTTTATATGTTATTTGGCCCTTATCCCTTGTACCTTTTAACATTCATTCTTCTGTATATTTATTATTTTGATTATTATGTGGTGGGAGGATGTTATTTTTTGGTCCAATCTACTTGGTGTTCTGTATCCTTCTTGTATGCCTATAGGCATCTTGTTCTTTAGGTTGGGGATGTTTTCTTCTATGATTTTGTTTAAAATATTTTCTAGGTCTTTGAGCTGAGAATCTTCTCCTTTTTCTATTCCTATTATTCTTAGGTTTGGTCTTTTCATGGTATCCAACATTTCCTGGATGTTTTGTGTTAGAAACTTTTTAGATTTAATATTTTCTTTGACTGATGTATCTTTTTCTTCTATCATATCACGTATTCCTGAGATTCTCTCTTCCACCTCTTACATTCTGTTGGTGATGCTTGTGCCTGTAGTTCTTGCTCTCTTTTCTAGGTTTTCCATCTCCAGTATTGCCCTAGTTTTTGCTTTCTTTATTGTTTCTCTTTCTCTTTTCAGGTCTTGAACTGTTTTATTCCTTTTTCCTCCTACTTGCTTGTATTTTCCTGTACTTCTTTAAAGAAATATTCATTTCCTTCACCTGTTTAATTGCTTTTACTTGTATTTCCTTGAGGGATTTATTTATTTCCTGTTTAAAGGCCTCTATCATGTTCATGAGATTAGATTAAAGGTTGTTTTCCCACACTTCAGGTGTGTTTTAGGATGTCCAGGGCTTACTATAGTAGGGTAGCTAAAGTTTGGTGGTGCCATATTTCCCTGTGTTTTGTTGAGGGTGTTCTTATGCTGTCCTTTAGTCTTCTGGTTGTCCTTGGTGTGGGCCAGCTTCAAGGTCCCAGGTAGTCCCTGACCGCTATCACTTCTGGTAGTCCCTGATGGTTGCCATCTCTGAGACTGGAGGCAGAGCTGGGACCCGGGAACTGGCATATGGAGGGCATGGGGCAGACCCCACCTCTGCTGGCAGTCTCCAGTGACTGCTGTCTCTGGGTCAACAAGCAGAGCTGGGCCCAGGAAATGGAGCAGAGTGGATGAAACAGACATCACTGCTGCTAGTTATTCCCAATCTCATTCATCTTTTAAACCAAGTTAATTTTGCTATTATAAATCTTGATCTTTATATGTGTATTTTTGGCAGTACAATTCTGGCTTTTGTGTTTTTCTGTTTAGTCCTTTTGGTGATATATTGTTTTAAGCTTTGTTATTTTGGGGTTTTGTTTTTCTTATAATGAAATATTTTGTCCAAACGTAACCTTTTCTCCTTACCTGATTTATGAAAACAGTAAGAGTCTGATTCTGGTATTACTCTCTGTCCCTCCTCCTCTGTTTTCTTTCTCCATTGACAATTACCCTTTCCAGAGCAATGCACTTTGATAGTAAATTTAAATGGCTACAAAGTAACACTTTGTAGCATAATATGAAGTAGATTGAATACCTTCTTTTTTAAAATCACTAATATATATTATTAGATATTAATGCATATTTATACAAATTAATAAAACATTCTGTATACTTAGATGTTAGCTTTATGTCTACTCCTGCTTCTGCTCTCTTGTTCCCCCTCTCTCTCAGGTAATTTCTCCTTTTTAAGTAGTTCCTCTTCTATTTTCAGGTTATCTTGGTTATGTTTTGTTCTTTTTGTTTGTCTGTTTCATGTGACACTTGTGTCTTAGTGTTCTGTTGTTATGAAGAGACACCATGACCATGGCAACTCTTATAAAAGAAGCATTTAATTGGAGGCCTGCTTACAGCTTTAGAGGCCTAGTTTGTTATCATCGTGGTGGGGAACATGGCTGCATCCATGATGCTGGCGCATAGCTGAGAGCTACATCATGATATGAAAGCAGCAGGCAGAGAGAGATGCTGGACCTACTGTGGGCTTTTGGAGCTTTAAAACCCATTCCCAACTGCCTCTGACAAGAACTCTGGTGCCTGTGATTGGGTCACTGCCTCTTGGTGGGGCAGCCTTGAGGGCACACAGAAGAAGGGCATGCAGGCTATCCTGATGAGACCTGATAGGCCGAGGAGATCAGACAGTGAAGGGAGGAGGAGCCCCTTGTCAGAAGTCTAGGGGAGAGGAATAGGGCAGAAGAGGGAGGGAGGGGGGAATGGGAAGATAAGAGCAAGAGAATAACAATTGGGATGCAATTTGAATAAATTATAATAAATAAAAAAAATTTAAAATCTTCTTACCTCCTAATCCTTCTCAAATAGTGCTATAATGACTAAGCATCCAAATATATGGGCCTTTGGGCGCTTATTTTTTGGTTTGTTGAGGCAGGGTTCTCTGTGTAGCCTTTTCTGTCCTGGACTCACTTTGTGGACCAGGTTGGCCTCAAACTCTCAGATATCTGCCTGCCTCTGCCTCCCAGAGTGCTGAGATTAAAGATGTGTGCCACCATACCTGGCTTATGAGAGCCATTCTTATTTAAACCACCACAACTTGTTTCCTGAATTTAGCTAATGTTTCCCAATATATTGATTTTTTTCTTCTATCTACTTTCTTGTGCATATCACAATCCCTTTCTTTATGCTGAATAAAACTTTATTCACACAAATTATATAAATATATATTATTTTATATATTATATAAATAACATAATATCATGTATTCTATAAACACACATTAAATTAATTTATATAAATATATGCCAACATACTATGTATTCTTATACATATTATATATTATATATAATGTGTTATTTTATATATTGTATATTAATTTATGTAATATATATAATTTTTGTGTGTGAGTGTAGTTTTATTCAACATAAAGATTATGATTGTGATATATACAAGAAAATGGATATAAGTAAAACATATATATGCACACATATAATTTGTGTGCGCATATATAAAATACATGTCTATTATATAGATATACATAGATATACATATATATTGCTATATTCTTAGACTGATTTCATAGGCTGCCTATTATGAATAGTGACATACTAAGCACAGGCGTGCAAGTTTCACTTTCTTTGGCTGTGCTGGGTTATTTCTTAAGAAATCTGTCTTTAAAGAATAAACAGGCTACCAAGATGAGACTTGATAGCCTATGACCATATAGTGGGGGAGGAGGTCTTGGTGTCTGTTCACAGCAGCAGGACTACAACTAAGACACAGACCATAATTCAGATGGTCATTATACCTTTCTGCAAGTAGGCATTCCCCTTGTTTGTTGACCTAATTTTATATCATCTTCTACCTCATGCTCTCTGGAAAGATTTCCTTAGACTTTAAGCCTTGGCTCTTGGCCTGTGCCCTGTGTGTTCGGCTGTAGAACTAAGCAAACCCCCATTTCCAAGTCTAAAGCTTGGAGCGAGACTTGGAATCAGCACGTGTATCAGGACATTACTTAAACCGCTTTTATTGTTTCCTCCTTTGAGGAATTTATTTATGCGGAACAAGAAATCTCCGCAAGAGCACGCACGGTGTCAACTGTGTAATGTCTTAGGTCTGTGTGAGATCCAGATGTGTTTAAGATTCGCAGACCCGGATTGACACCGTAAATATTTATTTGCAGTCATATGGCCTAATACAGGGCAAAACTTGGAAGGCCCAGTTCAGAGAAGCATCCAAGCGCTTGGCTGCTGATCTCAAGCCTTATCTGAACTATCTGAACTTTCAAGTCCCGTCCACAGGGCTGAATGCCATGGCAGAGCAGCCTCACTGTGTGTTTGGGTAAACTGGATTCCAGCTGGAACCCAAAACTGCAGAGAGAGGCACAAATGAAAAATAATGGGGTGGAGGTGGGGAAACTCTGAACTTCCTCAAACCCCAGAAAAAGTCTTTGGTTAAATTTGGAGGAAAGGTTAGTGATCAAGAGCAGCTTCTATTTTATCTGGCTGCATTCATCTACCCTTAAAATTTTTTTTTTTATTTTAATTGTCCAAATGGAAGGTCATGAGTATTGCTTTCTGCTTGGCTGGGCAAATGCAGAACATTCTTCAAAGCTGTGCAACTCTGCTCGTTTTACATGGCACATACAGGACTCTTAATGGTAGAGGTTGCTCCAGAGCGTCAGAGTATGACTTACTGGTCATTAACACCTTTGTAGGTATGACTTTAGGCATCACACCAAAGGAAACCTTAAATTAAGTTTAAAAGCAGCTTGGAATAGTGGTACAAGCCTATAAGCTTAGCATTTGGGAGGTGGAGGCAGAAGATTAAGCGTTCAATACATAGATAAATGGCTAGTGCAAGGCCAGGCTACATGAGACCCTGTCCCAGAAAAAATGAGTCAAGTTCATGGTATAAAGCCAACCATTATAAGCATAAAATAAGCAAGAATAAATTATTCCTTTTTTTGTTGTTCTTTATTAGCTGTAGAGAAAGCACATATCCAAAGCACATTTTTGGTCTACTTTTAGTGTGATTTCACCTGTTATTTTATTTCTAAACAAAGTTTATTTGTGTGAGTGCAAATGTGTGTGTATATATATGTGTATGTATGCTTCTGTGTGTGTGTGTGTGTGTGTGTGTGTTTGAGGAAGGTGTACTATAGAGTGTATATGAAGATCAGAGGGCCAGTTGTAGTAGGAGTCAACTCTACCCTTTGACTATGTGGGTCTTCAGGGTCAAACTCAGGTCCCCAGGCTTGGCGCCAAGCACCTTCACCTGCTAAGTCCAATTATTTTGCTTTAGACATTGTAATTGTACATTAGGGATATGTAGATAAGAAAAACTAATATCCACCAACTGTTTACCAGGTATACACTGTATGTTTATAACCTTTTGCTGACTTTATGCTCATAATCTCCCAACTCTAGGTGACAACTATTATTTAGCTTAATTTTGGAGACCGAGGTCAGAGAACACTATTTATTTACATCCATTTAGATAGAGTGAGAGTTAATTTCGTGTGTTCACTGGACAGGGCCACGGTGCCCAGCTATTTAGTTCAACAGTCTCCTGTAGGTTTCTACAAACTTTACACTTAAATCGGTAGACCTTGGGTTAAGCAGGTTGCTTTCTTCAGTGTGGATGGCTCTCACCCATCAGTGGCAAGTCTGAACAGGTGAAAGACTGACCACCCTGATCCCTGAGCAAGAAAGAATCCGGCGGTGCTCCCCCTGGGGACTTTCATCTGCCCAGTCAGATCTCCTGGCTTTGCAGCAGACTGCCTTTGCTCTCAGGCTGCTGCAGCTCTTTCCTAGGTCTCTGGTCTGATTTGTGTCTCGCTAAATCTGCATAGCCCCATAAGCTAATTTGCTAAGAGTAATCTTTTTGTATATGCAGACACACAAGCCGCAGTTGGTTCTTCTTCCCTGATGGGCTGTCTGGCAGCTCTAGCAAGTGAAGACGGCAATGATCAGATTTAGTCCATGGTTGACTTTCAGAACAGTGCATGGAATCTTGTGTTAGTTACCTGCTTTTGTTCTCTCTCTGAGTCACTCATTCAAATTGTTGCTGCATGTCCAGAAGTGCACTAGTGTGCACAGTACGTACACTTGTACATCTGTTAACACACTGTCTACTGTGTGGTGGGAGGAGACGCAGCTTTTGTTTTTTTGCTATGAAAATCCATAATCTTGTTTCTCAGAAAGTTAGATATTATAAAGATTTGCTTTTTTTAAAATCACATTTACTGTTATATAATAGCAACATTTTTCTCTATGATATTATAGATGTTTTGGTTGTGAGCCTAGCCTGTAACAGCTGGGCCGTCTCTTCTAATTTATCCCTCCAAACTGTTTAAACCCTAATAAATAATTATATTTTCCAAAATCCTCATCCTCAACTTTGAGTTCACTGAAAAATTGATCTGTGCTTTTTCTTCTGTGTAATATTTGTATCTAATTATTCCACTCTCAATAACTCTCTGATGATTGCATGGAAGCATTTAAACTAAGGAAAGAAACATTTGAAACGTTATTTCCAAATTCTATGGAAAACTCTAGAATGTGTGTGTGTGTGTGTGTGTGTGTGTGTGTGCGCGCGTGTGTGCTTTTGTGTGGCATGTCCATGTATCTGTGGGTAAGTACATATATGTGTGTAATTGTGTGATGGGCAGAGATTAACATTGGGGTTCCTCTCCAGTTAGTTGCTGCCTTACTTTTAAAGACCGGGACTCTCTTGGAGCCCTGAGCTCATTGACTTAGCGAGCTCCATGGTGAGTGATCTCCGGGAGTGCATTTGTTTCTGCTCTGGATAGAGGAGCACTGGCATTCCACACTTAGGCCTTCATGCTTCCAAGACAAGCACTTCTCCAATTGAGGCACATTTCCCAGTACTGCAATATGCTTTCAAAGGCCCTCTGAAAATTGCCTAAATATTAAGAATTATGGGCAATGTCACTTATAGCTACTAACTTGTCTTGCTACCTAGATATGTGGCTATTTGTTATTTATCAAAGAAGTTCATCTTCAGCATCTCAAGGATGTGACTATTATATTATTTTCAGCTTTAATTTTTACTGCAACATGTTTGAGCAAGTGATAGAGTTTCCTAGCCTGAGCTACTAGCAAAGTACCTTATAAACAACAGAAATCAGTTGATTGAACTAATGGAAATTAGATAGCATTAAACCAAAACAACAGAAGATGTCTGGCTTATAAGGGCCAGGTCCACATGGATGAAAGTTTCTCAGTGTGACCACACATAGTAGGTAGAGGAGCAAAGAATACCAGCTTTCTCTCTCAGGCTCCTTCATAAGGGCACTAATCCCTTTCCTGAGGGCACCCACTCTCATGACCTCTAAATAGCAGGTCTGAGAGAACTAGATTTTAATGTGTGAATTTTATAAAGATGCAGACACTCAGAGCATCACTTTGCTAACAGAAGAAGGTACACAGCAAAACACTTCCAATGTTCGTGTGTTACAAGGCTGTTGCAGTGGATGTGTAATACTTATTTCTCATCTTTTATATGTCAGTCATTATTTCAGGTACATTGTGTTCATCACCTTAATCACCGAATTGAGTGTTCTGAGTGAGAAACATCACAAGCCACAAGTGTGAAAATTGATGTTCAGAGAGATTTGCCCTGTGGGCTTGTAAATGAACGGGCTGCCCTGTCTAGTCCTCTGTTTGTCAACTCCTCTCCTCTATAAACCTCTAGGTCTCCCTGGCTGCTGGAACTTTCCAGCAAGCATTACTTATGCTCAAATCATCTCCTTCCACTTAAAAGTGATTCTGACAATACTTTTCTCTTAAGAATTCTTGTAGTCTCTCTAATCCCCATAGATAGAGGCTTTTAAAACTTTGTCTTAGTCTGTTGGTTTGTCATGTTTAACTTTGATGTGATAACTTTTGTTTTATCTTATTAGACTTTACTTTGTTATATTTAAAAATTAACGAGTGAATGAATGAATGGATGGGTGGATGAAACCTGGACACTAAAGTAAAGATTAACAACTGATCTGTCACTCATTTTTCGCCAGTAGAGTGACACTGGGTACATCAACCATCCTAGGACAGGCCTCATGGTTAGGAATAGTTGACTAATGTATATTGTGCTCCACAGTTTTTCATGTCCTTGCATTTGGTTATATTCTGTTGTTATTCTTTGTGGGGAGAAGTGTGGTCTTATTTTGTTTTCATGGTCTTGGGAGTTTTGTTTTGTTGTTGGGTTTGGGTTTCTGTTTGTTTTTTGAGGAAGAACTTAAGGTGGGTGTGTAGGGAGTGGAAGAGGAAACCAGACGGACTCAGGGGAGAGGAACATGATCAAAATATGGTTACGTTTCAAAATTGTTTTAAATACTAAAATATATAATAATAAAAATTTTGTATCATCCACTTACTTATACTCTGTTAAAATGCTCCTTGCTAACTTTATTTGTGACAACTCCAAGAGAGATTTCTAATCCTTATCATACTTGAAGTTCCAGCAGCATTTGGCACTGTGCACATACCCTGGAGTCCTTTTCTGTTTACAGAAGTGTCAGGTTCTTGCTATTTCATCTTTTTCTCCAGAATTATCTTCTCAGACACCTATTTCTCCTTTAAGTTTTAATATTTATTTAACACCTCTTCAGGCCTTTTTCTCATTTAATAATCAATAGATTATTTCATTTCTACTCTTTACTTGAAGTAATATTTGTACATATATAAGAGGAACAATATTATTTAACTGTACTCATATGATAATTATAACCTCTTGCCATATATTTATTAGATACCTCCTTTTACATAAAAAATGCTAGGCCTAAATTATTTAAAATAAGCCTAAATTATTTAGATATTTATATTTTGTAATTAGATAGAAGCAAAATATATTATTGTTTTCAAGGACTAGAGTCCAAATGTGATACACTATTCTAATGATCGTACTATTAGTCCTTTTGCCTTTTATTTGTCCACCTGGTTAAATATGGATTAGGACAGAAAAGGAGTGGATGTGGATGGAAGGGAAAGTGGGAGGAACTAGGAGAAGTAGAGAGAAGGGAAGTTGTAATCAGGGTATGCTATATGAGAAAATAATCAATTTTCTTTTTATATGTAATTTATTCTTATTTTATATGCATTGGTTTTTGGTTTTTTTTTTTTTTTTTTTTGCCTGCACGTGTATCTTTGTGAGGGTGTCAGATCCCCTGCAATAGGAGTTTAGACAGTTGTGAGCTGCCATGTGGTACTAGAAATTGAACCTCTTTGAAGAGTAGCCAGTGTTCTTAACTTCTGGGCCATTTTTCCATCCCCTGAAAAAGAATGTATTTTCAGCAAAAGGGGAAAGAAGTAATTAAAAATTAAATGTCAGAAAAAAAGCCTATCACTAGGAAATAACATCACAAATTGTGAGGTGAACAGGAATTCATGTTTGCAATTTGTTAAATTTAACTTGTAATGTGATCTGCCATCCATGTTCCCATAAACCTTTAATCTGATTTCGTTTGAGTGAGTGAAGTCTACAGAAGTCAAAATTATGAGTCATCTTTTTATAATAAAATCTTTATCAACAAGTTATGATTCATAATTCAAGCTTTGCCTTTGAGGTAGACTTCAAATGGTTCATATATATATATAATGAAGGAACTATGATCAGGTGAATTAGGTGACCCATCTAGGTGGCCTGGCTGGATCAGTATACAACTTCTATTGTATGTTATTTATTCAAGGGTATGTGCCTACTTTCATCCTGAAAATAGTCTTAAGAAATTCCAAAATCAGAGAGAATATTTAGCCACTTAGAATGTGAGCAACAAGCTTCTAAAACATGACTTGAGTAATTTATTATCATATTTCCATTCAACGTCACAGCTCTCCAAACTAGACATGTGGAAGTCTTTTTAAGGACACCAGTAAATTAATGTGTTTTCTCTGTAACACCAAACATTTTAAGGTATCATGAACTTGGACATCCCATAAGTTCTGTATTTTTGGTATTTATACAAAGCTTTATGATTTAATGTTTATCTTATCTCTTTCAAAAAGTTTCTCTATTTTTATAATTTATTTATTTATTTACTTTATGTCCTAATTGCAACCCCTTGCTCCTTCCAGTCCCTCTTTACATACTCCTTCTCCCTTTCTCTCCTCTCCTGGTTCT
>NC_140485.1:113807053-114127053 GCF_964271855.1 Acomys minous
GACCCTTTCACATGGGTCATCTAAGGCCACTGGAAATCACAAATATTTACATTTCAGTTCATAACAGTAGCAAAATTACAGTTATGAGGTAGCGCTAGGAAGGTTGAGAACCACTGCTCTAATCTATAGATTGCACTGAAATGTTTGTCAACTGTTCTAAAAAATGGCTTTATAGTAAGATAACATTGCAAGCTCAATTCATTCAGTTGTGCTGGCTTTGTTTGTTTGCGGGGTGTGTGTGTGTGTGTGTGTGTGTGTGTGTGTGTGTGTGTGTGTGTGTGTGTTTTCTATTTTCTTTTCACTCCTTTACTTTTGAAGAATTTCAAGTTCTTTCTCCATCCTCCCACCCCAATCTTGGCAGCTTTGTAAAAATGCAGAGCAGCTGTTGACTAGAACTGTCCCTAGCTTTGGGGTAATGCCTTGCATGGGTCAGACTCAGATCACCCACAATCCACACGGGGCTAGATGGCCACAGAGAAATGCCTGGAATTTTCCAGGGTGCCAACAAGGAACCCAGCTGCCAGGGAGCCAGTTCCCAGCTATGTTGACCTGGACCTGCCTCATGTGGCTTCTTCCTCCTATAGCTTTTTCTACTACCACAATGTTTTGCCCTTTGTTTTTAAGCATAGATGCTGGGATGACTCACTAAGACACCTTAGTGATCATGGTGTTCAGTGAGTGCTGGTTTCTAGGACTGCATCACTCTACCCCCACTTGTGAGCTGACACTCTTTTGTAAGGCAGAGCTTACCTTTCCCAAATTTGTCTGTTGAACTGTAGATCCTCAGTGCTTCCACGATAGTTCATAGTCCTTTAATTCATCACCTTTATTTTGATACTCAAACTGGGCTAGGCTTTGACGTGGGGAGGTGGGGCGGGGCGGGGCTTCAGGCTAGCTCCTGTGTTGCTCTGATATGTCCCATAAGCATTTGATTGCTTATTTATGTTTACGCACCACAAAAATCCATCTTGTTCTTCTCCTACTCTATATCTAGTGTGCCATTTCCTCAAAGGTCCCTGACTCCTTTTAGGGCGGTAAGGTGTTGGGGAAATAAGACCTCACGTTAAAAGAGTGAGAGTGCTTACTCCTGCTGGGGTATATGTGCTTATGCGTCCCCTTGGAAGACAAGACTCAGGGAATGGGAGAAAAGAAGAAATCAGCTGCAGAGAAGGAGGGAGGAAAAGAGAAAGAGACTCACACTTAACCATCACATATACAAACAATGGTGTTATAGGCAGAACAGGTTCATATAGAGAGAGACAGCCAGAATATCTGTAGCTATTTATAACTATCATTTTGTTTTACTGATTCACGCTGATATTCCTATTGCAGCAGACCCAGTTCCATATTTCCTACTATCTTTTCCAACCACAAGATGTCTGCCTCCCATTATTAACTATGTATTTATGTGTTTATAATTAAGAATGGTTGACATACATTTCATGGGGGGGTATTGATTAAATTTTGAATATTTAGATGTCTTTTTGTCTTTACTATGAAGGAAAATAATCCAGAGATTATGTTCAAACGTTGCTTAATTTCTCACCCCTCCAAGAGCAATCCTCTGACTGATTTGATTCATGAATTTCAGCTCACCAGTTCATTGGTGTGACATGTGCTGACAGCAAGCTGCGGCAAAATGCTTTGTTCCTCTTCATCAGCATTTTCCAATGAAACTCATAGCTTCAAAGCTAAGAAATACATATTTTACCAAGTCAAGAAAGTCTTTATCCATTGAGGATTTTTTTTTTCAGTGCTTTGATCAGAAAAGGGTACTGTTCTTTCTATAACTCCATTGTTTTATATGTAATGATTAAATGTGGGCCTCTTTCTCTTCCTCTCTCTCTCTCTGTCCAGCCTCTCTCTCTTCTGTTTCTCTCATTCCCTGGTTTCTAAGGGGATCTAGAAGCATTTGTATCCAGTAGGAGTGAGCACTCTTGCTCTTTCAACATTAGTGTGCTTCGCACATGAGAAAATGTGGAGATTAACACATCTATTTTCTTATTAAAAAATTCACACGAATCTTTAATGAAATTTTCATTTTTCAAATGAACTTGCCCTTATGGGATAAGTCTTCTTTGGTCACACTGTTTTGTTTTGTTTTTAAATATGGAGCTGGATATCTTCTGCTATTTGAAATATTTATCGGTGTCTCTAAATTATATATCGTTTTGTTTTATTTTAGCGTTAGAATCACCTGACTTCTGACCTCTGAAGTTTTAATAGTGGTTTCCAGTTCCTCCTCTACAAAACAGGAGCAGTTATGACACTCCCAGCAAGTCAGTTGTCAGGTTAACTGGGTAGAGAGGGTTGAAAGCGCTGTACAGACCGCAGGACAGGAGGCACGTGTTAATTATTACAATGGAGCTAAGAGCAAAGGGAGCAATGCAGCGAGGGCAATTAAAGCTACCTCGGTTGAGAGCGAAATAGACACTTGTAAAGATTTCACGGAAGTTATCTTAGAGTTCTGTTTAAATAAGTATTAAGATTTGATTAAACCATGAAGTAAATATTCGGTGGGAAAGAAAGAGCATAAGGTTATTGAGGCTTTTGATTGCAAAACTCACTCTGTCCTGCAGAGCGCTGTACTGTCACATTGGGTCACACACTGTTTTCTGCGACTCTTTGAGGAAGCTAGGGTGATGTTCCCATCTGAAGGCCAGAGAGGGCAGTGGCTTCCCTAGTGGCCGAGCATAACTCAGTTCCTGGCAAGAATGCGTGGCTGATAAATATTTGGAGAGCATTCAAATGGTAGGGAACTGTAACAGCCTTTGGCTTCTCCAGGCACTCCTATGGTCCTCTCACATTCACGCAGTAGGTAATCTGAAAAAGCATTACCCGTGTGAGGCGCTTTACATGACGTTGTGCTGCCTCTTCCTTAGCTCAGGTCTGTTTCTCCTACAACTAAACCATAGCTTTTTTTTTTTTTTTTTAAATGAATGTAAAGCCCATTGGCTATTCAATTCTGTCTCTCTGGACTTCCTGTGAACCACCCCAATTTTTAACCTTGATTTTGAATATATTTTTTAATAAGTGAGAGCAGTCTGCTAATTTTCTCTTTTATATTTGTGCAATTTTTTGCATTGATGTTTTGTGAGACTTGAAAACAAATTAGACTGCTTTTACCATTTTTATTTATTTTTGAGAATTTCGTGTACTGTTTTTTTTTTTTAATTTATTTTGAGTACCATTTCCTACAGGAACACCATATTTACATCATTTCCACCTACCTGCGCTCCATTCCTCATTAACTTCTCTGGTGCCCCCAAAGGTTCAGAGCTAGGATCCATGCTAAGGGAGAACATTTGTCTTTCTTTCTTTATTTTTTTTAAGATTTATTTATTTATTAAGTATACAGTTTTTTTTTCCTTGCATGTACACGTGCACCCCAGAAGCAGGCACCAGATCTCATTATAGACAGTTGTGAGCCACCATGTGGTTGCTAAGAATTGAACTCAGGACCTTTGGAAGAGCAGGCAGTGCTCTTAACCTCTGAGCCATCTCTCCAGCCCTGCATTTGTCTTTCTAGGTCTTTCTACTTCACTCAATAGTATTTCCCAATTCCATCCATTTACTTGTAGATTTACTTTTCCTTTGCAGCTGAGTAGAATTCCATTGTGCATACATGCCAAATTTTTACTGTGCATTCATTAGTCGAGGGGCATCTATGTTGTTTCCAACTCCTAGCAACCGTGAAGAGAGTGACAATGAATGAATGCAGCTGAGCAAGTATCTCCGTAATAGGAGGTTGAGACCTTTAGGTATATGTCAAGGAGAGGTATTGCTGGGCCAAGTGGTAGGTCTTACTTTAGCTTTTAGAGAATTCTCCACATTGATACTCAAAGTTGGGGCACCAGTAGTCCCACAAACAGAGAAGAAAGCCCCCTTTCTCTCAACCCCCCTCCAGCATTTGTTGTTGGTTGCTCTGCTGATCTTGTTGTTGGTTGCTCTGCTGATCTTGGCCCTTCTGGCTGGGGTAAGCTAAAACTTCAAAATAATTTCAATTTGCATTTCCATGATTGCTAAGGATCTTGAACAAATTTTGAGATGTTTCTTAACCATTTTTATTTCTTCTTTTGAGAACTCTCTGTTCACATACATAGACCCACAGTGCATTTCTTTCTAACATTGGGTCATTTGTTTTGGTTCTTTTGTTTTGAGTTCTTACATGTATGAATCCTCTGACAGATGTGTTGCTGGTGAAAATTCTCTCCCGCTCAGTGGTCTCCCTCTCTGATCAATTGATTGTTTCCTTTGCTATCTAAGCTTCTCAGTTTTATGAGATGCAATTTGTCAATTCTTGAGTGAAATTCAATTCCTGCGTGAGTAGAAGGTAAATATGAGATGGCTGTAGCAGCATACACTCATCTTTGGCTCTCCTATCCTGCTCCATTGATCTATATGTCTATTTTTTTGGCCAGTACCATGCTGTTGTTATTATGGTGGCTCTATAATATAACTTTACATCACACCAGTTTAATTACTTATGCTCAGGATTGCTCTGAATATCTGGGGTCCTTTGTGCTTCTGTGTGAATTTAAGGATGAATTCTTCTGTTTCTGTGAAGAATGGCATGGAGATTTTAACTGGGATTGTATTCAATATCAAAGTTGCTTTTGGTTAGGATGGTCATCTTCACAATATTAATTCTATAAATTTATGAGCCTGGGAGGTCTTCCCATTGTCTAATTTCTTTCTTAATCTCTCTCTCTCTCTCTCTCTCTCTCTCTCTCTCTCTCTCTCTCTCTCTCTCTCTCTCACACACACACACACACACACACACACACACATTAAATATTTCATTGTAGAGATCTTTTGTGCTCTTGCTTAGGTTTAGTCTCACATATTCAAGTCTTTGGAGACTATTGTTAATGGACATATTCCCATGATTCCTTTCACTACGTTTGCTGTGGGTGTATAGAAAGGCTGATTTTTGTAAATTGGTTTTGTATCCTGCCACTTGGCTTAACTTGTTGGTCATCTCTAGTTTTCTGGTAGAATTTTGGGAATCCATTATGTGGAATATCATGTCATCTACAAACAGGAATAATTAGACTTGTATTCTTATTTGTATTCTTTAAGTTCCCCACCCCCTCTCTTGTCTTCTTGCTACAGCTGGTGCTTGAGGAACAGGGGTAGTCAGAGTGGACAGCCCTCTCTCATTCCTGATTCCATTGTAATTGCATCAAGTTTTAATTTTTCAATTTAGGATGATACCAATTGTGGTTTTGTCACACATAGCCTTCGGTATGTTGGGCTATGTTCCCTCCAGTCTTACTTTCTCTAGAACTTATACTGTGAAGGCATGTTCAATTTTGTCAAAGCTCTTTCAGCATCAATTGAGGTAATCATGTAAATTTTGTCTTTAAGGCCATTTATGGGGTATATTACATTTATTGACTTACATATGTTTAACATCCCTTCATGTCTAGGATAAAGCCAACTTAGAGATCTTTTTTCTCTGTGCCTGTATTTATTTTGAAAAAATTTTATCTCTGTCCATCACTGATATTGGCCTATTATTTTTTTCTTTTCATCGTTGTGTTTTCACCTGGTGTTAGTATTAGAATAATGCTGGCTTTATTGAGAGAGCTTGACAATATTCCATCTGTTTCTACTTTTGAAAATAATTTGAGAAGTGTTGATTATAATGCTTTGAGAGTTTGGTAGAGTTCTTTTTCCCTTTCCTTAGTTGGAAGGTTTTGTTTTGTTTTTTATTAACTGTTTTACTATACCTTTTCAGTTGTTAATTTTTTCTCCATTTTAAATTTGGTGGTTTGGAGGGATTTAGAAATTCTACTTCTTTTATGTTTTCTAACTTAACAGTGTCAGTCTAGGTTTTTAAAGTACCCCTGAGTACTGCTCTGAATTTCTGTTGTGTCTGTTGTAATGCTTTCCTGTTCACCTCTGATTCTGTTAAAGTCTTCTTTCTCTTCATTTTGCTTAAATGGGGCAAAGGGTCTGCTAATTCTGTTTATATTTTCACAGAACCAGCTCTTAGGTTCACTGATTCTTTTCTTTGTGTTTATTTCATTAATTTCTCTTCTGATTTTTATTGTTTCCTCCTGCCAGTTGGGTCTGAGTTTAGCTTATTCTTGTTTATCCAAACATTATTAAGCCATTTATCTCTGATCTTTCTATTTTTGTTTGTTCTTGTTGTTTTTTAAAATATATATGCTTAGAGCCATAAATTTCCCTATTAGGATTATTTTTATTATGTCACAGAGGTTATATTGTGTTGTGTTTTCATTTAATTCTAGGAATATATTTATTTCTTCTTTGATTCAATCATCACTCAGTGGTGTGTTATTTAAGTTCCATAGGTTGTATGATTTCTAGATTCTTTTGCTGTTGGTTTTGAGATGTATCACATTGTGGCCAATAGTGATTTCTGCTCCTCTGTGCTTGCTGAGATTGTGCCATTTCCCAGTATGTGACCCACTTTAGAGAAGTGTCTACCGGCTGCAGGGCAGGATGTGTGTTCTTTGGTGTTTGGGTTGAATATTCCATAGAGCTCTTTTAGGTCCCCTTGCTATATGATGTCATTTAATTCGAATGTTCTTCTGTTTTGTCCAAATAACCTGTCTATTGAAGAAAGTGAAATCATCAATTGTTTCTGATTTGGGGATTAATTTGAGTCTTGCACGTGCTCGGAGTTTAGTGCCTATACAATTAATATCGAAGTGTTGTCTTCTTAATTGTTCCCTTATTTCAGAATGAAATGTCCTTTGTCTCTTTTGATTTAATGATGCCTGCTTGCTTCCTGGTCCCAATTACTTAGAATACTTTTTCCACTCTTTCATTCTAAAATGGCACCTAAGCTTGAAGATAAGGTGGGTTTTGTAGACAACAAAAAGATGAATTTTGTTTCACAGCCTTTTGATTGTGGAGTCAAGATCATTAATATTTAATGTAATTATTGAAAGATGTGTGTTGATTGCTGTCATTTTGTCGTTTTGTTGTTGTATTCTTAGTTCTATTTTGTGTTTCAGTATTGTAATTGTATTTGCTTTATTTCTGTAGCCTTTGGCTGTGCTTATTCCTCTCTTTAGTCCAAAATATTGCCTCCAATATTCTCTGTTGGAAAAAAAAAGTATTCTCTGTTGGGCTGGTTGGGTAGATGAGGATTCTTTCAGCCTGTTTATTTAATGGAATATTGTTTTTTTCTCTGTCAATTCTGCCCAGTAGTTTTGCTAGGTAAAGTAGTCTGCCTATGGTATTTTAGAGGTTAAGTACATTGCTCAGTTTCTTCTGGCTTTTAATGTTTCCACTGAGGAATCAGGGTTATTCTGATGGGTATGATTTCATATGGGAGTTGTAACTTTTCTCTAGGAGCTTTCCATACGCATGCACACGTGTGTGTGTGTGTGTGTGTGTGTGTGTGTGTGTGTGTGTGATGTATATTTAGTATCTGAACTTTCTTTTTTTATGTGTATTTAGTGCATGTTATGGGGAGTTTCTTTTCTGGGTCCTGTCTGTTTGGAGTTTTGTGTTATTCTTGTATTTGTATGAGTATGTCTTCCTTTAATTTAAGGATGTTTCTCTTTGTGTTCTTGTTGAAGACCTGGTCTATGCCATTGACTTGGGATTCTTCTCTTTCTTGTGTGTCTACAATTCATAGAATTCATTTTTCACTGTGTCTCATATTTCATGCATACCTTTTTCTGTGTGTATGGGGGTTTTATGTCTCATTTTCTCTCATTGACTGCTATAATTTCTCTACTGTATCTTCAACTTTTGTTATTGTGTACTTAATCCATTGTACTAGAAAGACTTTCCCCTGAGTTTTCTTTTCTTTCTTTTTTTTTTTTTTATTTCCTTTTTTTGGGTGGTGTGTTTCGAGACAGGGTTTCTCTGTGTAGCCTTGGCTGTCCTGGACTCACTGTGTAGACGAGGCTGGCCTCAAACTCACAGAGATCCTCCTGCCTCTGCCTCTCAAGTGCTGGGATTAAAGGAGTGCTCTACCACCACCTGGCTTTCCCCTGAGTTTTCCAAATGGTCTTTGACATTTTCAGTTCTCTCATCATTTCAGCTTGAGTTTTCTTCAGTATGTCTATCGATTTATTGAATTCAGTGTTCAAATCCTATGTTGTTTTCATAATTTCATTAATCTGTTTGTGTTTTCTTGGACTTCTGTCACTTTTTAAGTTTATTCGGGTCTTTGAGTTTACCTTTAATTCCTTCAATCTTTCTTGAATTCTTTTTTCAGACAGTGTCTCACTATGTAGCCTTGACTGGCCCAGAACTTACTGTGTATAGACAAGACTGGCCTTGGACTCATACAGTCCTGCCCACCTTCCTTCATGCAGAACTCTGCCTCTGCATAGTGAAATTAAAATTGTGTGTACTATTGTCAGCCAAATCCACAAATTCTCCGATCATGCATGTAATTATTCTTTTAAGCTATGCATCCTATGTTTTGCCTAGGAAGTTCCCGTTGGAGAATGTTGTTATAGGACCGGTTATCTTTGCAGAGGAAATGTTGTCTTTCTCTTTCATGATGTTTAGTTCTAGGCATTTGGATTTAGTCCATCGGTTGTGTGCTTTCTAGGCTTATGTTGAACAGTGGTTTGGTTGCATATGTTGTTTCCTGAACTTGGTCAGGTAGAGGACGTTAGCAGGTCAGTCCTTCAGTAATCAGTACTGCATACTGATCAAAGAGACTAGGGTAATTAATTTCGTGGAGTGGTTTAAGGGTCTTAAGGACTACGGAAGATCAGTTGGGTGAAACCCAAGAAAGTCCCCTGGTGTAACTCACATTTGGCCTGAGCCTAAAAAGGCAGAACAAGGTAAAAGATCTTCTGTTCAAGACTTGTTGAAAAGCATACAAATATGTCTCCCAGTCAACCCTGGGCCTAGAGGAGAGCACAGGCCCAGATCTGGCTCAGAGAGAGAGAGAGGAGAGAGAGAGAGAGAGAGAGAGAGAGAGAGAGAGAGAGAGAGAGAGAGAGAGAGAGAGTAAAAGGTGTTTGAAAGTGTTACCTCTGTACCCATTTTTTAAAAAACAATTTGACAACTATTGGTTGTAATTATTTGAAAATTTAGTATGGTTCTGCTATGAGTTCATTTGCACTGTTCTCATTTGAAGGCTTTTTATTGATATTTCAATCTCTGTATTTGTTTGGATCTTTTCCAGCTGTTGACCTCTTCCTGGTTTAACTTTGGTGGTTTGCAGGCATCTAGAATTCCCATTTCTCTTCCGTTTTCTAGCTAAAGAATCTAGGCTTTTCAAAGTAGTCCTGGGCAAAGCTATGAAGTTCTTTGGTGTCTATTGTTTTGAAAAATGTTTTGGTTAGATTGAAAAAAAAGGGAGGGGGGAGAGATTTCATTGTGATAGCCTCATGCATATAAAATTACACTTTTCTCTTTTTATTATTTGCCCAGCCCCCACTGCTCTTCATCTTCTCTTTCCCTCTTCTTGCTGGCTCCATTTTTCCTCCCAAGTTTCCTTCTTCTATCTGCTTTCTTAGCATATATGTGTGTGTGTATATATACATATATAGTTATATATAGTATATCTATATCTATATATTGCATTATCTTCTCTTATTTGCTCTACTTGAGACCTTGTCTTCCCTTCTCATAGTCTCCTCACTGCTTTCATCACACACACACACACACACACACACACACACACACACACACACCTAGATGCCATATATGGAGAAAAGATGCTATATCTTTCTATGTCTGGTTCATTTCATTTAACATAATGCTTTGAAGTCCTATCCATTATTTTTATATAGTCTTAGCGTTTTATTTTGTGGTCTCAGTTGGTCGGCAGTATTACAAAGACAACGGAAATGTTAGACCTGGAAAGATCTGTTTCTTCTTGGTTATTTATGGCTTATAGTTTCAATTGGGCTTTTGTTTTATAAATCAGATTTAAAACCAGCAAGGCCAGATCATGCAGAAGTTGGGGTGCAGCAAGGTGGGGGAAACTACTTGCGGAGGCCTCGGTGACTCATGCAGACCACCGTTCTGAAGAGCCTGTGCTCCTGCACTCTTCCTGACAGTTTTGTGTTCATCACATTCCTCGCTTAATTTCCCTGCTCTCTCTCCGCATCTGAGTGACACCACTACACTTGCCACTTAGTTAAACCTAGAAACATATAGGCAGGCATGCATGTCCAACAATCCTTTAGCCATGGTATCTACACATTTTCTCTCCTTTATGTGTACTTGTATGCTCTATTTAAATGGTTCTTGGTGTTTCTCAAGCTATCTTCCATAGTTCAAAATGCCGTCCATGTTTTCCCCACTCCCTGTGATAAATCTTGAGTGTGCTTCTCAATGCTTTTTCCATATCATTAATCTTTCTCTTCAGTCATATTTATACCACTAATTATCTTGTGTACTTATCTTTTTATAGCAATGACTGCATTTTTCATGTCCATGATTTCTAAATTTATGTATATATAAATACTCTCTGTCTCTCTTTCTCTCCACACACACATGTGCACACACATACACACACACACACACACACACACACACACACACACAGCTGCTCTTATATGATTATCAACTATTATCAAGATATTAATAGTCCTTGTTTGAAGGAAAGTGTTAAATATTTATATATTTGTTTTAAAATGCTCTTTCTTCTGTGGTTGAAATTATTTCATATTTTTTTTTAATTTCATATTTTAAATGTTCTGTATTCCAAAGGGTCAAATTTTTCCAATTGACTGCTAGTTTTTGAGAGATCTGTGACGTGCATTTCGTGCTATATTCTGACCTACGGCATTATATCTTCCTTGAACTGCCAGTCCAGGTGTTCCACAGGGCTTCTTCTGTGTTCGAGGAGCTATGTTGATGTTGGACCAAGCCTGGGCATGTCCGTTAGAGACTCCTTTCATAGGAGACCAGAGCTGGGCTCTTACTACTTCTCTAGTTGTGGGTTTTCCAAGAAGTGAGCTTCCTTCACTTTAGATAGCTAAGGAAATCCCACTATCACCTAGCTCTAGGGCATGGACCATGGGAAAGAGAAGTTACCCCATCCTAACCATAACACAGAGTCAGAGGGCACTGCCTATGGCGACCCCTAGGAAGATACCACATATAGGTAAAGTGATAGTGTTGAGATGGAGGCAAGAGAGTTTGCATCAAATATTCCTCTGACTTCTGCTAACTCAGGCAGATCTCAGGGCGACTTATTTAGAGCTCTGTTTCTAGTGATAGTGGTCTCTCTTGTTTGTGGAAACTTCCACAGTGATTGAGGTCTGTTACTGGCTTTGGCGAAGAATATTTGTTCAGCCTCAATTTAGCGTCAAACTTTCAAAGGAATTGTCTTGTACAAAGACTGGAAGCTGAGGATGGAGGGAAAAAGAGAGAAATCTGTAGCCTGATAAATATAGTGAGAAAACTCCCAGTGCAAGGATGCTAATGGTAGTGCAAGGTCCCACCAACCTGACAATAAGCAAAAACTTTTATCTGATGCAATTGTACAATGCCATGTTGTACATGGTTACTAGAAAGAAATTTCAAGATTTCCAGAGGGAACCAAACAGAAAATTGTCTGCCAAATATGAGCCATCATTCATTAGCATCTATGTGATCTTAAAACAACTTCCTAGAAGGAGCTGCTGGAAAGTCACACTCGAGTACCATGGGTGTACTCATTGGAAGACTTGATAACAATGTAGCCTCTTAAAACATGCTAGCAAATAATCCACCAGGTCCACCTCTATCATTTCAGTATAACGTTCAATTTACTGAAGTTATATTAATGTCAAGTAAAAGACTGAAAACATGAAATGTTCTGATAATTTCAAATCCTAGCAAATAAAGATTAGGAAGCATTTTAGGAAAGAGCAAATGGGATACCTATTAGGATAGAATTTAAAGTGCTTGACAACATCTTTTGGAAATGACCAATTACAACCTGACTCAGGACTAGAGGAGGAATATTGTTTACTATGCTCGAGTCCTGGGTGCATCTTCATTATGAGCGCATGAACTCATTTCAGACTTATTGAGAATTAAGGCAAGACTGACAGGGAAGACTGAGGGGATATGTCAAGGAAAAAAAGAGTCCCTCACTCAGGAATCTGACTGAAGTCTTTTCCAGCTGGGAGCCAAGAATTGCAACACAAGTAACATTTGCTCCAATGGTTGACCATACAAAGACAATATCCATTTATATAGACAAATATTAAATAACAATGTTAAAATCCAAACCAGCCAAGGTTATGGTCTAAGTGTAGAGGGCCTTTCTCCTTTTCTAGTTGTAAACAAAAAATTTTCTACGACTCTCACAAAGAACCCCACCTATCTTTCAGAAAGGTTTGACCTTTTGTGGCCCATAGTTTTATCAGATTACATTGCAATCCTGTCCATGGCACCTCTAAAGCCACCCTATAATCTTCCATATTTTTAAAAAAAAGGACGTTTCTTAGTAATTCTTTGAACTCTTAATTAGACTGACCGAAACTGTCCATGGGGCTGGCCAGAAGTAAGCCTAAAGCCACAGTCTCAAGATGAAGCCGGCTGTGGATGAAATGTTCCCCGAGTGCCGGGACCCTATGTGGAGGAAGATCTGGGCTCTTGATGGACTTGGCAGCCAATGAGAAGGCAGTTCATACAGACTTAAAAAAAATTGATTTTGAAGATCTCTTAGATGACGATGATGTATGTCCAGCGAGGCCGTTTAGTCACATATGCTCCACATTTGTGATGTGACTATAGAGACCTTGTGAAGATCACTTAGGACCTGGTCAACCAAGGGAGGGGACTGTCTGAACTAACTGGGTGCTGAGGCCTCTGAGGATGCCAGTCCTTTGTACTTGTTTGAATAAAATTTTAAAAAGAGAACATCATAAACAACAACAACAACAACAACAACAACAACAGCAACCGCCCATGTGGCTATAGCTAAGATGTGTACAGCGGTGCCTTGAGAAGCCACGGTGACATTCTCAGGTGAGTCTTAATCTTTCCCTGGATGCCTCTTTTCCCCCCCCCCAAAGTAATATTTTTATTAATTATTTGGGAATTCCGTACAACGCACCCAGATTGCACTCGCTTCCCATTCCTCCGAGGTCCCTCTCAAATCCTTCTGTTCTGCCTCCCCCCATAGACCCCCCAAAAATCCCCACCAAGTCCAATTTGTGTTGGCCATATACTCATGGTGCATGATCAAACTCCCAGTGGCCTCTCTCTTTATAAACCCCCATGCTTACGTCTATGCTATAGTCTTATCTTAATAAATTCCAGCTCTGAAAGTCTTTTCCACGTATAAGTCAGAAATCACAGAGCTGTAGCCATGGATCTCTATAAAAACAGAACCAAGAGAATGTATCTATATTAAATGGGTATTTATAAAATTGGATTCGACGATACTGTCACAGAGCGGCTCAACAACGGGCTGTCTCACAGTGGACATTCTGAGAACCTGGTAGTTGCCCAGTCTTGCCTCAGCAGTCCATTCCGGCACCAGGGCCCTGGAGGGTTTTCCTTGGGAGCTGCTGGTCTTCAGTCGGCGTGGGAAGCCTGAAGGGCTGATTCTCACAAGAAGATAGAGGAAGTCACCGGTGAGAGCGAAGCCTGGAGCAAACAAACAAAAAGATCAGAGAGGGTTGCTTCTTCCCTTCTCTTTTATCTGGACCACCAGCAAAAGGCCTCACCCACCTTTAGAGGGGGCCTTCCCACATCAATTAAGGCACTCAAGATATTCCCCTCAGACATGCACACAGGCCACCTGAGGTAGACAATGCCTCAACGAGGGTCTCTTTCCACATGATAGTACGTAGTGTCACGTTGGCAATTCAAACTAGCCACCGCACCTCACTTGCCTTCACCAGAGTAAAGGTTTCTGGCGAAAGTCACCCTGGGGCTGGGTCTCAGAGGGCATCACTCATGTAGGACAGCATGGCTTCCTTCCGTTCCTATATACTGCCTCCTTGACTGGCGTAACCCTAGGTGCCGAGGGTTTGCAAACCTGAGTCCTTTGAGGCTGTGAACACGACATCAGTTGATCACGGGGGGTGGGCACAAGGTGACAAAGGGTAAAGAAAGGGGGCATAGAGTTGAAGATCTCAAAGCTCCATTTCAGAATCAAAATCACTAATAACTGACAGTTATTTTCTGTTTTGAAAATCAGGGTCAACACTTTTTTCACATGTAAGGTCCAGTAAGGCTAGATACTCGGTAAAGAAAAGAAAAATAAAATCAGCTTTTCTATCACGGATCCAACACAGAAGTCACCACACATTGTCCATCGGTAGATAAACCCATGACGCCCCTTCGCCGTGAGAACAGCCTCTGTGTTTTCTAGCCTCTGATAAATGAAAAAAAAAAATCACATAGTAACTAGCTCTGCTTTTCAGGACGTATTTGAGTTTTTTGTTGATGAACAACTAGGAACATTCACATAGGACAAAGATACATATATAAGAAACAACAGGTGAGTAAGAAGCAATACATAGGAAAAATTACAAATTTACTATCCTCTGTTAAAAGTGTGGTGCACGCCTGTAATCCCAGCCCTCAGGGAGGCAGAGGCAGGCGGATCTCTTATTTTGTTGTCAGCAGGAGTTTGCTGAAGAAAGTCATACGGCCTTTTTGTGAACATAGCCGCATCTCTCTGCTTTACTGATGATTGTTTATTATTGCCACCGGGTGTGGATACCTTTGTTGTGTCTTATTTTCCCAGCTATTTGGGTTCTAAAATTTATAGAGCAACAATTTCAGGAAGTGCATTTATTTTTCCTTGGGATGTTTGACAAAAACAAAACTACCTCGTCGCACTTGCAGGACAGTCTTGACAGCCGAGGCGATTCTAAACAGCGCGGGATGAGAACAGCTCCGTTCAGCCGCTGAGCTGGATCAGTGACCAAAGCTCCTAAAGCCTGAGACAGGATTCTAGCCCAGACTGGAAAGGAACAACAGTCTCCCTATGTATTTTGTTATTATCAGCAAACTTTTATAAGTAATAATTCTGTTGTATAAAAATTATTTAAAGGACCATATGTGTGGGTTTACATTAAAAGTAATACAATGGTATCACTTGAAGAATATTTCTGAAAACTTGATCATACATGAAAGCATTATCTTTATTTAAGATATAAAAATATTAATGCTAGAAAGTATGAATCAAAACACCAGAAAGGATTCTGCCCAGTTCTAACTGTGGGGTGGTGGGGAAGTAATAAAATGGGGTGGTGTTTGTCCCCGGGAGGTTGTGTATAGTCTAAAGCAAGCATATTCTTAGTTGATATGTTCGAAATATACTCTCTCTCTCTCTTTTTTTTTTTTTTTTGCACTAAAACATACATTCTGGATTATTTTTAATTCTTGCGCATCAAGAGGTGTCACGGAACTATTTTAGTGAAGGAAAGGGGGCAGCCACGATTCTCGGACTCAGCAAGATTAACACAGTGGTAATTACCTGAGCAGTCAGAACCCTAATCCTAGACATCAACATGGCAATTACACTGCAGAACGGCGAGATATTAAGATGGGAGTCTGGAGAGATTTCTGCTCTGATTTACTAGTGGAACTTAATTCTCATTATATTAAAAAGTACTTAATCAACCAAATCTTTCTTAATTAACAAATTTATTTAGGCACTTTCAATGTTTCTATAAATTTCTTATGTGAGTGTTCATTTTGCAGGCGCATACTCTACCCTCAGTTTCTGCAGGGGCGGTGGAGTCTCTGCATTGAGACTGCAGTAGGACCGGATTTTGTTATATATGTGACAAGTCACTTTCCTGTGTGCTGCCAATAGAGTTTTAATTAGGAGACAAATAGCAACACTGTGGGGCTTTCACAGCTACCGTATGCTGTGTTCATTAAGGATTAAAAAAAAAAAACCTTAATTTCAGGATTTAATTTGTTTTTAGATTTATTTATTTTATTTTCTGTGCATGAATGTTTTGCCTGCCTCTCCTCTCTCCTCTCTCTCTTCTCTTCTCTTCTCTTCTCTTCTCTTCTCTTCTCTTCTCTTCTCTCTCTCTCTCTCTCTCTCTCTCTCTCTCTCTCTCTCTGCATTTCATGCAGTCTTGGGGAGTCAGTAGAAGGCCCCAGATCTCCTGGCAGTGACATTACAGAGGTTGTAGGCCACCACGTAGATGCTGGGAACAAAAGTTGGGTCCTCCGCAACGGTCTGAGGGCTCTCTCATGTTGAACCATATCTCCAGTCTCAAAAGTCGTTTCAAAGGCTTCATACACACCCCCATACACACTTTTCAAAATTACTGTAGGTGTATGGTGTTTTGTCTGTGTGTATGTGTGACACTTGTGTGCGTGGTGCCGGCAGAGGTCAGAGGAGGCCATCTGATCCAGGGCCTGGAGTTAAACAAGTGTTGGAGCTGCCATGTTAGTGCTGGGAACTGAACAGGTGTCCTCTGGAAGAGCAGTCAGTACTCTGAACCATCTCTCTAGCTCTTCAATCAAAAGACTTTGCTATCTCCATGGCCAAACCCTGTAGAAGAAATTAGCAGGAAGAGCAGACAAGTGGATGGAAGTCAAAGCTTACGGAAATACAAAAAAACTGAGAAAGATATGAAAGCGGCAATCCTATTGGCTAGTTCACAGACGCAGGGGATGGGTGGGAGGGGTTATCTCTCTAAGCCAATAACTGACCAACACCACACAGGCTGCAGAAGCCATCTGAAATGCAGGAAGTTAGAGGCGCATTTCTCAGTGAGTGAACGAATGTTTTTATAAAAATGAATTTCCAGGGTTGGGGGGGAAAAAAAAAAGACTTATCAGAGAGAATTTTAAAAGATGGTTTAGTTTCTGATCCTCCCCCTCCCCCTGCCCATGCATATTTGTGAAAGTGGGGGATGAGGGTGTTCCTTTCCCCTCTCTCTTTGTTTGCTCATGTTTTTGTTGTATTTCTTTTACGTCAAGAGTTTTTGTTTTGTTTTGTTTTTTGTTTGTTTGTTTTGTTTTGTTTTTTTTCAAGACAGGTGTTTTCTCTGTGTAGCCTTGGCTGTCCTGGACTCGCTTTGTAGACCAGGCTGGCCTCGACCTCTCAGTGATCCTTCTGCCTCTACCTCCCAAGTGCTGGGGTTAAAGGTGTGTGCCACTATGCCCGGCACAAGAGATATTTTAAGTTTATTAATAGTGGTAAATGTTGAAGACAGCTAAGGAAGTTAACTCATCTGTTTACATTTAGTTCAGATAAGAGTGTATGCACGACAGTGATGATGTAAGAATTGAAGAGCTGATAATCCAAAGCTGGACCTTAAACCATGGCGACCCATCTCACCCAAAATGTGGCCCATAAGCCCACAGCATTAGCATTTTATGAGTATTTTTACAGATGCTCAGCCTTGGGCTGCCCCCCTACCCTTTCTGAGCCAGAACCTGCAGCATAACAAGATCTGCAGGTACGTCAAATGTGCATTAATTTGTAGAAGTGCTGTGTTACAAGGCCACAGTCTGGTGGTCTGGTGACAGAAATAGAAACTGATGTGTTTTTTTTTTTTAAGCAATAATTTCGTAAAAAGCTCTCTAGCCCAAAATAAATATGGTGCTGCAGTAATGGAATCTAATTTTGGTGTAGAGATCTGCAGCGATTTCAAATCTACCCTCTTCTGTAATTGCTTTCCACCTAAATATGCTAGAGAATCAGCACAGCATATATTACACTTTAAATTTTCCTCAGCCAGTAACAGATTAGTACAACAGCGTTTTGGGGAAGGTTACTTGGAATTTGTGCCATTAGCATGGCATATCAACACCGGTGGCAAAATGTTGACTTGATCACAATAATGTGCAAAAGACTATGACGTGCTGAAATCATGAGATGGTCTACTTCCATCCTAGAGTCAAGGAATTTTTTATTTGAAAAGAATTTATTTTTAATTTTGTGTGTATGCATGTGTGTACCCGATTATGTGTTTGCAGATTCTTACAGAGGCTGCAAGAGGATATCAATTTGCTTGGAAATAGAGTTACAGACAGTTGTCATCTGCTTGGCATGGGTCCTGGGAATTGAACCTGGGTACTCTTCAAGAACAGAAAATACTCTTAACCATTGAGCCATCTCTCCAGCCCCAGGACACTACAAATACTCTTAAATATTAAACATTTTTTTCCTTGAAGAGTAACACCCGCATTCTTCAGAACTAATATTCTATGGAACACATTTCCAGAAATACTACATTTTAGAAGTTTTGTAAAATTCTGCTCATGAATTCTTTACTAGGCGCATTCCGCTCTCCATTAACTTCTGTGCTTTTTATAGTCATAAGGTATACTGAGTGATTCATCCTGGGATGCAGCGCTGACACAATATTTATAGCATAACAATTCCAAGGTAAGTGAATCCAGTTGTACCGTTAAAAATTATCCAGATCCAGATAGATAAAGTTGTCTTTGAACAAACAATATGCTAAAATCTGGCGTCCACATATCATTGAAATTAAGCCGGAAACTGCAAGTAAATAAAAAGGAAGCTCTGGTTAACTGCCAGTAATGAATAATTCATTGGTAAGATTATGAATAAGAACAATTGCCATCACTAAAATAATGTTCCTGAAACTGACATAGCATTTGCAATGAAGTCATTTACAGAATCAGAGAGGAGAAAGCAGCATATATTCTGGGACTGGTAAATCGTTGAAATTTAGAACTTTCTTCAGGGAATAGGTACAAATCAATAGCAAGGAGCCCTTCAGACCTGGCAGTACGGAGGCAGTGATGTCAGAGCTCATGCCTTGTAATTCACAGTTCTTAATTCTTTCAGCTTTTCTGCCTGCCAGGTGCTCGTGTTCTTACCGTTTTCTTATTGGTCTAGGCAGGGTCATGTTATGTAGCCCAGGATAGACTCAACAATCTCTGCTTCTCTGTCGCAGGGATGCTCACATTTCATATGTGTTTAAGCCGATCTGGCCGTTGCTTTGGTTTTGTGGTATTACTCCTACTGTCTATATTGCTGCTATGCAACACAGGTAGGCGGGCACGCGGGCACATGCCTATAAAGGATTTAAAAAAAAATTAAAGTGGGAAATCATCTACATTAACTTTAAGTGTATAGAGAGTTTCAAAGCCAGAATTCAAGCTATCTATGCTATTTGGTTTAATGAAAACAGTTTTAGATCTTGTTTCCCTCTCCCAGAGATTCTTGTTTGCTTTAAAATATAGATCTGACCACTATTGATCCAATTACAGAGTTCTCATAAATCTGCTGGTCCATCAATGCCAGTAAGAGCACGGTGCCCATGACAGGTAAGACTCCCTGACGTAGAAACCCAGAGGATTGCTGCCTTCCTCCCACACAGACACGTGTCTACTGAGAGACTCTGTGACAGTATGACAACCTCCCTAAGGTATTTGGCCATGTTAGTCTGCTACCTACATATTTACTCAAAGAAAAACAAAGAAGACCATGTTGGGTGTCATATGTGACTGTAGTCTGAACTCCACTTTATTTTGTTTGGTTGGTTTTGGGTTTTTTTTTTTTCAAGACAGGGTTTCTCTGTGTAGCCTTGGATGTTCTAGACTCACTTTGTAGACCAGGCTGGCCTCGAACTCACAGAGATCCATCTGCCTCTGCCTCCCAAGTGCTGAGATTAAAGACATGAGCAACCATGCCCGGCTAACCCCACTTATTAAACTACTCCCAGCTATTAACACTGAAATAACCAGTCTGTTAATGCCCAACAGGCAACTTTCTCTGGCACTTGAGCTGGCATTCTCTGTGCATCTGAGATAGCCAGGATATAGTAGACTTTGTGTGCTATAGATGCAGCTGAGAGGAAAACATAGTTTCTGCAGCATTATTTTCTTGTACAGACCTTGCACAATTTTGCCATATCCCAAACAGCCATGTACAGCCACCCCTACCCCTTTCTTTCATTTCAGTAACTCTCTTTGAAATGTATTAATATTTACACCTTTACAAGATTTATGCCAAATAAAACCTCAAGGCTTTCTATGGGTTTTATTGGAATGTATTAAAGAACAATGCAAAAAAGTAGGAAGTTCAGACTTCAGACTTCCCAGGCAGTGGTGGCGCATGCCTTTACTCCCAGAACTCAGGAGGCAGAGGCAGGTGGATCGCTGTAAGTTTGAGCCTGGTCTAAAAAGTGAGTTTAGGTTAGCCAGGGCTACACAGAAAAAAAAAAAACTTGTCTTGAAAACAAACAAAGAAACAAAAAGCCCAAACAAAAAAAAAAAGACTTCAGACTAACAGATATGAAAGTAAGTGGTGAGTACAAATAACACTGGCACTAGAGATAATGACTATTGTTGACAACTGCTGGCTGAGGTGAAAGAAAAAGCTTGATTCATTTTCCGTCTTATTTTTTTGAAGATGTATTTTTTTTATTTTATGCATGTGAGTATTCTGCCCACATATATTTTTTTATACCACATGCTTACACTGCCCACAGAGGCCAAAGGGAGGTGTTGGATCGTCTGGAAATGGAGTTGTGAGCTGTTGTGCTGGGAATTGGACGTGGGTCCTCTGCAAGAACAGCCAGTGCTCTTAACCACTGACTACCTTGCCAGCCCACTGGTTAGCTTTCTTAGTACAGACATGATCAATGTATTCAGTGTGAGAAGCAAAAGTCATCAAAACAGTCCAGTTGCTTCCTGTGCTCATGGGGAAATGACAACTACACTTTTGAAAAGAGGAGAGCATGACACAGGCACAAGCACAGGCCTTGATTCTGGGTAATCTTGGGTTGATAACGCTGGAGTAGTTGTCTGGCCAACATCAAAATTATCTTTATCCTCCCACTTTATACGTGAGTATCTATCTTTATAAATATATCATATGATATATTCATGTAAATATATGATATGAAAGTGAAATGCCATGCGATGTAATCATATCACAACATTTAATGTTTATAATAATCTATAAAAATAATTATTTATTTTTCAACCCTCCTAGTGTGAAGATTCAACAGCCTCCCTTATAATCCATTGTCTTATGTTGCCTATTTGAAAGATAAATACACTTGCTACATTGAAGGAAGCCTCTGGTACGTCTCATCATTTCATTACTTCCCGCCATACTCACAAAACAAATATATATTGATGTTACTATGGGTCAGCCATTATGCCGGGCTTGTACCCTGAGCATGCCATAAATAGCCCCCGAAAGTTGTTTCAACTACTTGGAAATAAAAGGCCACCCTGTACCTTTCTTGTCAACAGTGGAAGCAGGCATTTGCTATTTTTCAACCAAGTTTAGACACAAATATTTAGCCTTTGCTTGTTCTTTGCCAGGTCGTGTCTTAGACATGTCTGTCATTTGACCACAAGAGGAGAAACCGTTTTGTGATCAGAAGGAGACAGGGATGGCTTCCTAGAGCTTCCAATGATCATCCTAGCTTCTTTTCAGCTTCTTTGAGCTCTTCACACTGCCTGGGGGGTGTGTGTGTGGGGGGGGGCTGCCTCCATTCCATGCTGTAAGGGCTGCTCTTCCTCCTGAGCATCCCCAGAGAGCTCCCTGGTATCTATGCAAAGGTGCCATTGGTAGTTATCTACAGCACACACACACATACACGCACACACACACACACACACACACACACACACACACACACACACACTCTTTGTTTGCCACATTTGAGAAATTAGAATATAATACCTCACAAAATTGTCGTAAAGGTTAGTGGGATATATACAATGGCCCTGGCTCATATTATGTAATCAATAAACCCAAGTGTTTTAATTATGTGTGGGCCATTAAAAACTGAATAGCAGTACCAGATTATGTTTGGGTTTTCCTGCTGTTTGCAAAACAGATTGAAAATATTAGACAAGATTACTGCCAAGTCAAGAAGAATAATATTTCTTAAAAATTACATAATCTTTGTATTCGGAAGCCAAATACAGCAGATTTATAAGTAAATAGTTTCCATACTCGACAAACACTGAAATCTGTTTAGAGATGCCTAGCTTCGCTTTATATGATCGCTTATTAGTATAAACAAATGGTGGAGCTGACACGCCGCTTCTCCTTTCTGACTTTCTGATCATTACATAATATAATTAAGAAAGAAAACTAACACCAACTGTCTCATTTCCCGCATGCTTGCGGCTTAACTTGATTTTCCTACTTACGATTTCTATGGGACCCAACTCCAAGACACACACACTTTTTTGGATTCATTTAGAACACGTGAGCCTACTATGGTTTTGAGTTAGGTGTTACAGAAAATTAAAAAGGCTCTGGCTGTTCAGGATCTGAACCTCTGTGAGCCAGCAAAGCCCACACCGCTTGGCTGCTATTTGGACCAGCTGTGCTCCACTCAGGGTCCTAAGAATGAGATCCACTCTGGGCCATTTTATCTTCACTTCCATTTATGTTATTTCTTATATGCTGCTCGGAGCCAAAAGGGGCATGCATGGGGTTCCTTCATGTCAAATTATATCAAAGGAGAAGCAGAGAATAGGTGTGTGTGTATGTGCGTGAGCGCGCGCATGTGTGTGCTTGTATGTGTGAGTGTATGCACGTGTGTGTGTGTGTGTGTGTGTGTGTGTGTGTGTGTGTGTGTGTTATTTTTAGACATAAACACATGCTAAAAAGGCATCCTGTCTGGTGTGAATTATATTTGGGCTGTTCTAGGAGTGTGTATATGCCAGAAGAGGCAATCAGTGTACTCTATCTTTAATAAATGCATACATTTTTTTTATTATCTAGACATCATCGTTATTATCATAGAGAATAATGTAATAAAGTCTATGTCTGAGATAAAGTCTGTTTCCAACATTTACTCTACTTAACATTGTTTTTGCAAGTTACAGGATCTAAACTTGAGCCATTCGTGTACCTAACGTAGCCCACCAATATGATGTCAACGGGAATTCCAAGGCAATTTTATTAGCTTACCAAGAAATATTTATGTTTGGTCAAACCATATCCATATAACAAAGAACATTTTTATCCACAATTGTAAAACCATGTAGCCCAAATTTGTTATGCTGTAGAGGAACAGTTCTCATCCCGTGGGGGAATCAAATGATCCTTATACAGGGCTCATCTAAAACTATTGTAAAAATGTAGATATATTTGGATTCTTTATTGTAGAAAAATTACAGTTATGAAGTAGCAATGAAATAATTTTATGGTTGGGGAGGTCACCACAACTCGATGAAATGTATTAAGGGGGTGCAGTGTCAGGAGGGCTGAGGACCAATGCTGTAGATAGTCACTAATTATTAAGTTGTATACATGGAATTGTCCCAAATGGTCCAGAGATGATCTGGAGGGCTAAGCAGTGATGATGGTTATCAGACTGTCCTGAGCACTCAGGGTGATGCATCCTGTGGACTCTGAACCACTTCTCTCTGAAATCATCTCTCTTTTATTTTCATTATTTTGAGAGTCTTGCTATGTAGCCCAGGCTGGCCTGGAACTCATGATGGTCCAGCCTTTGCTTCCTGAGTGCTGGGATTGGGGGTATATGCCACCATACATCTGCCTTTGAACTAGATACTCCTTACCAAGCATTTGTTAAACACTTCCTACATGTCATGTGTCAGACAATTGAATCTTAAGGGTTGGATCATTTGATGCCCCCAAATGTTTTCTCTCTTCCTTTAAAATAACTATCATTTCAATATCTTCTGAAAATCCTTCATAATCCTAAGTTAAAACAGTGAACTGAGGTGGTGGCATGAAAGAAAGGGGTGTCCAGTGGTTCTCTGAGAAACAGAGAACTGGAGAGCTTGTGTCTGATGAGACTAAGGCCTAAGATCAATTGACAGGGACTTACTAACAGCAGTGAAGCTGGCAACTAGTAATTCACTTGGATATGTGTGCTGTTCAGCTGGTGGCAGCTCACCCTATCCCTACATCAGGACAGTAAAGATATAAGACTGATTTAAGCTGGCAATAAACAACAGTTACCACTGAGAGATCTAACATGCTTGAAAACCACCCACACTTTGACTGATGTGCTTTTAAAAAACAGTGGGGGATAGAAAAGGAGAAAAGATTAGAGGAGAAGACTACATTTTGAATAGATGGATGAATGGGTGGATGGATGGATGGATGGATGGATGGATGGACGGATAGATGGATGGAAGTATCATTCCCCGAGTATCTGTAGTGTGCTAACTGTTGCTCAGACGGTTTCTCAGGATGTCATTGTAAGCTCACCAGGTCTCTCCACTTGCAGTGAAGGAAATATGTTTGAGAGCTGTAACTTATTTGTGACTGGCAAAGCTAGTGGATTTTTTTTTTTTTGCTAGTGTCTTTTATTTTGACCCCCCAAGATCACCAGGAGAAACAAAGACATTTTAGAAATTATATTATTTTTTAATGTTTATTTTTTCTCTCTCTTTCTCTGTGTTTTTGTGTGTGCTGGCTCATGCACACATACACTTGTGTCCATGCACATTTTAAATACAGCTATGCACATACCACAGCACACATGGAGAGGTCCAAAGGTGGGGAGGCAGAGGCAGATGGATCTCTGTGAGCTCAAGGCCAGCCTGGTTTACAAATCCAGTCTAGGATAGCCAAACCCTGTCTCAAAACCAACCAACCAAACAAACAACAACAAAAACCAAACAAACAAGCAAAAATGAAACAAAACAAACAACAAAAACAAAAACACTGACTTGTAAATACACTACTTACCCCATCTTCAGACTCAGGGAAAGATTTTGGAAAGAAAATATTTCCTAAGGCAGCAAAGCCTATATAAGCCAATGGCTAATGTGTACGTGGGGGTGAGGGTGGGCTCTGTGGGTATCAGTACAGCCCTGTATGGGAAGAATTGGCCAAAACCTTTCCCTGAATGCATCACAAGCTCAACCCCTAAGAGTGTTTTGGATATACTAGATGGAGTACACATTCATTCTTTTCCCCATCTTGTCTTATTTACCAGCTGATGTAATGATTATATGAAGTATAGTCATGGAAATAGCGTAATCCCAAACGCATTCTTCTACAATCAGAGGAAAAAACAACCTATAAACAAAGTAAGTGACTTCTGTTGAGACCAAAAGAATGGCAAACAGAAGAAAGAATATGATTGTGTTTAGAACACTTATTGATCTGAAATGCAATTAATGCAAGATCAATATATCTTAATCTGCAAAAAGGCATTTTAAATTCTTTTTTTTTTTTTTTTTTTTTTTTTTTTTTGGTTTTTCGAGACAAGGTTTCTCTGTGTAGCCTTGACTGTCCTGGACTCACTTTGTAGTCCAGGCTGGCCTCGAACTCACAGCGATCCACCTGCCTCTGCCTCCCGAGTGCTAGGATTAAATAAAGGTGTGTGCCACCACACCCGGCGCATTTTAAATTCTTAAACTTTTTTTACATTTTTTAAATTTTTTAAAAATTTTTTATTTTTATGGCTGGAGAGATGACTCAGAGGTTAAGAGCACTTCCTGATCTTTCAAAGGTCCTGAGTTCAATTCCCAGAAACCACATGGTGGCTCACAACTATCTATCATGAGATCTGGTGCCCTCTTCTGGTATGCACGCAAGCAAAACACTATATACTTAATAAATAGATGAATTAATAATAATAATAAATATTTAAAATTTCTTATTTTTAGTTGAGAACTTTACACTTGAATACTATTTTTTTTACATTATTTCACCCCTTCCTCTTCCCCAACTCCTACTTTGTCTCCCCACATTCCCTCTGATGAATGGATGGAGACCTGCATGGAAAACACAGTCCATGCAGGAAGACCTGCTATTGAATTGTGAATCTCACTTATAAAAGTATTAAATATTAATGAAATTAATGAAAGGATTAAGTTCTGAGTCTTTAGAAATAAGAATATTGATGGGTTTATTGGATGTTAATTTTATTTCTCTTGGTACACACATGCTTAACTTGGAAATAAGTTCTGTTGTTCTTGTGGTATCATTTGGTGTGTTCAGGCAGTCATCATGAGAAGCATGACTTAATACTGTAAGTGAAATAAACCATCAATGACAGGTGTGGCTGGAAACACTTTTAAATCCATAGTTGTCACATCGGAGTTTTCCTGAATAAATATCAAAATGTAGTTATTTACAGGTCAGGACCACAAGTCTTGGTGCCTTCAGGCTTGTGAAGGGACCCCCTTTTGCCTTTTTGATGGCTTTTCAACGTGATGCTAGTTTCAAGGAAGAGATCAATCAAACTTTAAAGTAATGAATGTATCTGATATGCCACCAAAGTCCCTTTGTAAATAATAACAGCCCCCTAAAAATTCCTTTTTTTCTTTACTTTAAAGCCTATCAAATGATTGTTGTGTTCATATAATCCTGGAATCAAGTAATGTAGGCAGGCAAATGTGATATTTTGCAGAGCAGAAAGTAAAATAATCACCCTATTTCCTACAGTGTGGAGGTAATTTATTAACTAGCAAGCCAGAGACAGCAGAGGATAATATGAAAGACATCTACCTAGCAAGTTTCAGGCAGCGTCTCCTGAAGGCATTACTCATAGCCCCCTTCAGTCTTTTTCCATTTCACTCAATAGGTTTGGAAAGCGAACAGAGAATTCACATCAAATCCTTCTTCTATGGCATGAAGAGTCCTTCAGCTAATGGCAATTAGGTCAACCTGTCCATGGGGTCTGTCTATAACTGGGGAAGGACTGTGATGCATCTTCCTGAAGTCACTGTGTACATTTCTTCTCCTTCCTCCACTTTTAGTTCATTTGTTTGTTTTGGTTTTGTTGTTTTAAGACAGGTGTGTGTGCGGGGTGGGGGGGTGGTGTCTGCCTCTATATCACTGGTTGTCCTGGAACTTACTATGTAGCCCATGCTGGCCTCAAACTCATAGAGATCCATCTGCCTCTGTCCCCCAAGAGCTGGAATGAAAGGTTTATGCCACCACACTCCACATTATAGAGCTGCCTCTATTGGCAACACTTGGAGATTTTTTTTTTCTCTAGCTTTAAGCTGCTTGAAGAAGGTGGTTTAGTCTTGCCAAGCTGTATATGCATATATTGGTGACAACCCATTAAGCCTTGTTTATGGTTTAATATAAAGAAAACACAATTTCAAGTACAAAACTTGAGGTCAGGGTACCAGCAATTCAGGATCACCTCTATGAGTCAGGCAGGCACTCAAGCACACTAAGCGGGGTTGTAAACAATACTGTTTTATGCAGACCAACCTGCACAGCACAGCGGAGAGATGTCAGAAGGGGACTGCTGCTCTAACTGGATGCACATATTTCAACTCTGCTGCTGAATCTGATCTTCCGGGTCACAGAACTGTTGAAACAGACCAGAAACTTGACCCAAAATTGAAGGCCAAAACTTTAAGCTTACCAGGAAAGCTCATCTCCAAATTCAGACAAGCCTAAATTCTCAAACTAAAGGGTTATACTGTTCATCCCCAGAAGCAACCCCCCAATTAAAGATTCAATAGGTTAAGGACTTATTGAATTTTCAAACAAATATTCATGTGTCCTGACAGAAAATAACAATGCAACCTGAGTTAGACACCCCAGGACCTTCACTGACCTCTACTGTGTATGAATAGTCTCCTCCTATAAGCTGATGGTGTGCTGCCGTCACTGTCTGACCAAAAGGCAAGAATGAATATAAAGAGCTGGGTTTTAAGTGTCTCCCTACTCCAAACACGTATGCTCCACACTTGACATTGCTTTTCTGTAACCAACTCTTTTATCATTTGTGAAGAGTCTCAGTGCAAAAGCAGGCTCCATCCAATGGGGAGTGCATGAAGAGGAAGTTAATAGCATGCCTGGCGTCTTATATCCGATTACAATAAACAGCTCTTTTTCTCACAGATTCTTTGCTACCCAAAGTTGAATCAATAATGGCTCCCGAACAAGGTTATCCATCGGAAGAAGGCATCTTAGACTTTTTATTAGAATTCAGTAGTTCTAGCTGACCAAGTTTCCTATACAAATCATATTTGAAATCTGTTTTTATTTTCTTGCTTCGGGCAATTTTGTACATTTCCATAGTTTTCCCCAGAAAAGATCATCCCATAGTTTTTTAGTGAATCTTGTGTGTGTGTGTGTGTGTGTGTGTGTTTTGAGCAGAGTTTCTCTGTGGTTTCAGTGAATCTTAATGTTTAAAGAATCAACAATCCATTTTTAAAACTAGAGTGAAATTTAACAGAATATTAAGAATAACTGCAATGAGAGGGTACATTTATATAGTTCTTTTTCTCCCTTTTATATCTAAGGGATTTTTGTTTTTCTGAGACAGGGTTTCTCTGTGTGACAGCCCCGCTGTCCTCGAACTGGGTATTTCGAACTGAGCTTTATTGATTAATGTAGTTTATTCTACAATGAAAAATGATGGTAAACTTGAGTTATCTAACAAATGAAGCAAACTCATCAAACAAGTGTGCTCTGTGTATAATCAGAACAAGGGTTCACCTATTAGCACACCAGGCTTGTGAATTTATGATATATATGTTATTTATTGGGCTAATATACAAAATTTACGAGAGCCAAATTTTTAAAAAGTATATTCTTACTTAATGTGTCTCCTTGCAATGGAGTAGATTTTTACTTTTTAATTGATACACAGTAATTATGGCTATTTATGGAGTACAGTGTGGCATCTCAACACATGCATGTGATATGTAATGAATAGTTCAGGCCAATGGCATATCTGCCATCTCAGACATAATGTATATTACTTCTTCATGTTAGGAGCATTTCAGATCTCTACCACTAGCTGTTTTGAAATAGCCAATTAATTGTCACCAAGCCAAGTCATCCTTCTGTGCTATAGAAGATTTTTCTTTGCAGCAAAGTCTGCATTGTTTGGAGAAGAAAAATAAAACAAAGCAAAAATGTGCAAAGAAGAAAATGAAGGTTCTCTGTCACCACCACTGGGAGAGCACGGCTTGCTGCAAGATTTTCTAGGCTTCTTTCCACGGACACCGTGCAGTCTATTCCTAAATAATGAGACGGCGCCGTGCAAACTCCTTTCCATTCCGTTTCATACTTTATAGATCAGTATGTTGCCATTTCTCTTCCTTTTCGTTAAAATATATTTACTGCAATGAGGTCCATGCAGCATGAAAGCAGGGTAGATTAAGGAGGAAGTACACCGGCAAAGGGAGGCGGGGAAGATTGGGGGAGGGGCCCCAGGGGGAGGGGGATGAGTGAGAGTGGATTGTAATGACACCAGTGTGTGAAAATGCCACAGTGCTGTACACATGTGTGTGCTCGCCAGTGATAAAGGGAAATAAAAATTGACACAGGAATGTGAGATTGCTAACTCCCTTCCTACACTTAGGTCATCCTTAGCCATCTCCTATTCACTTAAATTGCTCTGTATTGCCTGCATGTGACTGCCACAGACCAACTTGCAGGAGTTGGCCTTCTCTTTTTAACCACACGGCTTCCAGGGTTCCAAGCCAGGTTTTCTGGCTTATTGCCAAGAAATTTTAACGCACCGAGCCACCTCGATGACTCCACTTTAAAAATGTTGATGAGACGTAACGTCCAGAATAATAATTTTTAAAAGCCTAATGTCTTCACGCTCTGTGCTTAACGAAATATTTAATTTTTGCCTGTATTCTGTCCATTTATTGATAAGGACAAAAAATTAAAAAATAATTACCTTTATAGTCTGTATTGAGGCATGAAGGATGAGTTTTGAGGTCAAACCATGACAGGGTCTCCAGCTCGCCCACCCTGAGAGGTTACAGACCAAGTTTGCTGTGAGAGAGATCACTCTGAACTGTGTGTCAAAGCTCTGCAGCTCACTCTGTGCATATGAGGACAGGTCATCTGATGTCCCCATGTCCGGCAACAGGTCATCTGGTCATCTGATGCCCACTGGTTAAGAGTGCTTATTGTTCTTGTTAGAGGACCTAGGTTCAGTTCCCAGCATTCACCGGGCAGCCCACGCCCTCCTGGAACTCCCATCCCAGCATCTTCCCTCTGGCCTCGGTAGGTTCCTGCACTAGCATGATACACATAAACACATGCAAGCACACACAACCTACACCAAATAATGATAATAGAAACAATAACAATTGATCAAGTTTAGATCCACTTTGATCATTAAGCAATCTTAATTACATCTGACGTCTCAGCTGTAAGCCTGGTAGCTCTGTCTAATGAGTGAGGGGAAGTTTTAAGATGGAGAGAGCAGGGTCTTAGAAGCCAGAAGACACAAATGTGCACCAACCATTTTACTTCCCTTGGCTTCAGTTCTTAACCACAAAGTAAAAGGATTACTCTAGGAGGTCTTTCTCCTATTCTTAAAGCTGAGTCTATAAAACTATACACCTGGGCGGGACTGGGATGAGGGTTAACATCACGGGCAGCTGGTCGGTCAGCCAGTTAGTTGCTGCCAGCAACTTCAAGGTCCAATTATCTCATATTCTTTACACCTGCTGGGAATGGTAGCCCTCACCCAGAATCTCAGTTCTTGAAAAGTCGAAGCTGGAGGACTGAAATATTTGGGGCTAACCTGAGCTATATAGTCAGGTCTCAAAAAATAACAACAACAACTACTACAACAACCAACCAACCAAACAAACAAACAAATAAATGTGTGCCATATCACACCTTGTTGCTGTTGCTTGTAAATACAGATCAAATCATGTGAAGATTCAGGGTTACATTGGTTTGACTGCTGTTCCATCTTTGCTTTTTACACAGTCCAGCTCTGTTTTCATTTTTCGGAAATGGGGTTTCTCTGTGTTACAGCCCCAGCTGTTCTGGAACTCGCTTTGCAGACCAGTCTGGCCTCACAGAGATCTGTCTGCCTCTGCTTCCCACCTGCTGGGATAAAAGGCATGTGCTGCCACCACCATCCAGTGAGGGTACACGTTTGTGATCCCAGCAATATGGAGGTGCAGCCAGGAGGATGAGAAGTCTGGAGCCAGCCAGAGCACACTGAGAGATTCTGTTTCAAGTTTCCCCCCACCAAAAACAAACAAACAAAAATTTCTACTCATGAACTAACATAATTCAAAATCTTCAACTGCGGTGTGCAGAAAGCCAGGAAGAACAGGAATACTTTTTACTATCTCTACTTAGTCCTGGGCCACAGTTGAGATGATATGTGTGCACTGGGCATTCCTCTGTGGGTTTGTCGGCAAGCCTGCCGAGTAACATTCCTTCCGTCTCTAAAGTCAGATGATTTATTTTTGGAATTAATTTGCATAGTAAAATGGAATTCTCTGCCTTCATAGTGAAGTTAAATTGCATAAACACTCAATTTATAGGAAGTTAATTGTAAATACACATAATTTTGTTCAAGGAAATTGTGTTGGCAACTTAAATTTGTAGAGAAAAATTTCAACCAGAGTAATATAAAAAAAAAAAAAAACAATTCGTGGCAAAAATGCCTCAAACTGAAAAATTATACCATTAAAACCCATAGGCTGGGCTGGAGAGATGGCGCGGTGTGTAAGTTTACATGCCCCTAACCCTGTGACCGAGTTGGATCCCTTGAACCCACAAGGTGGAAGGAGAAAGCCCCTACCTACACTTGGGGTACATTCACCCACCCACACATACATGCTATAAATAAGCAAATAAATGTGATTTTAAAGTCCATAAATGATCTCATTTTTTTTCTCACGATAACTCCTTTTTTTTATTATTACTTCCCTTAGAAAAATGCAGACACTGAAATAAGAGAACTTACATGGCTTATTAAAAGCGATTGAAAACTGGAGCTGGGGAGGCGGTCCAACAGTGAGGGTGCTCACTGCTTTTTCAGAAGAGCCAGGTTTGGATCAGTTTCCAGAACCCACATCAGGTGGCTCACAGTTGGCTGCACCTCTGGTTCCTCAGCATCTGCCCTCTTTGGTACTCTGCAGGTGCCTGCTCATGCGTGGTGCACATAAACCCACACATGCACACACGCAATTATAAAAACCAGTCAGTCGATCTTTAAAAATATGTATCAGGAAGTTAATAAGAACCCAGGCCAGAGTGCATCCCATGGTCCAAAGCTATGTCGGGTATTTTTCTAGAGAATACTTAACTGAATGTGGGCTGTCTCCCAGTTGTTCTCTAGAGAAAACTCCTGATTCAATGCCGGCCCAGAGAGCATGGTGTCGCCTTCCCTGGCAGTATGATGTTCCTGCCTGGCTCTAGCTTTGTTCATGGCAGTGACTTTGGTCATTTTTAAAGGTAGGATGTTAGTTTATATATACTTGAAAAACAAAATTAAGAATCGACGGGCTACAAGCCACCAAGCCATTCCAAGCGTTGAGTATAAACTACTTTCATCCCATGTCCACTTTTAAATCATGTTTAGAGACACTATGCCACCTGCTTGAATGCCAGGCAGCACGTGCTCAGGGACAAGTAGTAAACAGTGTCGAATAAGAGGACACATACCAGAAGGTTCTGCAGAGCCACCTGTGGAGAATCAGGAAGAGAGAGCCAACGGTCTGAGCTCCTGCACACGGTAACTGGCTTGACAGTGAAAAGATAAATAGTTGATGTGTAGCATTGGTAAGCGACATGTTACTTGGGGACGTGTGGATGGAAGGGACTCAAAGTAACACTGTGATAGTGTCACAGACACAGGGAGCTGCCACATCACACCATGACACCAAGAATCAGTAGAACCCATGCAGCCATACAATGATCTTCCATTCGCCTGAAGAAACTTCCTACATGTCAGTGTGCCGGTCACTTTTCTCGTTGCTATAACAAAATGCCTGACAGAAAAGCAACTTGAAGAAGAAAGGTTTTATTTGAGCTCATAGTTGGAGTGTATAATATCCTGGGTCAGGGAAGGCATGATGACTGGACTTTGAGACAAGGTTGTCACACTGTGTCTGTAGTCAGGAAGGAGACAGAGATGAACACTGGCCTCCCAGCTCAGTCTTTTGTATACAGCATCCCAGCCCTTGGATCAGGGCTGCTAGCACGGCAAGTGGGTCTTACCACCTCAGTGAAAATAATCCACATCCCCCTCCCTCATAGGCATATGCGTAGATTGCTTCCAAGGTAATTCTAGATTCTCTCAAGATGACAATTAATGTAGACCACCATACCAATATTAGTATTCTAATCTGCCAAAATTGTGATAAACCACAGATATAATACTAAAAATAACGAAGGAGGTCATTTTGAAATAACACCCCCTACACATATATAGCATAGAATTTTCAGAGCAATTGATTAAAACACAATAGATGATCTTGAAACGGACCCTTCCACACGTGAGCCTCACCAGAAAGCAATACAGATTAATGGAGACCAATGGATTATTCAATAAAAGATGTGAAACTGTCTGGCTTCCCGCTAGAAAAAAAAAATCCCATTAGATTCCAGTCTTGTACCAAACACCATAATAAATTTCAAAATGGATTAAAGGCTTAAAAGCCGAGGAAGAGATTTGAAGAAAATATTTGAAACATATATATCACAGGGGGGAAAAGGCTTGATAGCTACTACCATATAAATTCCTACAAATAGAAAAGGCAAACAAACTAATAGAAAAATGAGCAAAGCATATAAGTATGTGTTTCATGTGAAGAAACACTTAAAAAAATCCACGAAACAATAAAAACTTGCTGAACTCATCGTCTATCTTTAAAAATGCATTCTTATGAATGTAACAAAAATGTCAACATTTCACACAGGGAATTTTCGATTTATTCTCTATTCTTTTGAATTTGTTTAAAATCATTTCTTGCTCAGCCGACACACAATACTTTAGGAATCAATTTTCCCTGGATGATAGATTCCCTGAATTGAGCCAATCTAATGGGCTTGGGCACAGAAGGTGCTCCCCACTAGAAGCAAGGGAAGGTGATTAGTGTAACACCCCACACCTAACTTTATGTAGCAAGGGAAGGTGATTTGTATAACACACCACATCTACTTTCGTAATGGACAGATTTAGCAAGAATTTACCTCTTTCAACCATTTCAAAATGAATGAACAAGCTTGTTTAAGGGGCTTTTGGGACCTGCCTCATCCCAATTCAATCTATCCTTCTCAACCCCACCTAGTCTCTGTCTACATTTCCCCATGCCTGCCCACCAAATCTCTTCTTTCTGCCTTCCACCTTCATCCCCATCCTTATCTTTTTGTATCTCTCAGGCTTTATTCCCTAAAGTCTCTTCCCTCTTGACTCTCAGTCTCTTTCTTCAGAACTTAGTTTCCTTTCATGATTTTCTCTCCAACAAGACACACAGGGATATGTGGATGCATGATCACCACATTTTATGCATGTCTCTCTGTGTGTGTTGTACATGCATGTACATCTTTGTGTGTGTGCATATGTGTGCATGTGCATATGGAGGCCCGGAATCACTGTGAGGTGTCTTTTTCTGTCTCCACATTATTTTATGGGAAGGATCCCCACTGAGTCCACTAGTGCTGGGGATCTATTGGGCTCTGTCCTCCTGTTGGGGTTGCATGGAACATTTATCTTTCTGAACTCAGCTTATTTCCCTTAGTACAAACTCAATTTTCCTGCAAAAGAGAGCAATTCTTTTTTCTTTATAGTGGATTTGTACCTCGTTGTATTTGTGTGCCACATCTTCCCTATCCATCCGCGCATTGATGGTACCGCAACAGATGTGTACACATCTGTCTACCCTGGGTGTTAACTTTGGCTGCTTTGTGTATAAGAAAGACAAAACCGGATTATGCGTCATGCCTGTTTTTATGTCTTGAAGATTCTCTAAACTAATTTCTGTAGTGGCTGCACTAATCTACACTCCTGCCGATGTACTGCGAATCTGTTTCTTCCCCAATCCCTCCAGCATTGATACTTCATTGGATTTAATTTCCTTTTGGTGATTTCCAGTCTGACCTTGGTAAGATGAAGCTGAACATGGTTTTGGTTGGCATTTCTCTGATGGATAGAGATGCTGAACGTGTTTTCATATATTGATTGTCTATTTTACTTCTTTTCAAAAGTGTTCAGATAATTTCTTTTTGGTTTATTAGATATTTGTGCTCTTCTGAGTTTTTAATTTTGGGGTTTTTATATTATGGATATTAATTCCATCAGGCAAATAATTTGCAGAGATGTTGTCCTATTTTGTAGTTAGTGTCTTTGTTCTTGTGTCTCTTGTACGAGATGCAATTGTTCAATCAATTCATTCTACTGGTGTTTTGCTTTGGTTTTGAGCTACAGGAGTCCTATTTAGAATAAGCCTAATCCTATATCTTCAATGGTTTCTTTTGTTTTCCCTGGTAGTTTCAAGCCTTCCATGAAGGTATTTCTAGTTGGTTTTTGTAAGAGATAGGAACTTAGTTCATTCATTCTTCTAATGGTCAGCCTTCCCAGAACCAGTTTGATAGTAGATCACAAAGCTAGAATCCTGGTTTTTATTTTATTGGGTAGTTAAAAGTTTATTTCCAGGAGTAAAGTCACAAAATTATAAACATTTCACTTCAGCATCTCTTATTTTTTTTTAATTATTGAGGAAGGAGACAATCCTGGGGCTTCTTTGGCCCATAAATGTGTCGAGTTGTGTGACTTCGCGGTACTTGCTATACTGTGTGTCAATATCGACTTATTTTCTTTTTACCTTAAAAGCCTCTAGGGGCTTACTTTATTTCATTTTGACACAAAATGAAATGAATAACATATGCTATTTATACTAGTATATTTTTCAAACAACACAAAACTTTTATTCCTATATTAACAATGAAGTTTCAATATATTTTAATTTTGTATTGCAACTTACTTGCCATGGAATTTTACTTTCATAATTCATCAGATTATACTGCACAGAAAATTGACAAATGTTAATTTAAGTTCATATTACATTTTAGAACTGGTTTTTAAAGATATTATATCACATTTTGTTTATTCATAAATTTTGCATATTTTCTCATATAAAACATTATATATATCATAGCATTGAGAGAATACATTTTACTATGAATGCATAAGTTTTTAAAATAAGGTATTCTTTTTGTAAAAAATTACTATTTTATACATAAATTATGAATCCAAATAGTAATTTTATTAGCAGATTCATTGGCTTCTGGTAACTTCATCTAATTTCTACCATATATAGCTTCTAAGAACTAACCTAGGAGACAATCAAACGATAGCATTCCCCTGCTTGCCATCCATCCACGGCCCCACACTGTCATCAGGATTCATACAAACACCTTATACATTTGACAAGTAGTCACTGAGTTTGGGTAACACTGTGAGATGGATTGAATAAGACCAAGCTCAGCAATTGTTCTCAAATGTACAATCATAGACCTTGCCTTGAGGGTCTGTTAACATTTTGGGGCTACTGTCTGAGTTACAGAGTCAGTAGCTGTGAAGGTAGTCCCAGGAATTTGCACATCTAGTGAGTTCCCAGGGAGTGCTGGGTCTGTAGTTCTTTGAGTATTATTTACTACTACACCAACAGAAAGGCAATGATGAGAAAACAGAGAGCCACAACAGACAGAAAACCTGTGACAGGGGACTGTTCAGAATGTCGTTGAAGCCCATACAAGAGACCCGGGATAGATGGATGGGGTTGTGTGTGTTGATGGAGGAGACATTTCTGCAGGAAATACTTGACAATAGGATTTACCATAATTACTTTATATAAGATACCTCAGGTGCTTTACCTCACTCAAGCCTTGTAAATTTTCTCAGTAGCAAGTTGTATTGTTAGACATTTTTGGAGGGCAGGGATGAGGCTTAAAGAGGCTTCATAACTTATCCTGTACGTTATGGCTAATATCCACTTATAAGTGAGTACATACCATGTATGTCTTTCTGAGTCTGGGTTACCTCACTCAGGGTGATTTTTTTTCTCTAGTTCCATCCATTTGCCTGCAAATTTCATTATTTCCTTGTTTTTCATAGCCTAGTATTCCATGGTGTAAATGTACCACACTCTCTTTATCTACTCTTTGGTTGAGGGACATCTAGGTTGTTTCCAGTTTCTGGCTATTACGAATAAAGCTGCTGTGAACATAGTTGAGCAAATGTCCTTGTAAGGAGTGGTATAGCTGGATCTACCCAAACCTTCCACCCAAAGTTTACTATGCATAAAGATGGAGCAGAGACTGGCAGAATGGCCAAACAGTGACCCAACTTGAGACCCACCCCATGGGAGACAGTCAACCTCTGACAACATTAACGATACTCGGCTATGCTCTCGGACATGAGCCTAGCATAACTGTCCTCTGAGATGCTCTACTCAGCAGTGGATCAAAACAGATGCAGAGACCTACAGCCAAGCACTCGGTGGAGCTACAGCCAAGCACTAGGTGGAGCTCAGGGAGTCTTGTGGAAGAGTTGGGGAAAGGATAGAGAGACCAGGAGGGCAAGAAGACTAACAGAGTCAACTAACTGAGAACCGAGGGGGCTCATAGAGACTGAACCACCAACCAAAGACCATGCATTGACTAGACCTAGGTCCCCAACACATATGTAGCTGGTAGGCAGCTTGGTCTTCTTGAGGGTCCCCTAACAATTGCAGCAGAGGCTGTCTCTGACATGGACTCTGTTAGCAGCTTTTGGATCACTTTCCTCTAGCTAGGCTGCTTTGTTGGGTCTCAGCGGAAGAGGATGCACTTAGTCCTGATGTGACTTGATGTGCTGAGTGAGGGGGGGGACTCTCCTTTTCTAAGGAGAAGGGGAGGGAGGAAAGGGGGGGCGAGGTGAGAGGGCAGGACCAGGAGAAAAAGAGCGAAGGGGCTGCAATAGAGATGTAAAGTGAATAAATTTAAAAAAAATTTAAAGAAATAATGCAAGCCACGTATGTAATTTAAATTGTTTCATTGCTCCTCATCAAGAACTATAAAGTATGAGTTCTGTACACGGTGTTGTATTTTGTACTCATAGGATTCAGAAAGTCAAGGGAGGAAGATCATGAATTTGAGGCCATCCTGGGCTATGTGGCAATATTCAGGACAGCCCGAACTATATAGAAGCACCTCGTTTCGAGAGGGGGAGGTAGAGAGGAAGAGAGTGCAAAATTAATTTTAATAGTATTTGTTTATTTACTTAGCCCAATATAGTCAAGATAATATGATTTCAGCACGCACTAGGCATTTATAATTACCGCGTTGTCTGTTCATGACACATCTCAAGCACCAAGCATGCACTTTACATATAACACATCTCTATTTGAGGTAGCCATATCTCAAGTTCTCAGCAGCCATATGTGGCCAGCAAGCACCACAGCTAACAATGGAGCTCCAGTCACTGCCTGTCATTCTAGCCTCATCCTCACCAACAGTTACTAGGCAATCTATAGTCACTACACTTGGAGGGTTATTATGCAGCCATCAGCATGACCATATATTCCCATTTTCTTCAGCTTTCCCTGTACCTCACCGCTATGTGCTCACACAGAAATCTCTCCACGTTTAGCTGACAACCCTCCACATTTCACTGGATCAGAAACCAAGGTGAAAGTCAGCCAAGAAAGACATCCCAGCTCACATAGCCCATGCTCAGCAGGGTTCCAACCTATTTTCCTTGGGCCTGTGATGTCCCAATTTTTACATAGTAGACTCAAAATAAAAGCAATCAATTCTAACTCAGCACAGTCTTCTTTAAGTTCAGAAAACTGATATTTAGATAGTTTGAGCAAATGGTTCATGAGTATAACCATTAGTTAGTGGCACGTTGAAATTAGGGGGGAAATGTGCGGCTGGGGGAGATGGTTCAGGGTATATGAATGCTTGCTGCACAGGCATAAAAAACTGAGTTCGAATCCCCATCACCCACATAAAGATCCAGCTGTGAGCATGCATGTGCCTATAACTGCCTCGCTGCCAGAGGCAGAGACAAGAGGACACTGGGAGTTTGCTGACTGCCAACCTAGACCCCGGCTCAATGAGAGATCCTGACTCAAGAGGAATAGGGTAGAGACTGACGGACGGTCACACCCAGGACTCTTCTAGCTTCCATGTGCGTGCATGGGGATGCACACTTGGACACGCATGTTTCCATACACCACATACGCACTCATACACAAACATACACCTGCAGAAATCATATTAAGTTATCAAAGGGAAGCAGCTTAATAACACTGTCCAAGTAGCTGCACACATAACTTTACTATATCATAAATATTTTTACTGCATCACAAGAACATCCAATACCTAAGAGTAAGGATTTGTGGCAATCTACATGTTCAGCTGCTGGCAAAAATGTCTGTTATTCTTTGGAGGCATATTTGGATCTATATCAAGCAAACCATAAAAAATGTAATGACATTTATGAGATATTTGACTAGTTGAATAGTTAGTGATTAAAGCATTCTTCATTTTTAATGGTGTGATAATGTCTCATGTGGCCTGTGTGTGACAGGGCTCAGCCCTCCTTCACTTGTCCATGTGATGTTCCAATCCCCACACACTAAACTCAAAATAAAAGCACACAAATAATCGGTTCTAGCCCAACATATTTGAGCACACGTATAGCGTGTGTTCAAAGTCCTTGCTTTTATAGATACACACACACACACACACACACACACATATATATATATATATACATATATATATATGTATATAAAGAGAGAGAGAGAGAGAGAGAGAGAGAGAGAGAGAGAGAGGGAGAGAGAGAGAGATGCTTGTGGATATAATAGCATAAAACTTGAGAAAGTTTCCAAATGAAAACTGCAAGGAAGAAATGTAGGTGAGAGAAGATCAGCTGTGAATTAATATTTGTGAAGTTCGGTGAGATGTAAATGGAATTCATTATGCTGTTTTATTTACGCCTACATGTTTATCTTTCACCACCAATTAACAAATGTACTTAACTAGTGACCAGCTTTACAATAGTTGAGTGTGTTCTAATGATTAAAACTTTGAGGTTTGTCTCAATGCCCACCGGATAGGGTTACAGGCTTTGTTTAACACCCGCGTGTGCAAGGTGGCACTTTGCAATCCTTGTTGTCTTTCATTCTTACAGTAAGGAATTCTACCAGCCAAGAATTGTGACTTACACTTACGATAAGAAACATGTTCCCTCCTGGAGTCACTGATCACAGTTTCAGGGGGTTTAAAGTACTCTGGGGGTATTCAAGTGAGGTGGGAAGTGGGGACGAGGATTGTGGCGTGAACTCAGACCACAAGGCATCCCGCAGCAGCACCAGATAACGCATGGGCAGTGAGTGAGGAGGCTGTTCGCTATGCCTGCTAGCAAGGGGGAGCATGCGCAGTGGGCTCTTGATCTTTGACAACACCTATGACCCCATGACACCAGCAACAAAGGGTTCTAGGTAGTCTACCCTCATTAATTCTCTGTTCTCCATGTATCCTGACCCATGATTCAGTCTCAGACTAGAAGAAAACTCAAAACCCATCCACAGTGTTATTTAGCCTACAAACGGTCGTCCCCAGTCTCTGAAGGCTCCTGAGTTGTCTCCCTCTATGCTGGAGCCCAGGTCCCACTCAAGCCTTTTCCGATTCCTAAGGAAAAGCAATTCCACTCCCCTTGCTAGAAGGAGCTATTCCCTGCTTTGGAAAATTATTTTGTTGTTGTTGTTGTTGTTGTTTCAAGTCTCAGGCGACACCTCACTTCCTTAAGAACTATCCCTGAAGGACTTAATATTCTCTATTCTCACAAATATCACCCCAATGGGTCTGGCCAACCGCAGGAAGCGATCAACCGAACTGAGAATGCGCCATGTTCTACCTAGTGCAGAACGTTATCAATGTGCACAAGGCACACATAGGCTCAAGCCAGACAAAATTGCAGCATGACAATAGCTAGGCACCAGGTTCCAAGGCTTCTGCCCTCTTTTCTTTTCATGCAATCATAAAGCTCTTGCGAAAGTGGGATACATGTGTGCCAGTCTGTAGCTTGTGACAGCCTGAGACGTGATCACAGCTTTGCAAGCTGCTTTCCCAAACTGTCTTCCACTGCCGGTCTTTGCATTGTCACCTTTCTGCTGGAACATAGAATGCTGGCGATCAGACCTCGTGTCTCCCAAACTAGGAGTGGACGCTTCTCATTTCTACATCTCATACTATTCATCATTTTCATTTTTATTTTTGATCAAAGTCTTTTAATGTCAGTGTCTCTTCTTTATTGAGTTGGCAATAAGGAACGACCACACCTACAGATAGAAAGACAAATGGAAAGTTGCAGTAGTTCGAGGTTCTTGAGTCCCCCAGGTCCCTGGACTGGAAACTCAACAAATTCTGAGCCTGTACCCACGCTCTCCTGACCCGACAATACAAGCCTTTAGGGGACTCAAACTACTCCAGCTGTGTGACTCCCTTCAATTCAGTTGCTACCCTGGCTTGATTGGGCATGATTTCTACAACAGTCCCCCTTTTCTTCATAGATGTCTTAAAATTCTCTTGTGAGATGTAATAATACAGCAGACGGATGCCTTCCGCATATGGTTACTTAAATAACTGTTGAAAGGTAGCAAGCCTAGATCTGGTTCTATGGACGTACTAAGGAGGCAGTGGGCGTGAAGAAATGTGCCGACTTGGCTCCCTGATGTAGTTATAGTTACCTGATATGGTTTCTGGCACATAATAGGTGCTCCGTGAATATAAACTGGGTGAGTCGGTGTGTTTTTTAAAGCACTGATAGAAGCGCAGACTTCCAGGACACTTGAGTTCAGGAGCACCTGTTATGACTGAGCCAGAGTCCAGAGCCCAGGTAAAGGCCACCTCTATGGTACAATAATAAGTCAATCGTCAGAAAAGTTGCTTCCTCGTCTAGTGCAAGTCCAATCAGTGCACTCGCAAACCCTTCTTTCCATAGCAGATGGAAATTAACACCGAGAGCCACCATCGGGCAAAGTGCAGAGAATAAGAGGCTCCAGGGTGTCCAGTCCTAAATGGAGTCCCTGTATCACAGCCACTCCCACCTTTCTAGACTCAAGGGAGAGAGGAGAAGAAAGATCGTGAGAGCGAGAGGTGGTGGCGTCTGACTAGAGGGAAACAGGGTTTTCTGGACACAGCTGGCCAGGTGCCCACGTGAATTCGTGGCGATGAAGTGGCATGCACCAAGACCTGCATCAGCTGAAGCCAGACAAAAAGAGGGTTGGTTTTCTTCTTTAAGGATGTGACCATTGGTGGATTGACTGTTCTCCAGTGACGGTGGCCATATAGCCAAGAGTATCAGGGTCTCACAAACTTTACGTGGTGGATTTTTTTTTTTAAGCACATGCACCTGGGTGGGGGGGGGGGGAGGAAAAGGAGGAAGGACGTGGGAGAGGTGAGTGGAATAGGGGTGGATATGATCCAAATACAGTGCAGAAAATTCTCAAAGGACTAGTGAAAATAAGGAGAAGAAAAGGAAGGCAGGAACACAGTTCCTGAGGCTACTCTGCCCACAGCACATTCGGGTTCTCCTGGGAAGGAGGAGGTGCGCGGAGGGCAAACAGCCAAGAATAAACAATGGAAAGAAAAGAACAGGGAGCCGGGCATGGTGGCGCACACCTTTAATCCCAGCACTCGGGAGGCAGAGGCAGGCGTATCGCTGTGAGTTCGAGGCCAGCCTGGTCTACAAAGTGAGTCTAGGACAGCCAAGGCTACACAGAGAAACCCTGTCTTGAAACAAACAAACAAACAAACAAACAAACAAAAACCAAAAAAAAAAAAAAAAAACAGAAAAGAACAGGGGTCACCAGCGCCTTTATGACACAGCCACGCGTACTGAACAGACAGCCTGCCTCTGCCTTCAAGCACACGCGTGAGCTAGGACTATGTTTGCCCCCATACGAGAAGAAGCAGGGCATAGACAAAATATGTGACTTTCTCAAGGTTGATCATCCGAAGGCTTTTTTTTTTTTTCTCCCAATGGCTTTTTTTCTCTCTCCCAATCATGGAGTGCTTTGTATTTCTAATGACAGGGATAAAACTACATCACAGAAGTGAGACAACTTAGACTCCACTTAAAATGCTAGTCCATTAATCAAAGTCAGATTGGTTCATAGTCTTCATATTTGGTGTCAGTTTACATGTCCTCTCTCAGACTTTATTTTTGTTTTTTAACCCTGGCAGCTGCATTTTAACAAATCTCTCCCATTACTGAGGTGCAGAGATATGCCGAACACTAGGAGCTCATCCAGATGATAAACAGAAACTTGGCTTCTCTCAGTTTCTCTCTCAGGCAGAAATTCCAAATCGGAATTGGACAGACAACTAGATTAGTGTTTCTAAACTAAAACAGAAAGAAACACGTTACCATTTATTTCACTAATAAGAAGTGCACACTGAAGCAAAAATTGTTCTCCCATCAAATTAGCCAAGGTATGTTTCCACTTACAACCTACCTCGCGGCCATGGGGCACCGTGTTTGTCAGGCATCTCTGTTCTAATCCCTGGAGCGCATGTAAAGGCTGGAAACTCTAATACACCTTTGTAATCCCAGCGCTCCTAATCGAAGATGAACGCAGAGACAAGAGAATGCGTGAACTCTGCAGGCCAGGAGGCCGGGCATGCGCAGTGGCTAACAACCAAAAGAACCCACCTCAAAAGAGGTGGAAAGTGAGGAGCAACACCCTAAGAAATCATCAAAGTATTAATCATATCCACACCCATGCATGTGCTGAAAGTGGCTTAAATGTTATCTGCAGAACTAAGATCTTAAATTATCTTTCAAATCTCACTATGTCCGCTGGTCTCCCTCACGCCACCTGGAACAGAACACTTCCTCTGCCGGTGAGGAAAGTGGAGTAAATTTCAAGTTAATTAAGCAAACTGTCTTCACAGCCACTCTGCTCCTTTGCCACCGTTCAGGACCTACAATAACTCGGCTTTTAGGTACCTGGCGTCACTGTTTCCCCGTGAGCCACTGATAAATGTTTCCAGTCTGTTTTTCTCTCTTGGTTTCTCGTCCAACTGCATGGGCAACTGCCCAACTTCTCTTATACACAAGAAAGGAGAATCGGATCCGATGAACCGACCACTGTCTGTCTGTGGCATCTTGGTGGGGTCGGCTCTGTCAACAGGCGCGGGTGGATGGGTAGCTGGCAAGATGGCGGACGGCTGGCTGTGATCCCCATGTACTTATGTAAAGCAAGCAGGGATACTGGTTTTATGGAGATCGTGTGATGCAGCATATGGTTCCAAGGTAAAGGGCACTCATAGAAAGACCTTAAATGAGGCAAGAGAGAGAATCCAGAAAACTTCTTTTTAAAGGGCCAGAATAATAGCACAGTGTTCAGAATATTTGCTTTCTTTAGATTCTTTGGGAAACAAACATCAGAGTCTGGATATAAACTTTGATTAAAACAATTGCACTAGTTCAGAAAGTTCGATTATGTCTGGGAGGTGGGGAGAAATGACATTAGTTTCCCTATTCTCAGCTACTGGATTGTACTTTTTAGTAAATTCCAGACTGCAAAGTTCCTTCCCCATCCCTCAACATTTAAAAAGGTCTGAGATACGTTAGGGGGCCAGATGTGCCGGCGCATGCCGAGAAGTCGAAACAGGAAGACCAATGACCTTGAGGGCAGCCTAGGCTGCGTAGCAAGATTCTCCCTCAAAAACACAACAAAGTCAAACCCTGCAGAAACCCAGTTTCCTTTATATTCCAAGACTAATCAAAATAATGTGTATTCTCGAGTCCAGTCCCTACAGTGTGCAATATGAAAGGTGAAAGAGAAACAGAGCTAACTACCAAATTGAAGGCCATTGTGGCCATTTTGAAAAAGAACAGCATGGAATACGGAGTGGAAACTGTCCCGAGCCGTACAACTCAGAGAACCGTATGAGGCCCACTACTCAAACAATCCTCGGTTCCACCGCTCCAGGAGCCCCAGACACTTATGTAGCTTCCAGACATGAGGCATGAGAGCTCCTGTTGCCCTCCTTAACTCAGCACCTACAAAAATGTAATTCCAGTAAGGCATTTAATACCCTAACAGACACTGTTTAGATGCTAGTATCGTGGCTAGTCCCTTCTCTGCGCTAAGTATTTTTCAACTTTCAAACGAAGGAAAGGGAAATGAAAGCATTTTGACTGTATGTCTTAACAAGTTTATACTTAAATTTGTAGTAAAATTTCCAATATTTAAGTCCTGCTTTAAATTATAGGTTTTTAAAAAAGTGTTTATTTACAGTCACAAAGCAGTCTGTTTTTTTAAAATGTAATGAGGCCTCCTCCTCTGTCTGGTAACACTTTAACAATGACCTTGAGCTTGTCAGGTTTATCACAATGACATCCTGGAGTAGAGATCAGTCATCCATCCCCCACAAGATGAGAAACAGCTTCTCCAGAAAGTCCTGTGACAACAGGATGCAGAAGTCAAAAGGCCTGGAGCATCTCTCATCAGCTCCACTCCACTGGCCTTGCGAGATTCTTGTCTTTTATTCATGTATGGACCTGCTCAACTTTGTCCATTTTGAACAAAATTCCTTTCATCAGTGAAAGCTGTAATTTGTTTCTAATGCTCATTAACAAAGACTCTCGTACAGTTCTTAATAACAATATTGTTTAGCTTTCTGCAGACCCACTCAAAGGAAAGTATTTCAGAAATCAACAAACAACTACCAGGACATAGATTAGCATTAGGTTTTGCACACATCTCATGGTATATAGTCAGCCTACTTTCAAAATCGGCTTTTTTATGCCAATGTTTATTTGTGCCCCCTTTAAATGCTTTAAAATTTAACAACAGCCCTTGCAAAAAGACATGACAAGGCATAAAGTACAGCATTTATATGAAATTGCAACACACTTATTATTCAATGGCAGAAAATAAACAGATTTTTCAAAAATTTAAGTATATTGCCTGAAATCTTATAAAAACAAGATCATTCTAGAAAACGACAAAGCTATTACCACACATCGTGTTGTATGTGGATATGAAATGCTACTCATTAGAGTCCATATTTAAATTTCTCCAGTTGCCCAAAATCTGAGTATCCTAGGATTGATCCAAGTTTTAAAATGCACATTTGTTTGTCATTTCCTTGCATTCCATACTTTGGATTTTTCTGATGGATTCCTTGTGGTTAGATTCTTTGGAAAGAACCCAGCAAAGGTGATATTGTGTATCTCTCACTGCACCTCAGGAGGAAGGAGATACTGTGTTTCCTTCACTATATCTCACAAGGAAGATGAAATTGTGTATCTCTCACTGTATCTCACAAGGTTAATCTTGAGTCCCTGGCTGGGTTTAGAATCACCTAGAAGATGGTGTCAGTGAGGTTTTTCTGTGGATGGCTAGCTTGGGGCTTGAGGGGGAGGTAGAGACCTACCATGAATGTAGGTGGCACCATGTCATGGGCTGATCAGGTCCAGATGCCAGATACCTGGCTGAGTACCAGAATTGCCATCTCTGATTCCTGGGTTGCATGATATGAACTGAGCTGCTCTTCCTAGCCAGGCTGGACCAAACCCAACACATTCTCTCTAGCATCCATTGTTTCCCTAAAATGTTGTATCACAGGGACACAAAGCTATTGATACAAGAAGACACATAAAACTAACTCATCCAATTATAAGTGATGGTCAGTTTGATTAAGGTAATGTCTGCCAGATCTACTCATCTTAATGGCCCTGTTTATCCTTTATAAATAAGAGGTCATCACTGAGGTAGAACTCCCTCAAAATGTTTCACCTAGTGGTTTTAGCATCCATTCAAATACCTTGGGGAAGTAGTTGCTTGCACACATGTTGAAAACTGAAAATGTTTCACTTTTGTCCCACCATTTATAGGTGTTCTGCCACACATGTTTCCTTTACATTGGAGTTAAGTTACATGCTTATTATTTATTCATTTATTTATGCTACCCTATGATTTTTATTTTTATTTTTTTATTTTATATTCTTGAGCTGCAATGAGCTCCTTGACAGAGCGTGTGTTCTAGCCTATGTGAGGTCCTGTGTTTCATCTTCAACACCGCCAACAAGAACAACAACAACAACAAAACAAAAACAAAAAAACAAAACAAAACAAAAAAAGCAAAGCACCACTCCACTCCTTACTCATTTGAACTATCCCAACTAGGATAAGTTTGCGGACCTGCATTGTTTTACACGTGACCCATCATTTCCTAGCTCTGGGTGACACAGTTCCTCAAGACACCTTTTACATATTCCCATGACACCTTCACTTGTGAGCTGTCTATTCTCTCTCATTTATCTCTCTACTAACCCATGAACCAACACCGCAGCCTTTTAACTATAGAAGCTTCATGTATGTTCTAGTATATAGTCAGACATGCGTTATGAGACAGAACTCATGTCAGGAGTTCTTACCACATGTGAACACACACGCAAAGCCCTCAGGGAACATGTGGAGCCTTGAGGGAGTGACGAGCCAGTCTACTGTCTGGGTTATCACACTCTCACAGGTGAATCCTTCCAGACACATCCAACAATAAACAGTTAGGGTATGTAACTTTTGTATTTACACCTAGGTAAAGCTGCATAAATAATACCTGGTTAAAGAACAATCTAGTGAAGCCATTTCCTTCTCATCTTGTTTTCAAACTCTTTAGTCCAATCTACTTGGCTAACTTCCTAAAGCAATCTAAATATTTTTATTGTGGTGATTTTGCTGAAAATTTATTATTGGGGTGGAGATCAATAATAGCTCTATAATGCTTTCCCTAGCTGTCCAGAAACATTATGATGTCCCTAGCCAAGGTTACTTTATATTTACAGAGATCATGAGCTCCTTTTGGAAGTGTGTTTCGTCAGAAGGTCTTATAATTTTTCTTCTTTCTCTAGATTCACAAACGATTTGAGTGGAGTCAGGACAACGTGTTCTTCGAAGGGTTACAAGAATTTTCCTCCCAGGAAATCTTGGTGTGGTCCTTTCACAATCACTCTTCCCATTTCTGTGAAAAAAGAGAATCCCTTTTGCAATTTTGAAAGACAGATGCTCTTGTTGCGGATGACACCGTTCTTCCTGGAGACTTAGTTCTCAGCCTTCCTAACACTGACCATCACCCTTTAATACAGTTCCTCATGTTGTGGTGACTTCCGACCGTAAAAATGTTGTCACTGCTACTTCATAATTGCTATGAAGTGTTATGTAAATATCTGTGTTTTCTGATGGTCTTAGACCACCGCTGTGAAAGGGTAGCTCGGCCCCCAAAGGAGTCATTGCCCAACAAGTTAAGAACCGCTGTGTTAGAGCCCAACGTGTATGTTCACGATCTCATCCGTGTGCCACTCTCCCACCTCACTGCCACTCTGACAGCTTTCAAGGCTACTCATATTTGTGTTTCTGACGTGGGAGGCATTCATTTTTCAGTCTCCACTCACTCTTTGTCACGGTTAATTCTCTAGCATCCGAAGTCATTTTTGGGCTTTAGTAAATACTCAATGAATATATTTTGAATAATGATGGAGGGAAGAAGAAAAGCAAGAGCCCCGTCTAATGAGAGTCATAGTCTATGAGTGAAGGTTGTGGACTCTGAGCTGGAAAGATGGCTCAGCAGTTAAGATCGCTGGTATCTCTTCCAGAGGACCTGGGTACAACTTAGCATCTACATGGCAGCTCAAAAGCATCTATACCTTCATCTCCAGAGGGTCTGACACCCTTTTCTGGCCTCCATGGGCACAAGACAGGACTGTGGCACGCAGTCAAAACAACCACACACATAAAACAAAATTTTTAAAAATGTGGGATCTAAGGTCAAGATACATTTTCTTTTTTTAGATGACACTGAGCAGTAACATTCTGTGTCCTGTTGTGGTCATTTTTCATGGAAGTTTGTACCTGCAGTCTATAAAATTTGGAGCATTAAGTACTGTGCATGCTCCATTAGGTAATCCTTTCTCTGCTCCCCCTGCCCGGCCACTAACCATTGGCTTGCTGTTGAGTTCACATGACAACTTTTACAGGAAATAGTAAGATACAACTCTCTCAGGTGAGTTGGATCTTAGTACAGAACTTAACCTAACCCTACTAAAAGCAACTCCACGCTAAAGTATCCACCCGGGTGAAACACGCTAAGGTGACAATGCCAAAGATATAAAAACCATGGTGTGCCTCGGCATTCTCAACACACAGCATGGATTTTTACAGAGCAGTTGCATTGGTTTAATGCAGACATGGAGAACACAGAGTACCTTGCATTCTGGGCAACAAAACACTATATTGTGGACAACAACGTAGCAATCCTTACACCTGGGCTTTCTTCCCAGGTTTTGTGCTGTTTCTCCAGACAGCAAATTAATTAAATGGTCTTTGGCTAAGACTTCCCATAGAGTCAGCTTCTGTCATTTAAATTGTAGAGATGGGGGTGGGGGGTGGGAGATTCAATTAACCCAATGCCTGGCACATCATGGGCACTTAATAGAATTTTGTTGAGTCTTAGACTTACCTTTGGATGAAGGTCACTTTTCATTACTATTAGTTTATAAGGCCATTGCAGTTCTGTAATGATAATATTGACAATGAGCAAAAAATTAACTCATAAGCTGTGCTGATCCATTGAGAGAATCCAGCAGTCAACTCACTGATTTTGAACATTTTCCCATTAGTCTAATATTCTAAGGTTCTTAGTCTATATGCAGAATTCTGAGATTCTAAATTATCTGGATAAGTCTGCAGTAAATAATCCCTTCCCCGGCTCACCCTGTCTCTGTATCTCTTTGTCTCTGTCTCTGTTTCTCTGTCTCTGTCTCTGTCTCTGTCTCTGTCTCTGTCTCTGTCTCTCTCTCTCTCTCTCTCTCTCTCTCTCTCTCTCTCTCTCTCTCTCTCTCTCTCTGTGTGTGTGTGTGTGTGTGTGTGTGTGTGTGATCCTACACTAAATATAGGTTCCTTACTCTTTGTGTTAAGCTACTTAAGGAAAAGAATATTATCTTTTCACTTTCTTTAATCTCTCCAGAAAAGTTATTATTGTCAGTTCCATCTCAAAGCTATGTATAAATTAGGGATTGTTTTTAAAAACTTTTTAAAACAAGTTCATTAGAAATATTCTTCCTGAAATAATATTTTTTAGTAACCTAGAAATATTTTTCTTAGCCATTGCCGTACTCCACATAATTTTTGCTCATGATATATGTGGTACTGATGACAGTGAGCAGAAAAAAAGCTTGAGGAAATATACACAGTGTTGGCATTTTACTAAAATGTAGCATTAACTTAAAATCATTATTTCTTTTTAAATAAAATTCTGATTCTCCCCCCCCCCCCGCACCCAACCCCCATTGTCATTCCTTTAAACCTGGCTCTTTCTATTGTGAAAACCAGTGGTTATTTACACAGTTGCTTTGAGGATTTGCATATTCTCTTGTTTTGAGGATATCTGATTTTTAAAGGAAGGTTTTTTTTAAACACTAAAATAAAATATAACTATTACTAGCCTTGAGAAACCCTCATCCCGACAGTTTAAAATGTGTCAATGCTCTGCCTTTAAAATCTGGCACATCCTTTAGAAGGGACCAAAATAAAAGCCACCCATGCAAGAGAAGAAGATTGAGGACAAATTGTCAAGATTTCAGAAAATGATAACCGAAGTGCAGGTGTTACTACTAAAAGCCAGCTTACAAGTATGCTGGTACCTTGGAAACAGGCACTAGCTAAACCTTTCAGGATGCAGTGCTCAGGCACTGGCCTCTGCACTGCAATCACTACCGCGCAATGCAGGCAGCAGAGAAGGGTTTCTATATGGTACCCAGCCAAGAAAGAACAAGTTGCCTTTTGGCAAAGATGCCACTTCTAGGACATAGTCATTTTCACCAGCTCTGGACAGTGCAAAAGGCAGTGCTAAGACATCATTTCCTTACCTTACTCGGAGCGACTCTGACTTGAAGAGCCAGAAGCACATCCTAGGTCAAGGGAGAGAAGGCAGGCACGCTTCTTGAATGGGTGACATCTGGAAGAAGAAAGAATTGTCACCAGAGTTTTTCAAGGACTCCTGGAGACTAAGTATGAGACAGTGGCGGCCAGGGTGATTGGATTACAACGAATGAGACAGCAACCATCTGTGATTCCTGCCTAAACTGCCGAATGCCAAAATGAACATCCGTATTAGAGAGCTGACTCTTCGGCCCGTCTGTAGTTTGGTCCAATCTGGAAGATGCATTGATGGTTTGTAGACAGCTGCAAATAGGCTGGGACTTGGACCTTTTTTTTTTTTTTTTCCTGGCTAGATAAGTAGTTATTGCCTCAAGATTTACACTAGGAACATGAGTTTCAGTTAGGAGTTCTTGAGATTGTCCCCAGAGGATGCTGTTTGCTGTTCAAGATGAAGCATTGCTGGCCCTCTCTGGCTCGTTTGCAAGGGTCACGCAACTTCTATAGGAAAAACAATCCCTAGGCTTTTTTTTTTTTTTTTTAATGTCATGGCAAATAATAGAAAAATTCTGAGTTTGTGTGAGGAGGCTTTAAAACAATGGCCATTATTTGTTACAGTGTAAACAGAGAAGCATTTCACTGGCCGACAGGATGAAGTCCTGGGGCTCAGGGAGCCCCAAAGGTCTAGAAGCAGTCCTTCATTTACCACTGTTCATCACTTGGCGCTTTGAGTGGTATCAGTTATGCTGGGAAATCACCTTTGCCTGGCCATCCTTTTCCCATTACCACACCACCCTAACCCATAAGCAGCACCTCTTGCAGTAAGTCCCCAGGTGCATGAAGGAGTGAATGTGGTCAAGGTCCAAAGACTTGATACTGTTCATAGGGATATATTACAAAACTAGATATTATGAGGCATGAAAAACTCTATCACTGCCCTTTATTAAAACACCCCAACAATTTCTTCAGTTTGCACTTGTCCTCTTCTAAACTAATGCTATGGGTTCTTACCAAGAGTTCCTCTGCCACCTGCCAGGAACAACTCCCAGGCTCTGCTTCAGACTTTGACATCTGACCAGCCTGTAGTAAATGTTGATTGACAGTTTAAACCCATTGCTCTCTTTGTAATAAAGAAATCAGGTAATGCTGCCTCAAGTCAAGTCCAGAGCAGATCAAAAGACTTAGCTTTGCATTGCTTCTTCCCAATATTTACAGGGCATCTCCTGTAAGTCCATGTTCTGTCTGTCTGAATTTTACTCAGTTAACAAGAGCCACCCCAAACTATGCTCTAAGACAGTTGGCATGATACATTAGGAACCAACTTTAGTTTGATTTCGCTGAAGAGAATATTTAAAAGCACCAATTTTGTATAATATAATTGGAAATGTTAGGTGACTGATGGTCTGTGTTGGCTGCAGCTTATGTGTTTCGATGGGTGCTTACATCTACAATAAGGAGAAACTTTTCTGAACTACTTGTGATGGTTTCAATGTGCTCCGTTCTCCACAAGCTGTGCGTCTGAATACTTCAATCCTAGAGGGCAGTATTGTTCAGGGCGTGTCTTAAATTGGGTTTTATTTCTGTGAAGAGACACTATGACCACAGCAACTCTTATAAAGGAAAACACTTAATTGGGGCTGGCTTACAGTTTCAGAGATTTATTTCATTATCATTATGGTGGGAAGCATGGCAGCATGCCGGAGGACATGGTGCTGGAGAGGGAGCTGAGAGTTCCACATTTTGATCTGCAGGCAGCGGAAGGGGACTGTGTTCCATAGTGGGCGTAGCTTGAGCATATGAGACCTTAAAGCCTGCCCCCACAGTGGTACATTTCCTTAAACAGGGCCACATCTCCTCCGCCAAGGCCACACCTACCTCAACAAGGCCACACCTCCTCCACCAAGGCCGCACCTCCTCCACCAAGGCCACACCTCCTAGTGATGCCTCTCCTTAGCATTCAAAGACATGACTCTATGGGGTTCATTCCTATTCAAACCACCACAAGGAGGGGTAGATGGCATTTGGGGGAGGTGGTACCTAACTGATAGGCACAGGGTTGGGGCGTATGACTCACCAGTTCTGGCCTGAGTCGCTCTGCTTCCTGTTTGCTGCCACCTACTAAGCAGCTGCCTTAGTACTCCTTAGAATTCCTACCACCATGGAGTTCTTGCTCCATGAGATATGTCCCTTCCCTTGAAATACTGTGTCCCCTCAAACCATAACCCAAAATGGAATTCTCCTCTCTTAATTTGCTAGTTTGGTATTTGGTTGAAGTGATAAAAAGAGTTTATCTAACACACTTATTATATTAAAAAAAAAAAAAAGGAAATCCCAAATGTTCTATTTTACCAATAAAGACTCAGGAGCCAGATGCTGGGGTAAAATCCTGCTAGCTCAGAGAGACGGAGAAAGGACCCAGCTGACCTTCCTACTCAGCTCATGTCTCAGAGAAAACAAACAAACAAACAAAAACAAAAAAACAAAAACCAAAAACTTACTACCTCAGCTGACAGACCAGGAGGAAAAGCCAAAAACACTAAAAGCCAAAGAGCTTGCTAGCTCAAAGCTCCAAAAACCCCTTCTTCTTCTCCATGCTGTCTTAAATACCCTTCAACTCAAAGCCCGCCCTTTCTACTTAATCCCTGTCAGCTAATTTCTTGCTCTGCTTCTTGACCTAGGGTTAGTTTTATGAAATCCTGTGTACAGAAAGCTCTTGGATTAGAGGAGTGTGCTAGGGCTGAGCCACACTATAATCACCTGGTTACAATAAACAGAAAGTTCTTAGATTGAAGGTGTGTGTTAGGGCTGAACTACACCAAACAGCAGACAGGTGTTTGCAGTTGACAAACTCAAGAGTTCACAGTGAGATCAAATACCCTGCAACACACACTATGTCTATGATCTATGCTAAGTTTATACATGTCACATACACACACACACACATGAGCTCCAATTTTTTTGTCCAATTTGCTGTTAAATTGATGAAAGACATGTATTGTATATTGCAAGCATATATATTCCATATGTGTTCATTATGGAATGATCACATATTCATTAGATTAGAGCCAATATAATAATTAAGGGATAAAATATATAAAGCTCTCCATAATCTTTTTTTTTTTGAGATCTCCATAATCTTAATCTTAAATTGAGAATCTTGTCTCTTGTCATTTCACCATGGCTAATTTAGGTATTTTCTTTGTCCTAGTGACAACCATGAACTTCAGATATCAAAGAAATATTTTCAGGATAATAGTACATAACTGAGAACTTCTGCCCCATAAAAGAAGGAAAATTGAGTTCAGGTCCACAATTACTCGCACCAAGTCACTAGGGCAGTGCATGATTCCAATTTCAGAATATTTTTAATGTTATTACAGATAAGGGTCTAGAATTTCACTCTGTAATAAAAATATTTTACAAACAGGAAAATATATGACTGTTGCTACAAATGGGATAAATAAAGGCTGTAAATATTTACCTTAATTTAGTTCTCCCACCAAATTAGAGAGATTTAAATCAGGTAATATTCTAGCACTTAAGGGCCATAAAAATAGTTTCCACAACTTTCAGATCTTAAATCACCGATATGCAATTGTGGGCCCGTATGGATTTAGTCATAAGAATCTGCAGATGTTTGAAGATCTAACTGTTCACTTCAATTTGCCCTAAAGCGGCTTCTGTTCTTAGCACACTGCCTTCTAACTTAGTGTGTGAGTGAGCCTCGGTGTAACTAACAGCGTTTTCCTGAATCAAGTAGCTGAGTTTTAGCTAGGAGCTGAACTTCAGCCAATCACAGGTTACCAAACCATCAGACCATGTCTATATAAGGCCAGTGTCTCATCACACCATCCCAGAATAGGGCAAAGCCATGCAGCCAACCAGGCTGATTTGGTTCTGCACTGCCTTTTTCCATCTGTGAGTACTGTCTGCTTACAGTGCTGGGTGGAGCGCCCCCCCCCCCCCCCCCCGCCACCGCCAAGCCCCGCAAATCTCTTCTGCTTCTGAGGGCTGCCCAATTCATAAATCTTTCTCTGCTCAAGTAAATTGGGATAAATTAAATTTTTCCAAAAGTTTTTCCCTTTATATTCCAAATGTAATCTTAAATGATATGGCGAGGATAAAGGCATTGCTTTCACAAAGTAAAATTACTCAAAAGAAAATTGTAAAATGGTTTAAAAAAAAAAATCCCCATGTTCTTCTGCCAGGATTGAACAAACAGATTTCCCTTAATGCTCCCTGTCCCTGCTACCTACCTGGCTCTTCCTTGGACGGTCGACTGTGGGCTGCTACTTTTCCTGATTATCACTAACTTGTGTCCCACTTTCATGGCCTTCTACCACATCTGCTCTTCACTGCCTTTTAAAAATTAAAACAAAAATAAAGGACACTGCCAAATCATTCATAGACACACACACACACACACACACACACACACACACACACGCATACTCGCACACACGCATACACGCACACACATACATATATATGTTAAAATAAATAGGTTCTGTTTTATTTCAAGAAGCCAGGGAAATAATACTGTTGGATTTGGTTTTTTTCATGCCTTTAATGGACTTGCCTATGATAGCAGAAGGTAAATGGCCACAGACATATATACATGAACACACATTGATTTCATCATTTCGCATTTCTTGATTAACAAATTGGATCCTGAAAGACAATCGCAATAAAGGATCATTCTGTACACAGCGATGACATGGAAACTGATGCCACAGATGACGGACTGTGAACATCCAGATCTTACTAGGTAAACCTAAGCCACTGCTACAAATTACGTGTAAGCCTTACTTACTCCATGCTGTATAGGCCAAGAGACCGAGCAGAGGCTTGAGGAGTGCTGCTTGCTGCCTTGCTCCACTTCCTACCTCTAGATTCCTCCTCCCTCCCTCCCACCCCCCACGCCCCGCCCCCCCAGCTCCTGCTCTGGCTTCCCTCAGTGATGGACTTTCAAGCTACAAGGGAAAATGAAACCATTTCCGCCCAAATTGCTTTTGCTCATGGTGTCTTATCACAGCAACACAGCTTAATTGAGACAAAAAGTAAGAGGCTAAAGAGAAGTGCTTGTACGATACATACCTGAAATAATGTTGGGAAAGAAAAAAATATGTTGGGGCAGATTTAGTATGATGATCATAGAATAGGACTGAATACTGAGAAGTTAGAGCCCTCGTGTGAGGTGTGTGAACTGGATTTTCCAATAGGGAGAGAATATAGAGCGATGGGAAGGAAAAGGAAGGCATTGTGGATAAAAAGAAAGTAAGAAGGGTGTGTGAGCTGCTTGCTGAGAATGAGGGAAACTGATGAACAGATGAGATGTTTCTTGGGAAAGGCCCCTTGCTCACACAGGAATGTTGGATTCGGGTTCAAAATACAAGGTCACTGTTCCAGGGCAACTTTGGGGACAATAAAAGTCTGCGTGCATATGAGACAAATATTTTCATAACAACAACAACAACAAAGGATGTCTGTTGGAATTCTGGGTTGCAGACTAGGCTTTTAAAAACATTTCTGTGATATCATCATAGTGGACCAAAAAAAAAAAAAAAAAGCAATAGGGAAAGATGACTTCAAGATCATTAAAGTGAGAAGAATTGAGGTTTGGGGCTGCAATCCCAACACTTCGGGGGAAAGTAAAAGGATCAGAAGTCAAAGTCAGCCTTAGCTATGGAATTTGAGGCCAGCCAGCCCATATGAGACTGTATCTCCAATAATAACAACAGCAACCAAAGCGGGATGAGGTTATAAAAATGGAAACTGTAACAACCGTTGAGTTAAACACATTAAATTGTAGGGGAAGGCCTAGCCAGTCAAGTACCTGCCATGCAAACTTAAGAACCTGAGTTCGCAGGCCATCATCCTTAAAAAGCCAGGCACCACACACATACTGGTAAACCCAGCTCTGGGCCGCAGACATAGGAGGCTCCCTTGGGCTCTCATAAGTGAGTTAGGCCAATGAGCCTCAGGTTTCAATGAAAGACCCTTTCTCAAAAAATAAGGTGGTGAGCCACTGAAGAAGTACCTCGTGCTGACCTCTGGCCTACCCATGCACATATGTACACACATGAACACACTCACACACGTACACCACACACACTTCAGGACTTAAGATAAATCCCCCAAAGGCCTTGTTAAAACACAGACCAAGGTTCTCCAGCCTACAGTTTCTGATTCAGTAAGCCTACAGTGAGTCTAGCGTTTGCATTTCTGGGTACATTTAGGGAGCCATTAATGAGTTACATCCTCCAAAACAACCAGTAATGGTGGGAATGAAATCAATGGCCAATGACATAAGAATTGGGGATAATCTACACCTGGTATTGAAACTGTCGTAGAAACTTCTGATTTACAGAAATGTCCATCATTTGGGCACATTCTGCCACTGATTTCCTCAATTATACTGTGGGCGTTCAAGTAAATAAGCATAATGTTTCTGACAGTGGTGGTAAATGGGACTGAAAGTTCAGGAAGCAAAAATACCCTGAAGAGAAAATGGGTGTGTAAGGGAAGAATACAGTATGGATTCTGCAGGATGTAAGGAAAAGTGAAGATAGGGGAGACCGCAGCCCAAAATTCAATAACGGGGTGGGGGGACTCTTAGGTATTTGACAGTCCTTTCTAGAACTCCCCTCTCACTCTCAGTGAGGAAGCAAAAGCATAGAAACTTAAAAGGGAAAGTTAATAAGAGCACTTTGTATTTTAATTATCGTCAAGTGCCCAGGTGCTTAAATGAAGAGTTTCATGTACATATAAATTACTTCTGTGCCCTAGCATATTTCTAGAAATCAAAACGAGATGTTGTTCCATTTAAAATTTAAATAATTCTCTTGAGAAAGTGCCAACCATATTGCTTCAACCAGGAGCCAATGCATAAACATTTACTTGTTATTCACGTGTTAATGTCTTTGGTATCCGGACTAATTTTTTTTTTTTAATGAAACCTGAAGTCCTCTGTAATGAGACTGGATGTCCCCAAAATGATGTTTAAAAACAAAACAAAACAAAGCCATATTATACAAGATTGAGAGAAAGGAGTTCCCCATTTTCAAACAAAATAATTGCCAAATGTGATACTGTATCGTTCCAGAAGGGCTCAGACAGGCCTTAGCTTGCACTTTTTACCAAATGGCAGGTTTGGATCCTTGCAGACGACATTTTTTTTTTTTTTAAATGGTGAGTCAGTGGAGGAAGTTTGTGTGAGCTTCTAGTAGACTGAAGGCGATTAGGAGGCGAAGTTGGCTGTGTTCCGCCGGCTCACGCTGATTGAGTCAGGCTGGGCTTGGCAAGGCAGCTGCTGGCAGAAAAGCACAGCCATCGTACATTCTATTGCTGTTGGAAGTTACCTCTTCCCAGTATATTTTGAAGTTAAAATGGGGGTAGGGGTGGGGGGGGGCAGCCATGAAGTAATCTCTAATTCTTAACAATACACAATGCATATGTTCCGATTGAAGGAAAGCGTGGCCCAAACCAGATTATATGTACTTTTTTAAAATAAATGTTCCTTGAATTTCTTGGATATGAAATTGTTTTTGAAAACAACAATATGATGAGTTAAGAACGAACGAATCAGAAACATACGGATTAAATTTTCCTGAAATTTGCATGAATTTGGAAGTCATGCAGGAAAGGACACTGGGCAAGATACATTTGGGTTTTAACTGAACTAAAAAAACACTGGAGGCGTCATCTTAAGGGCTTTGGTAGTAGGCGCAACTGTATCAAATAGTTCCACCGTTATAAGCTGTACTACACTATAAACAGCAGGATTAGAAGTTACCCGATTAAAATTTAATGAGGACATAGACTCCTGCTTGTGTAGCAACTACCAGCATCACAAATAAGCACCAGTGTTCCAAAGGACTTAACCTAAAGGTGTTTACAAAGAGCATTGTCCGCCAGTGTTCAGTGGCCAGTGACGGGACAAGGGACAAAGCCAATTTATTTCCTGACCATTTTTCTCCATCAACAATAATAACTAAAACATCATTTTTAAAGAGAGCACAGTGCTGCTTTTCTGTGTGTGCACGATTGGGTTTTGGTTTGTTCTGCCCCACTTCTCAGCTTGTCACCAAGGTGATACCTTTGGTCAAATACTGAGCCACACAAAGGACTTGGGTTACTTCTGGTAGCAAGTGAAACGGAGCCAGATTTATACTAACTGGCACCTTAGCAGTTCAAATCAAGCTTCAAATTACTTTTATAAGCATTGGCAAGGTCATAAGCCAAGTGATAAACGAGGAGAAAATACATATATCCAAAAGAGAGAAAGCTGGTCTGTCATGTTGCTAAGTGTTTTTCAACCTTAACAAAGAACTCCATGTAATATTTCCCTACTTTGCATTATTCTGGGGGATCAGAACTGAGCTTCCATGGGGTTTTTATTGTTGTTTGGGTTTGGTTTCTCCAGCAACTGAGGATGCTAGCAAGCACTCTAACCACTGAGCTACATCCCTTGTCCCAAACTAGATTCCTGTTCATATGCAATCCCATTTATTATCTAAGCTGAGGTGGTAGTTTAGACAATCTCCAAAGAAAAGCGGTTCCTAAGCAGTTGCTGCTTGGTGTCCAGTTGAATAAATTGAATACAGCGAGAGCTTTTTCGGGGATGGGAGTAATGTGGGCCCATGGAAGAACAGTGCAGATGACAACTTACACTACATTTGCTCTTGATCCTCAGCAAGCTCTCTCTTGTTGTGTGGGGAGCTGGGTTCTAACTTCAAAAGAAAGGCTCCTGAGGGTATCCAGTTCGCTATAAGCACTCCAACCTCCTGGCCAACAAATAGCCTGGGAATAAGGGTGGTTGTAAAGTGGAATGTGGAACGAACCGGGGAGCTATTTATAGAACGGATGCTGCCAGGTGTGTGCACTATTGCTTGCGCAAAGTAAATTAACGGACTGCCTAAGAGTTGAGATGTTTGAAAATCAGCCCTCTGATTTCTAGCTCCGAGGATGTTACAGCTTATACGTGGAGAGGCAGAGCAACCAGGCCACTGGTGGGAAGAGAGAGCCGAGTGCAGAGCTCTCTATAGGCCTGTCTTTAGAGAAGATAGCAGACCTACCCAGAGGGCACGCAGGCCTTCAGGGTCACCAAGACTTTGCAAACGATCAGAACTGTACATTTCACCACATCACAACACTTTCCTTCGAAACGAAAGCCAAAACCACAAGTGAACACATATGTACCTTTTCAGACACAATGATTTATTTCTCTGTTAATGAGTGTGTTACTGGCTCTTGAGTTTGCTGTTCCTGTTGCTTGGCTCCCTGTTTCTTTTCTTGCTTCTATGCAGCGTATAAGTCAGAGATGCTGAATGGCCCCACTGTTGGGGTTTGACTATGAGTGCTGCCACTGGCTCTTTCCTGCATATGGGGGAGCTCCTCTGGGACATGGCTTGGCTTGGTGTCTATTGCTGTGATAAAGACTGAGCAAAAGCAACATGGGAGGAAAGGCTTGTCTGGCTTGCATGCCCCGGTATAGGTCATCAGGAGTGGAAGCCAGGACAGAAATTCAAGGGAGGAACCTAGAGGCTGGAACAGAAGCAGAAGCCAGAGAGGAACTCTTAGTGGCTTGCTCTCCGTAGCTTAGTCAATTCGCTTTCCTATGGAAGTATCTCAGGAGCATCTGCCCAGGGTGGGTAATGCCCACAGGGAGCAGGCCCTTCTTACATCAATCTTTAATCAAGAAAATCCTTCACAGACTGATGTGATGGAGGTGTTTTTTCAATGGAGGGCCAGACTTACCAGATGATTCCAGCTTGTGTCAAATTGACAGAAACAAAAACAAAAACAAAAAAACAAAAAACTGGTCAGCACAGGGGGCTTGTGGAAACTTGACAGTGTGAGATCCAGTGGAGGAATTAGGTCATCGAGGGACAGAAGCTTGGGTAGTCTGATTTCTCTCTCTCTCTCTCTCTCTCTCTCTCTCTCTCTCTCTCTCTCTCCCTCCCTCCCTCCCTCCCTCCCTCTCTCTCACTTTCTGTTTGTGTGTGTGTATGTATGTCTGTGTTTGTATATGTTTGTCTATCTCTCTTTTTCTCTGTGTGTTTATCTGTCTCTGTCTGTCCCTTTCTCTCCTTCTTTTGATCTCTGTCTCTCTGACTCTCTGTCTCTCTCTCTTTCCTGCTCCTGCCATATTGATGTTCTGCCCAGGTGCCTAGAGCCAAGCAGTCATCTACAAACCCTCTGAAACCATGAGGCAAGAAAATGCCTCTGACTTTTAAGGTGTTCCCGGGGATATTTTGGTCATAGTGATACACTAATACTCTGATAAAGGAAAGCCATGATAAACCCAAATGTACCATTTTGAGAGAGTCAGAGACATTTGAAATATTATTTCTCACACTGACTTGCTTCTTTGCTTCCATGTTTGACTTTAACCAGTATTTTTTTTCCCTCGAGTCTAGTTTTAAAAATAAACATAATCTTATCTTTGGGAGATTCACTACACATGCCATGTTGGAGAGGGGAAAGGTGTGAAGTGTGCTCCCTGGATCAATGAATATCAGACTCTTTTGGAATCAAAGTGGCCACTTCTTACCAATGACTCCATCAATGGCCAAAAAAACGTCGAGCTTAGGCCTCAGCCTGGGCATTACCCACCCAAAAGAGCTTTCAGATTCCATCTCTCACCCTACCTCATCCACCATCTTAATTTTCCTAGCAGTGTTCCTAAGGCAGCCTGAGGGTGGCCCATGTCAGCTGTAGGCATTATTGTCGGTTGCCTGTTTGTATGTATGAACACTCATTACACGATTAGCCCTAAAAAGGCAACAGCTGTAGTTCACTTAATCTCTTCATTTTTATAACTCAAACAGATAGCAAGTGCTTGGGATACAGTATAACCAAATAAGTCTTTTTTAAAGCCCAAATAAACACTTCCCAAAAATAACATAGTCCTTTAGAATTCAATATGTACCAGTAGACTGGCAGCCTTTCAAAGTAAGAAGCCATGAAGACAGCAAGATCATGCTGAAGTTTAGCAATAGACTTAGCTGTCATCAGCAAATGTCTAGAGGAAAAAGATTAAAAAAAAAAAAGCAAAATGTTAGACTGATTTTTAAAAGCAAGCTACAACAATAGATTTATGCAGCTTATGCCCAATATTTAAATTTTCTTCCCTTCAAACACTAAACATACTGTTAACTACTTAATATTTAGTTGAGAAACCAACTGAGGCTAGAATTTGTTGCCTAAAGCATAGCTAATGGTATAGCCTTCCTTGAGTTGAGATATGTTTGTGAGACTCGTACCTTATCATTAATACGAACATTTGGACGCTTTCAATTGTTTATTGTTTTACAAAGTATGAAGAGAAAGGGTAATGAACATGGGAATGACCACATGCATAATGCAGGCCAGGCCAGGATGGTGACAGTGACAAATGAGCTGAGGTCTGGCAGGAAGTCTTCCACATGCAATCCGTCAAGTCCCCAAGGGTCCTCCTCCAAGGCACGCTTCGTATGTATTCACCTCTCTTGCTCTCACCAGCCTCCTTGTACTACCATACTAGATGGAAAACAATTCCTTGCCTTCACTTTGCCCCCATCCAATACCCTCTTCTCTAGATATGGACACCCAGAAGGTGGTGGACAAATATGTCAAATCACTATATTAAAATTCTCGTTGTATTCTCAGTACTCCTAGGGGAAAGGTTTCATTTTGTATTTCTTATAAGGATGCCTGACTGGCCTAGTCTTCCTGTTGACCTCATCATAGTGATCAGCCATTGCATAGTCTTCTCCCCTTGGCCTTATTTGCCACAAGTCTGCCTCAGCCTTTTGAGCCTTGTGTTTTTCTGCTTGGGATACATGTTTCATCTTCCTCCCGTGTTTTAGACTTCGTTCTAGCTGACATCTAAATTACCCACGCAACAACTTCAACCCCATCACCTTATTTTATGACTCTGTGCAGCCCTGATTGCTCTTGAATAATTCTCCTCTTTCTTGTAATCTTTCCCACAAGAAGAGAGCTCTCTGAATTCAGGGCTTATATCTCTTGGGGCATTCAGAGCTCTCACAGCTAGTGGGTAGCGCTTAGGTTTTATTTATACAAACCCAAGGCCTATTATATTTTAAACAAGAAAACCATCTCAGGAAGATTGTAAATTTTTAAAAAAATTTATTTTGTCCTTGATATTGTTCCTCTACCCTAATAACTGAAATAATTGGGAAGATAAAAATGTTCATGAAACACTGTAAATGACTCTGTACATATTCAAAAGGCTTTCAAGAGTGGGAAAATCAGGCTTAATTTATGAAAACATGGATCACAGAAGCTGATAAGTTAGGTGTCAAAGTGTGTACATTGGTTCATATATTTATCGCATATTAGTCACTAATCCCCTTACTGGTGTATTTATTATCAGATGTATTCTCCAAACCCAAAGGGCACTGGCCACAGTAGTTGTAAAAAGAGCTCATCTTCGGAGATGGATACAAAGTAAACCCATCCAAACAGTTCAGGTATTTTGCAGCCTTCCAATGTTAAACAGTAACAAAGCCAGCAAGGAACTAAAAACTTGCCACACAGAAACATTTCCAAGGAGAGAAATGGCATGGAATCTTGTTGGAAGAAAAAGCCTGCCCTTGTAATCCCAGAACTTGGAAGACTGAGGCAGGTGGATCAAGAGTTCAAAATTAGCTTCATTTACATAGCAAAGTTGGGACCAGTCTGGGTTATATGAAACCCTGCCTCAACAAACTAAAACTAAAACTAAACCAGAACTAATCAATTAAAACAAACAAAAATCTCTTAAATTCAACTTGTAAATATGAATCTAGTTACTGTATCTACAGAACAAATTACTCCAGAAGCTAATGGCATGGGATAATGTTTTGATATGTTGCCAAATTCTAGGTTAGAGATTGAAGACATTGGTTGGTTAGTTTTCACTTAGGGCTGTTGTAGAGTTGCAGTCACATTAGGGCGGGGTGACAGGCATGGGGGCTTCACTTGCCCCTGGGTGTCAAGTACCAAGGTGGTTCCATTTAGTACCTCAGTTTCTTTCCACATTAGCTGCTTCAAGTGGCTTATCTTGATGCTAACTTCCCTTGGAGACTGAGCAAGCTGGGAGCTCAGGGCTTGGGGGTTGGTGATGGTGTAAAATCAGCAACAACTTTGAGAGTCCTGTATGGTTTCTCCCATACTCTTTGGTGAAAAAAGTACAGCCTTCATTAGCTGTGGAGGAGTAAGGGTGTGAATATCAAAAGCAGTGTGAATCACTGAGGTCAGTTTTAGACACTAACTAATACAAATACTGTTAAGTACACAATGTGAATAGAAGAGACCTAAGGAATTTTTTTTGGGAAAAAAAAAAGGAATTTTCCAAAAAGACACAAAAATAGAAGTAAGACTATTAGGAAAGAAGGACAGCTTTGGGGAGCAGAACAATGGCAGAGAACATGGTAAGAACATGCTGTCCACATATATGACAAAATTATAAATATTATGAATAACTCATTTTGTGTATTAGTTTAAAATTATTTTTGAAATGAGACAAAATATTTTGTACAATTAATATTCACCAATAATGTTTACATTATTTACTTACTCATTTTATTAATTATTGCATGTGTATGTATATACATATATATACATATATACATGTGTGTATTTGTGCAGATGTGCCAAGACAAGGCATAGGTGTGGAGGTCTGCAGGCTCAATTTTTTTAATCAATATATTTTATTACAACTTATTAACAGAGCGTATGTCACTTATAACTCGACTAACCAAGACCATAGGAAAAGAGATTTAAAGAATACAATAACAAAACTATAAGGATATTAGTTCTGAGGAATGATTCTCCTGGTGTAATCAGCAGGATTTCTTCTGCTGGAACCTAGAGTAACCAGAACCCGGAACCTCAGCAGGAGCCTGGAGCCCCAAAGCCTTCCCTCCAGCAGTTCTCTCTAGGAGCATCTCAAAGTGCAGCGATGAAGAGCCAAAACTATCTGAAGTCTCCGAAAAGCTCCGCCTCCAGTTCTGGGCTCATTTATATATCTCCTTCCAGAGTCTGGTTACTGGATCTTTTCAGCTGGCAACAATCAAGCGCCCGCACGAGGTGGTTGGTCTTCTAGTGGATTAACCTCACCTGTTCTCTCACAAGACCATTCACCATCCCACACTTGGGAAACAAGTTGAAGTTTCTCTCTCCTTCAGAGGTCAGAGGACACTGTCTGGAATCACTTCTTTCCTCCATTTAGTGGAATCTGGGAGTCAAACTCCAGTTATCAGGCCTCCCCATGCAGGCATCTCTATCTACTGAGCCATGTTGACAGGCCTAAAAGTGTGTTTTAAGGGTATTTTTATGACTGTGTTAAGAAAAACAAATTGGGGCTGGGAAGATGGTTCCATGGTTTACAGCACTCACTGCTCTTCCATAGAATCCAGATTCAATTCCCAGCACCCACAACTGCCTATAACTCCAGCTCCAGGGCATATGGTACCGTCCCACAGACATACATACATGAAAAAACACCGATGCACATAAAAATAAATCCTAAAAAGAGAGAAAAGTGAAGTGGTCTCAGGGATCAACAAGTAACTAACAATATGTTTTTATACAAAAGTACATACTGTAGCATATTCATTTGTCAATTCAAAATTATTTTAGTCATGAAAAATTCCAAATATCTTCATAGGCAAAACAATTCACCCATGCAAACACTCATGTCATGGAAATTAAAAAACTGTTGTCCTTGCTAAAAAGCACCTGTGGAAAATCTATAAATTTCATTATGTACATATATCCTAGACAAATAAAGGTATTGGTGCTATGACCAAGAAATCACAGAAAAGCATAAACTTCCTGCATGGATTAATGCCTTCAAAGTTATGCCAAAAAAGGAAAAGTTCTGGGATGCTCAGACCCACTTCCCGACAGTTTTCCACTGAGCACTGGGCAGTGGGGCACTGAGACTGGGTCAGTGAGCACTGGGGCAGTGGGGGCACTGAGACTGGGTCAGTGAGCACTGGGCAGTGGGGCACTGAGACTGGGTCAGTGAGCACGGGGGCAGTGGGGCACTGAGACTGGGTCAGTGAGCACTGGGGTAGTGGGAGCACTGAGACTGCGTCAGTGAGCACGGGGGTAGTGGGGCACTGAGACTGGGGCAGTGAGCACGGGGGCAGTGGGAGCACTGAGACTGCGTCAGTGAGCACGGGGGTAGTGGGGCACTGAGACTGGGTCAGTGAGCACGGGGGCAATGGGGGCACTGAGACTGGGGCAGTGAGCACGGGGGCAATGGGGGCACTGAGACTGCGTCAGTGAGCACGGGGGCAATGGGGGCACTGAGACTGGGGCAGTGAGCACGGGGGCAGTGGGAGCACTGAGACTGGGTCAGTGAGCACGGGGGCAGTGGGGGCACTGAGACTGCGTCAGTGAGCACGGGGGCAATGGGGGCACTGAGACTGGGTCAGTGAGCACGGGGGCAGTGGGGGCACTGAGACTGGGTCAGTGAGCACGGGGGCAGTGGGGGCACTGAGACTGGGGCAGTGAGCACTGGGGCAGTGGGGCACTGAGACTGGGTCAGTGAGCACGGGGGCAGTGGGGGCACTGAGACTGGGTCAGTGAGCACGGGGGCAGTGGGGGCACTGAGACTGGGTCAGTGAGCACGGGGGCAGTGGGGGCACTGAGACTGGGTCAGTGAGCACTGGGGCAGTGGGGCACTGAGACTGGGTCAGTGAGCACGGGGGCAGTGGGGGCACTGAGACTGGGTCAGTGAGCACGGGGGCAGTGGGGGCACTGAGACTGGGGCAGTGAGCACGGGGGCAGTGGGGCACTGAGACTGGGTCAGTGAGCACGGGGGCAGTGGGGGCACTGAGACTGGGTCAGTGAGCACGGGGGCAGTGGGGGCACTGAGACTGGGGCAGTGAGCACGGGGGCAGTGGGGCACTGAGACTGGGTCAGTGAGCACGGGGGCAGTGGGGGCACTGAGACTGGGTCAGTGAGCACGGGGGCAGTGGGGCACTGAGACTGGGTCAGTGAGCACAGGGGCAGTGGGGCACTGAGACTGGGGCAGTGAGCACTGGGGTAGTGGGGGCACTGAGACTGGGGCAGTGAGCACTGGGGCAGTGGGGGCACTGAGACTGGGTTACTGAGTACTTGATCAGTGGGAATACTGAGACTGGGTATGAGCATCACTATTTTTAACCTAGTTTGTTTTTATTTAAGACACACATATGAGCATGCCCAATGGACACACGTGAACCCCAGTAAAATCAAGAATTAGCAGCAAACTGTGCAGCTGAATTTTGGTTTTCAGGTTCTCTGAAAAATCAAGTCCAGATGACTGTAAAACAAGCTGATGGTAGGAAGGAGAAAAGTTTTGTTTTGTTTTGTTTTGTTGCTTTGTTTTTTTTTAAAGCCAATTTTAGACCTGCTCAAAGCCCCATGGAATCTAAGTTTAGAATAAACTAAGTTTTCCAAATCTTTCTTGGTTTTGCTTTGCTGGCATTGGGAAGTAATCATTCCAGAAATGTACAAAATGGAGGAGATGGACGAGAAACAAGAGCAGACATCCATACCAATAACTCCAGAAACTTCTTATGAATAATAGATAGATAGATAGATAGATAGATAGATAGATAGATAGATAGATAGGTGATAGGGCACATAAAATAGCATAAAGATAGCTTGACTGTTAACTTCGTACGCATCTATAGAAGAATTCAAAGAATTTATCTTTTAAAGTATGAGCTGCCCCATATGGGCAAGAGTAAAGGGATGTTTTAGTAAATTCAGTGTGTTTGAGTACCATCTGAAGATAAATTAGAGCAAATTACCAATGGTCTTTAACAGATTGGGCCTGCTAGATGGCTCTTCGGGTAAAGACCTTTATGGCTAAGCCTGATGGCCTGAATTCAATGCCTGTCACCCACAATGCAGTAAGGAAGAATCAAAGCTAATAGCTGACCTCCACATACACATTGTGGTTTGCACACATATACACAGATGGCCACCCATACACACAAGCACAAGTATATAAGTATAATATAGAAATAATTGTGGAAGCAATATTACAAGATAGTTATAGAACTAGGAGTATTCAAATGCATTTAAAAAAAAAAACATTCACTCACAGTTCACGCACCATGGTGTAGACAGGTGCAGCAGATAAATAAGTCTATCTGCTCAACGTCTGCATTTCCAGCCAGGTGTGTTCTTGTGAAATTCAATCACAGTGGATCCTGAGCCTACCAGTCCAACTGAGGACAAAGTTGACTGCACACAAATTCACAGCAAAAGACTTGTATAGGGTATTTATGCTTGTTTGCATGTATGAATGATGCTCCTAGACAATTTGAGGCAGCCCATAAGAACTGCACTTGAAATAAGGTCTGATTCGTGAATTATATTAGGCTGCTTTGAACAAATTGCTATGATGTAAACAATGATGTATTACAGGAAGTGAACTTAACTGCATGAAAATGAGCCCACGCAAGCTACTCAGATGAGGTTTCCTCAGAGAAGGCTCTACTATGCTCTCTCCTAAGTTGGTCCATGTTTAGTGCTGGGACTCTTAACCTACCCAGTCAGAAATCTAGCTTCTTAAGAAGCTTTTGATCCCTGTCTCCCTTCAAAGGCAAGGCCACATATTTCTTCTCTCTATGCCCCATACTTAGGGATCATTTTTATAATGTAAAAGGCAGTTTGGCAGTGCTGTACCCAGATCTCAAGAACCCCAAAAAAGACCACCAGGATTTGATACCAATGCAATAAACACGAGGACCTTTAATTTTTTTTCGACTCAAGCCAGGCTTTAACAGTCACCAACACAGTGGTATCCAGAAAGAGCCTCGAACTCTGAGCTAAGGGTAAATTTGTAGATTCCTACCTCTCCCAGTGCCCCAAAGCAGGGGAGCTCCAGCCTGGCAAGTGCCTATTGGTTGAGTAACATAAGAAGGTCTAATGTCCAAAGGTGACAGGCTACAGAAAAAGGCACCAAGACCGACTATGGTTTATTTCTACTAGTATGTCTAGTATCTCAGCAGAATGTCAGAACAGGACACATCTCTGAATTCTCAAGGTTCATGTTAATATCCCCACATCCTAATCATTCCCAGGACTCCATCTACCCTGACACCAGGAGGGTTAGTAAGATTCTGGTGAGAAGGATTCCTACAGTCGGTTATTCCAAGTTTTGTTGTTGTTGTTGTTGTTGTTGTTGTTGTTGTTTAACTGTATTAATCACTTAGCTCCAATGCTGAATAAGTATTCAAGGACCACTGAAAGGAAAAAGAACTTTCTACCACAGCAACCCCTTGGCCTTACCAACAGAGCCCAGATGAAAGACACGAACCAACACAAGAACCTGCTACATGATGCTGGGGAAGAGATGGAGAACTTAGAAAACACACTTGATACCCAGAGTCAGTACTTACAAAGAGACAGGACCTGAAATTGTGTCATTGTTCACTTAGGAACATCAGAGGAATGTGGAAATCCACAGAGAGGATAAGACCCTCACTCCTCGGGGACAATCTTTTAAAGTTTCAGAATATCAACATTATATTGATATTAGTTATATTGCTATATTGATTTTAGTTTTTGTTGTTGTTGGTGTTGGTGGTGGTGGTGGTCTTATTGGTTTTGTAATTCAGATCCCAAGTAATGAGAAGACACAGCATGAAATAGTGCCTGGTGGCTTGGTGGTCCCCCAGACCAGCATGGAGGAAGGAAAGAAAGGATTCTGGAAGGTTGACCTCTGACCCCCACTTCATGCCATGGCCTGTGCACACAGGCACACAAATACATGCACGCATGACAAATACAATGTGATAAACTTTAGAAAGACTACCGATGACATTTTATCATTTTTTTTCCCCATGACCATGCGTCCACATGACTATTCTGCATTTAGAACTGCTACAGAACACTGCCTAGTGTGGAAGCTGACTTTCACTCAACAAATCCCTCATGTCTGAAACTTCACCACGTAAGTGTTTACATGCAGCTATTGCTGTTTCATTTTAAATAGTTTGTGCTAAGAATCCTTTTATGTTTACAAATAAATGTGCAAATGAGGTAAATTACTAAACGTGCAATCAGAAGACAGTGTTTGCTGCGTATTGGACAGTGTTCCTTTGGAAAGGTTCTATGGATTAAGAACTGGCCGTGTAGACAGTGTGGGGTTCAAGGCTTTGGATGCAGCTGCTGCAATGACACCTCATTATGTAACAGTGCTTCCTTCTCCAGACCTAGAATGTGGGTCAAAAGGAGAAGCCAGGCTGACTCTGTGCAGCCACATCTTCCATTGCCTGTTCCTTACACTCTCGTAAGTGGGACACACTAATTTGGGGGAAGTACTACGCCTTTAGAAATCAGGATGAATTCAAGCTTGCTCATTTTTATCCTGAAACTGGAAGACACTTATTGACTCCTTGATGGTTACATAAGCAACTGCAGGCTAGTGACTATTCAGATAATTACCAAAAGCAACTCTAATTCTGAGGTTAATTTAAAATTAATAAAAAGATATTTCAGATGACTGGCTCAAAAGGCTTCTACCTTCTTAATCTATGATCCAAACAGTGGCATGCTTCTAATGATCTCATTCACAAATGAACCAAAACTCTATTGTCTCTATGGCTGTAGTTCAGGATTATTGAGGAAACAAATGTCTAGGAAACTTGGTCATGTTAATTTCCTGATACTTCATATACTACCCCAACTAGTTAAACAAACAAAATAAAACAAAAATAACAAAAACAAAACCCCTCAGTGGATGTGTGGGAGACCCCCAGGCAGTCCATGTAGATTTAAATAATTATAACGTTTTGGTCATTAATTATTCTATAGTCATTTTCCCACTGACTTTTTCTGAGTTTATAAATTTACTATCTATGTTTCTTGTCTCTTTTTTTTTCACTCTCCACAGTAGAGTGGAGAGTGGGATATGACTTTCTCACATACTCTGGTGCCTCACCTTTGACCATGTCCCCTGGAAGGGGAGACCTGGTGGCACTCAGAGGAAGGACAGCAGGCTACCAAGAAGAGACTTGATACCCTATGAACATATACAGGGGGAGGTAATCCCCCTCAGGAACAGTCATAGGGGAGGGGAATAAGGGGAAAATGGGAGGGAGGGAAGAATGGGAGGATACAAGGGATGGGATAACCATTGAGATGTAACAAGAATAAATTAATAAAGGAGAAAAAAAAAGAATTTCATACACACATTTCATTGGTCTTCATCAAACACATCTGCCCTTCTAATCCCTTTCAATCCTTCCTCTATCTCTACCACCACTATTTTTTTTTCACACTTCATATGCTATTTTTTTTAAAAATCCACTGAGTCCACTCAGCGTTGCCTACAAGTGCATGGGTAACCTCCCAGGGGCCACATGCCTGAAGAAAATCTCCTCTCTCTTCCCCAACAGCCATCAAACCATCAGTTGAGAAGTTCTCCTCAGCTAGTGGTGGAAGTGCATAAGCCCCTCCACCACCCGTGCTGGGATTTTGACTGGCTTGGTGCTGTGCAGGCTTGCTATATTCAAGCACAGCTGTGGCGGGTTCATGTAAGCAGTGGTATTGTCATGTCCCACAAATACTGCCGAAGTCCACTACATCTGCCTCTTACAAGCCTTCTGCCCACTTCCTTCTGCCTCAGTGGTCCCTGAGTCTTGAACTTAGGGGATATAATATAGTTTAGAACTAAGCTCTCCACGGTTTCTTACTTTCTGCATGTTGACTAATTGCGTTTCTCTACAATACTCGCTCACTGTTGTAAAAAGAAGAGTCTCTGCTGAGGGTTGAGAGATTCACTAACCTATGGCTAAAAAGAAATTTAGGGGACAATTCATTACAATTCCCATTTAGAAGAGTAATGGTATTAGATTCTCTCACGGGCTGCCCAGTTTATAGAACCAGGCATGGGTTCCATCTTGTAGAGCAGTTCTGAAGTCCAATCATAAAGCGGTTAGTTTCTCCCACAACATTTGTGCCACTATTGCACCAGTGGGTATATCTTGCCAGGCCAGTCATTGCTGCAGCTTGTCGGTTTCACAGGTTGGTAAGACCGTTGAGAAATTTTCTGCCCGGCAGCAAACATGGTACCTTTCAACGCTATGAAGGCTAGCTAGTGTGGATGAAGCGTCCATATTAGAGCCAGATTGATTTCCCCATGGTCTATGACCCAAGTATGTGGAGTCTTCAGCAACAGGGTTTTATCATCAAATTCTGGAAGGTAACTGAAAAAAAAAAGGGCAATATACTATAATATTTAGGGGGCATCCAAGGGACCCTACTGACCAACAACTCAAAAAGAGGTAACTCATGGCTGATGCTGGGATTTTTATTTGGTAGAATATGTTATCTGAGTGAAGCATTGTCCCCATGTTCCAGGGTAACTTCAGTTAAATAGTGTGTATGTGTGTGTGTGTGTGTGTGTGTGTGTGTGTGTGTGTGTGTGTGTGAGAGAGAGAGAGAGAGAGAGAGAGAGAGACATGTATACAATAGATATATGTGTATGTAGATGCATATATTTTAAGTGCTTCTTCTCTATCTAGTATGCTTATGACATTTTCAAAGGTCTTTAGTGTTAGTTTTCTTTCCCCATCATCTCTTCTCTACCTGGCTCTCCCAACCCAACCCATGTAACCCTTCCTGTTCCATTTCCCCCCTTTCCCTTTCATACTACCTGAGTTCTATTTACCATCCTTTGAAACCTTGTCCCAACTACTCCTTACTCCTGCCTCCTATTGATACTCTAATTTAAAGGGACACATCAACAGGCTCAAATCTAGCCTCTCCATGTGAGAAAGAGTATTCAGTGTTTGTCTTTCTGGGTCTCAGTTACCTTGTTCACTAATGTTGGTTCCAGCAGCACCCACTAACCTGCTTTCTTAATCTATCAGGCTCCTTTAAAAATTAACTGAGAACCAGAGAAGCTTTGAGGATGACATTACATAGGAAAATGAGGGTACTTGTCGTTGGTAATAATTAAGCTATTTGTCAGATACAGATATTCCGGCAGGTCTGGGAAACAAGCCTGTAATCTCAGTTGTTTAGGAAGCTGAGGCAGGGGTCACAAGTTCAAGGCCTGCCTGGTCTACATAGTAAATTCAAGGACAGTCTAGGCAATTTAATCAGACCCTGACCAGAAAAACAAACAAAATCAAGCACGGGAGAATATGCCTTTAATCCCAGCAGTCTGGAAGCAAAGATAGGAGGTTCTCTGCATTCAAGGTCAGCAGTCTGGGCTACATAGTGAGACCTCCTCTTAAACTGCTTCCAGCAACCCACACCCAAAATTAGGGAGCTGGATTTGGTGGTACACTTCCAGTACTTGGGAGACTGAGGCAAGTGGATCTTGAGTTAAAGGCCAGACGTGATCTCCATAAATGAATACTATCAATAGTACATAGATAAATAGTATGTATCTCAGTGGCAGGGGACCATATAAGGCCTTGGATTTAATCACCAATAATATAACACAAAAATAAAAACCCTTTATATTGTCTTTATTTTGTTGTCTCCAATCTGCTTTTAAAAAACACTGAATTGCATACAATAATAATATGAACATATGCAATTACCTTCTGAAATCTGCTTCAAGTTTTATGAAGGCCTAAAATGCGTGCCTTACTTTTAAAAGATTATTTTTAGTCCCATCTCGGTATTTGTTAAATCAAACTCTGGACTGCACAGTTCACTACAGTCTTAGAATTTGGCACCGCGCAGCTCCAGCTTGGTCCACCTCCAAGAGTGGCTAGTTATCAGTGAGTCAGAATATTGTCCTCGGAGTGTGAGTCACCTTCAGCTCACTCAAAAGGGCAGCAGGACTAGCAGGCAAGGCTTTGATATAAGAATTTTCAGACTGCTCAAGAACGTTCATTAGTATCTAACATGTAATAAATACCTCATCTGCAACTACTTCAAGTCCTATGTGAAAGAAGTCAAATTAAAATAAGCTGTGAACATAAATGCAGATGTAGTCTCCCATGGGTTACAGTGATTCTGTGGCGGGACAGAAGGAAGAGGGGACAGGCACAGTTATAAAGACACAGAAATCAGTTTGTAGGGCTGGGGGTGTGGCCCAGTGGGAAGAGCACTTGCTGTGCATGTCCGAGGGCCTGAGACTGAACCTCAGGCAGGCACCTTAAAAAGCTGCCCCTGCAGTGGCCATACCCTAGCATTGGGGGTAGAGATGGATAGATCCTAGACACTCACAGACCAAGCAGCTTAGCAGAAAGAGTAACAACTGGCTCAGTGTCAGGGCCACATCTGATGGGACCGAGGAAGGCTTTGGGAGATGTTCTTTTCTAGCCGATACCTGAACATGCACCTGTACATACCAGACATTGACTTACATCACACACACACACACACACACACACACACACACACACACACACACACACACGACAGAGAGAGGGAAAGATACTGACAAACAGAAACAAAGAGAAAGAGTCAAACAGACAAATACGAACGGGGTAGGGGGCTACAAAAGGGGTGGGGGGAATGGAGATATTTTAAGACCTTGCAGTTTTCAGTTTTCCTAGGCTTATATCAACAAAGATTTTTGTTTAGAATATTATAATGCGTATTATTAGTTATTTATTGTATTGCGAGAGTGCAGGTGCAGAATTACCACAGTGAGCACGGGGAGGTCAGAGGACAACTTTCTAGATGTGGTTCCGTCCTGCCACCCTGTGAGATCCAGGGACGCAAGTCAGGTCGTTAAGACTCTGTGGGCAAACGCCTCCCCAGCTGAGCAACCGCACTGACCCTGCAATGCTTATTTGGGAGAAGGCTTACTGAAGTGATTGCATTGTACAGCTGTTACCATTACCCAACCCTAAAGCGAACGAGGAGGTTATTCTGCGTATTGGTAATCCCCACACTTTTAAAAATCATATCTGAATGAGTGAGGCTTTAAATTTTCAATTGTAAAAGAGATGGCATAAAGGTAATCAGGGCAGTAACTGCCTTTTGACATCAAACATCCTGATGAGTTAGCACCTCATCAGCGTGAAGTGCCTCCTGAACATGCAGGGTGATTGGAACGTGCCAAGTGAATGAGGTATTCCAGCCCCAGTTTCTGACAGTAAAGCATTTCTGAATGCCACGTGCTCTCGGAGTCTTAGCTCTAATGTGTTGTTATCGTGCCTTAGATAATTTGAACCATCATACTGATTTTTGTCCAAAAGGAAATGTGAAAAATAAATTGCATTTGACATTCACATATTGACACCTACAGATAAAAAGGAATCCGTCTGTGGCACTGGATCAAACCAGTTAGTGAGATATAAATTCCCCAGTGTGTAACATGTGGGTATACCAAAATAAAATCAGAAAATATGTTCTCTGTCTCCAGGCAATCCATCCATACATAAACTATATGGTTTACACCAACAACTCAATATAAGTAGAAAGACGTTGGCATCATTGTGGAAAGAGCAAGTGGAAGGTGAGCAGGTTTCTTTCCAGAACAGGAATTGTCTATGCTTCACTACTTATGTGGATTCTATGCATGTTCAACCATTCAAAAGCCATGTTACCTGAGCCATGATGTTTTATTGGCCCACAAAACATTAACTGAATTCTATTATTACCTTGCTTTTCTCTGAGAGAAATCCTAGGGAATGCCCACATGAACCACCATTTCTGAAAATACTGGCGATTATGGCTCTTAAACAGAGAAAAGATTTTGGTCCACAAACTCTTGTTTTCATTTGTGTGTGTGTGTGTGTGTGTGTGTGTGTGTGTGTGTGTGTGTGTGTGTGTGTTTTACCCTAAGAACATTTTATTTGTTTGTTTGTTTGTTTGCTTCATGACAGGGTTTCTCTGGGTAGCCTTGGCTATCCTGGACTCGCTTTGTAGACCAAGCTGGTCTCAAACTCACAGATATCCACCTGCCTCTGTCTCGCAAGTGCTGGGATTAAAGGTGTGCACCACGATCGCCTAGCTTCTGAGAGATTGTCTTAATCCATCTTTGTTGTCGACCCAGAGGCTCAGAATCAAAGTTGTTCTCAAATTACAATAGATTCTTGTTCTTAGAATGTATTTACACTGCCAGGTGGTGGTAGCACATGCTTGGAGGCAGATGGCTCTCTTTGAATATGAGGACAGTCTGGTCTACAGAGCAAGTTCTAGGACAGCCAAGGCTACACAGAGAATCCCTGTATCAAAAAAGAAAAAGTATTCACACATATTTACATATCCTCTCTTCTCCTGGTCCTTTTTTACTATTATAATTCCAGACTTTTCTCTATTTCCTACACCTTACTTGAAATCCTTGCTTGTATGCTACTTTGGGGGAAAAAGTCATGGATGAATACCTAGTTAGCTCGATAGATTTGATTGACAGGCCTAAGGAACACGGGGAGAATCAGAGTTGTTTGAGGTTAATAAACAACATCTATTGGGAATGAATAGATTATTAAATTTAATATTTTATGCAGGTGAGAAAAATACATTCATTAATAAAATTTTAATGAAGACAGTTAAAGAAAGAGAAATAAAACAAAATCCCCACAGCCCGTCAGTGAGAGACACCTGCTAGCAATATGTTGGTGTCATTCTCCCAGTATTTTGTCTCCATACATGACACAGACCAGATAGAAACTTGTCTTCCCCTATAGACATCTTTAGGGTCCTTTGTGCTGTTCTCTATGCATAGGACTTGATCAGGGAAGAAGGCATACTCCTGAAAGGCTATACAGGATACGGCACCATCCCTTCCCAGCAATCACAAGTGAGGACTGAGCTCCAGAGGGATTGAGATGGTAAGACCAATGCCCTGGTAGAGTTCAGCAGACTGACAGGGGATGGGGCATGTCTCGCTGCATCTGTGTTGCCAATCAAACCTGCAGTAGAAAGCCTTCTGCATTCAGTGCACACAACCTTCACGTCCTTGAGTGGCTGGAAACACAGTCTTTCCTGAGAAGCTCTATGACTCCCACTTTCATTTTTTACTTTTTGGGGTGACATTCCTGCCTCTTTACTATAAAAATGTATCCCAGAATCTGATAAACTTGTTCCTTGTAATGTATCCCCAAATCACTGACACGGGCGTTGATACTGATAGTTCATGCAAAAGAAACTGCTCCACATTTTAGCAAAGAGCGAACCATGCGTTAGGATTCAGGTCTGATGGTAGATTTTCACCAGCCACAGGAAGACAAAGGGCACCCTTAGTGGAGTGGGAGGAGTGCTAGACAGTGCCTACCACCCTGCCTCATAAGATGCTGCCTGAATTGATACATTCGGAGGATGGCAAAATAAGCATTCAAGTTGGTTTCCCTTAGAAGCTGCAAATCATTATGACGCATGAACCTCAGCAGGTCCAACGAGTCACAACAGAATCTTCTTGAATATAACATACTATCGTCTTAATTTTTCCCACTCATGGTTTCTGGTGTTGCTGCCACCTTGGGTGAACGTATTTAACTTTTCTATGTCTCACTTTCAACGCCATACAATATGATCAACTCTGGAAAGGTCATGTGAGACTCTGTCAATCTAAGTGCACAATCCCGTATCTTTCCTATTGGCCCCATCCTTCCCTCCCCTTCCTCACAGAGGTGGATGGATTTCAGAGTCAACAGCATATAACATCACAGACAAGTTTAGGCCAGTCTTTCCTCTACTAACTTATGTGGGTACCTAATTCACTCTTTTGTTGTTGTTGTTGTTGTTGTTGTTGTTGTTGTTGTTTTGTTTTTGTTTTTTGAGACAAAGTTTCTCTGTGTAGCCTTGGCTGTCCTGGATTCACTTTGTAGACCAGGTTAGTTTTGAACTCCACCTTCCTCTGCCTCCTCAATTACAGGTGTGCTGGGATTACAGGCATGCACCCCCCATCTGGCTACCTAACTCATTCTTATGACCAATATTATAAATGGTCAAACTCTAGAATACATACATTTCCATTTGTTCTTAATTGAACATTAATGTCAACTGTGCCCTTTGCTGGGTATTTTTATCACATTGATGTTGTTAGAATGCAATGAGCTGAATTCTCTAATTACCTCCTTTAATCGAATACATAGCTGTGAAAGAAAGTACACCATATGTGGACAGAGTTCAGTTTAAACCTTATCAAAATGCATACAACTGAATAGTAGTATAGCCACAAAGAAGATTCAGGAGCTACCTGCTGGTGTGCATGGTCACGTGACCTTCAGAGCTCTGTAGAGGCACTGGCAAATTAAGAATTATTATTGTCACATTACTTAAAGGTTATAAAGCCAACATGATATGAGTCACCAAAATGGAAGTGACTCACCAACATCTCTATTGTGATGAATTTTTGTTCAGCAAATCTTTCCTCAATACAGAAGGAACTAATTTGTGATGAAGTGCTTCATAAAATAAAATTGTAACATGCTAATGTCGATACTAACAATAGCTGAGATCCTGCCATCAATGATTAAGCTTCTTGGAATTACATGAAGCATGTATTTATATGTGTATATTTATACAAATACTACAAATATAATATGAACACATATGTACACAGATATGTATACATTAGCACATCTGCAAGATATAGTTAGATTTTTCACATCTAAACTACTGTTAGCAAAGACTGAGTAAAACATTGGAAACCTAGGTAAATTCAATTCCTTTCCTTTTCTTTTGTGAGGTAAGCTGCATGCCTTCCAGTTACCTTCCTGGCGAAGCACCTCAGTACTGTTCCCACGCACATTATTTTGGCTTTCCTATTTATGTTTTTCCCCCCACAGAAACGAAAGGAGTTAGTCCTATATGCTTGACTTCTCCCTGCCTTACCATCCATTCAGCAAATGCCTCTGAGCTCTTGGTGTGCCAGGCAGAGCAACACAGGGCACTGTGTGGACATAGACAGTTTCCACCCTCTGGGTACCCAGCATAATGCAACAAGCCTGTGCAGGCGAAGAGGCAAAGACGAGAGAACTCTGGTGTGGTAGGAGATAAAGAAAGAGGAGTCTTTTTCCAAAGGTGGAGTCGCAGGTGATGGCATTTTGGGGCAGGGGTCAAGATGGTCAAGAAATAGATCTAGGACACCAGAAGACCATGAGATTAAAGGATGCTAACGCATATGGTTTGGGGACATTATTCTGCTAGCTTTAGAAGAAAGGGAACAGGGAGACAACCTGTGTTCAGAGAACACCAGACTCTAGAGGCATTTCTACACCTTGCCATGGATATTTCCAACAACTAATACTGGAAATGGATATGAGTCTTTAGTCACATGGTCTTACCAAAAATAAGGTATGAATTACCCAGGCTTCTCTAGCTGGGATGGACATGGGCCTTGAACTATGAATGCTGCATGAAACCCAGATGTTGAAGCAGGACAGATGACCTGTCCCTTGTTGCCCTTGCCACCTCACTTGTTGACTTTAATGTCCTTAGTTTGCCTATAGGTATAATAGTAGAGATGACTCCTATTCATTTGAATGTTTATCTCTGTGGAAAAAAAATACACTATACTTATAGTTCTTGGCCTAGTGCTTGGCCTATATAGTAAGTGCTCAGCTTTTCAGTTAATGTCAGTTCATGCCCTTTCACATGCCATTCACTACCCCTTCAGGTCTACCCTTCACCTCCATGGCTTCTTGTGTTGTCTCCTTACCCGGCTCCCATGCTTACAATGGATCCTTGACTACCTCACATTATCTAGAGTCACATGCCCAGTAGTCAGGTGTCAACCTCGGCTTCGTCTTTAAGCCACATGACTACTTGTTTGGTGTAAGTTTTCTTTGCTCTCCATTCTGGTCTTAAATTTGACCCCAGGGCTCCTGTACACCCACATTTCTGGAATATTCTGTGCCTGGTAGATAATAGAAGCACACTGACGAGGCAGGTGTCTAAGATGTATAAGTGAAAGAGCAAAGAAAGACACACAAGTGTGAGGACAAGAGTGCAAACCCCCATATAAAGGCCATGTGGATGTGGCACCCTGTCTGCAATCCCTGTGCTCAGAGGCAAAGAGCCTGGATCCCTGGAGCATGCTGGCTATTAGAACAGCCTAATGTGGGAACTCTGGCTTCAAGTACAAGACCATGCCTCAATATATATGAAGAAAGTGATTAAGGAATGCATTGGGCATCAGTCTCTTAACTACATACATGTGGACACACATGCATACATGCACACATGCCACACATGCATGCGCATGAAAAAAAATCTCTATGGACTAAAATATTCCAATGACAACCTGGTTCCTGCAGTCATTAATTTCATGTTAGCTTAATGGGGCAAAGCATGTCTGCAGAGCTGATAAAATTTTTGTGAGAGGGTTTTCTAGAAGAGATTATTATTTTAATATCTGAGAAAGACTATATATATTAAGTGAAGACTAATAGGTCTATACATGTGTGTATACATGTATAGATGTATTTGCTTATTGCTGGAGACTAAACCAGGACTTCCTAGATGCTCGGCAAATGCTGTACCACTAAACAACATCCCAGCCCTGGTTTATTTCTTTCATATGCAGTGCCTCTGAGCTGTTCTGTGCTTATGCCTTGAATTGGTGTCTTGAGTAAAGAAGATCTCCCTCAACATTGTGGGAGGGAGTCATCCAATCTGCAGAAAGTGAGGGAAGGAAGAACTTATAATACTTTTTACAGAGAGGTCCTCTGTCTTCCATCTGAGGCCACTGATACCTCTGGCTCTCAGCCTGGACTAAGGCTTAGACCATCATCTACCTTCTTTGCTGCAGTTAGATGGGGCATACACTGTTAGTGCCTCTGTTTTGACTGTCAGGTCTTCAGGCATGGATGTACAATACCAGTGGCCTTCCTGGATCTTCAGTATGTAGATGGTACACTCTGAGACTTTAATCCCATAATCTGGTCCCTCATGACAAATCCCTATGAATAGCCTATGGGTCTTGTTTCTCATGAAAATCTTAACACACTACCTGGATCTTTCAGTGCTTAACTATTTTTAAAGGCATTGGTATAATTTGTAGCTATCACTGACTGCTGAATGAAAAACACATGTTGAAATACAAGTGTCATGGTAAGTAGTCTGCTCAACCTAGTAGCCCTTTCACAATGACCATGCATGGCTATTTTTGCAGGATATTAACAGTTGTCTTTTTATAGTGAGGGGTTTTAATCCAGCAACATGGCTGCTCTGGCAAGGGATCACATCCAAAGACCTTCCAGATCTATATGATCCAGCAAGAACACAGACACACTCTGGATTACAAAAAGATCTGGCTGGAATGCAGTCATGCCCTTAGCACACACTTTTAATCCCAAACAATAAAAGTAAGGTTAGTTTTATAAAGCCATGTTTGAAGTAATGTCTAATGGGGAGGCAGACAAAGTGATAATTCAAAGAAAGATTTTACAGAGTTAGAGATAGGATAAACCTAACTCTCAAGAGAAGAGGACAGAAAAAGTAAAAGCAGCAAGGGAGAAAGAAGAGATGGGTTTTTGTTTGTTTGTTTGTTTTGAGGGTTTTTAAAAACCAGGACAGATTTATATATAGAGAGGTAGGTTGCAGAGAGAGCAAACTAGACACAGGTGAAGACAAAATAAGTCAGAGAATGAGAAGGAGCCAGAAGATTATAACATATTGCTAGAACCAGTTTGAAGCCAGGCAGGGCAATTCAGTCACAAGCCAAGAGAAGCCAGTTTGAATCAGTCAGCTTGGAGAAGAGTTTGGGCCAGAACAGCTGAGTTGAACCAGCCAGGGAGAATTCAGAAGGAGGTAGAAAGGCTTGGGGGTGCCTTATCCTCTCTTCTGAGGAAACAGAAAGAACGCATTATAGAAGCAAACAGACTTACCCAGATATTTAATAAGCACTGTTAACTGAAGCAAATAGGTTTACACATACATGCATGGGTGGATGCATGGATGGTGGGTGGGTGGTTGGCTGGTTGGCAGGCTAGATAGGTGGATGAGTGGATGAGTGGATGGATGGATGGATGGATGGATAGATGGGTGGATGGATGGATGGATGGATGGATGGATGGATGGATAGATGGGTGGATGGATGGATGGATGGATGGATGGATGGATGGATGGATGGATGGACTTGTTGTTGGAGACTTAACCCAGAGCTTCACTGATACTAGGCAAACACTCTACTGCTAAACACCACCCCCAGCCTTAGTTTATTTTTCATGTACAGTGTCTCTAAGACTGTAATGTGCTAAGGTCTTTCTGAGTAAAATAGGGTGGCAAGGCAGTAACCTCAGTCTTTTTCAATGGAGCAACGCCCACCAGAGCTTTTGCTTTTTTTGTGGGATAATAAACTCTCTAATGCTGAGATATGATGATCAAGAGGAAGACAGCCACTTCTCTCCTTAGATGTCAGTTTTTAACCTGTGTTCTTTAATCCTCTTGTTACCAAGAATTCTTTTCTACGCAGACCGACATCATTAAGACCAAAATATAATTTAATCACTGTGTATTTAATAGCTGCATAGTCAAAAATTCAACGCCCAATGAACTCAGTTATAAATAACTTCAGGCTGTTTACAATTTATCCCAAAACAAAAAGTCATCCAGCTAAAATATTTTCTATATTTGGCAGAAATATCTCTTTAAGAGAGAAAATTATGTTTTTAAGAAATATTTTTTAATTTGATTCTTAAATGTGAAAAAAAAACCCACATCATTATAACTTGGACCTCTTGATCAGAATCAGAATTCATTTTCTTCATCACTGAGTTATGTTTAAGGCATATTATCATTATTGATCTCTGCATGAAGCCCATTATCATCTGAGCCTTTCCTCGTGAGCTCAGTTATTATTTCATTCTTCACTTGCTCCTGGTTGATGTTTTGTTTGTGTATGTGTATGTGTGTTCATATCTGTATATATGCAGATTTGCAATGTGTATCTCTCTCTCTCTCTCTCTCTCTCTCTCTCTCTCTCTCTCTCTCTCTGTGTGTGTGTGTGTGTGTGTGTGTGTGTGTGTGTGTGAAAAACAGTGGTTGATGTTGACTTCTTCAATCACTATCCACTTTAAGTATTAGGCAGGCTCTTTCACCTGACCTGGAGCTCAAGATTCAGGTGTAGTTTGCTCAGGGGATCTCCCATTTCTGCCTCTGAGGCAGGCAGTGTGGGCTTTGGGGACCCAAACTCTGCTCCTCATCCTTGTCCAGCCCTACCCATTGGGCCATCTCCCCAGTCACACCTGCTGCCTCTTCCATTCATTTCCAAATTGTTTCTCACTGCCAGCTATTCTAATACAGTTAAATATATGAAATGCAAAATTTAGGGAAACATTATGAATGTTTATGAAAATAGAATGCTGTTCTAGTTATTTGTGAGAAGTATTCTGATCTTTATGTTGAAAATCTTATGAGATTTTGTAGTAATTTTTAAATAAAATATTAAGAGTTAAAACACGACTTCTACTTTCAAGGTACTAGAAGTAAACCTTGTATCATAATTAAGTTGGGTGGGTATAATACCTCCTATTAGAGTATGTATATAATTTTATTATATAATATGTATTATATATATACATATATAATGTGTGTGAAGGATAATCTTAGATTTGAATTGTATGCCAATGTATCAGAATTACACTTATTTTGCATCCATATAAAAATTCTATACCAATGAATTAAAAATAACCTTATTTGTGAGTAACAATTAAGGCCTTGAGTTTAGGAGTAGATTCAATAATCTACTTTTTGTTCTATCCTCCCTCTATATTTCTACATCTCCCTTTCTTTCTTTTCAGCTCTTATCTCTTTACTTACTTAAGTTTTATTCCTTCTCAAGTCTCAGATGGGGTTGAAGAGCAGGTAATTTAGTATTACAATTAAGCTAGGTTGGTTAGGGGTTAAGAAGTTTTTAGATCAAGATACATGTTTTAAGTTAATAGAAATGAGACATGATAGATATTGATTTTAATTCAGAAATTTAGACCCAAAAAAGACAGGAAAGATGTTTACTTCAAGTTTGCCAAATACAAATATCCAAATCACTATGAATGTAACATTTATATAATTCCTGATTGTCTCATGGTTCTTCCTGCTGTACGTAGTTTATTTTATACATGTGTAATAATATAAATGTATATGTTAAAAACATAATAAAAATGGGAAAAAACACGACTTCAATAAAAAAACTGAATAACTCTTTAGAATCATATAGACCAGTGGTTCTCAACCTTCCTAATGCTGCGGCCCTTTAAAACAGTTCCTCATGTTGTGGTGACCCCCAACCATAAGATTATTTTCATTGTTACTTCATAACTGTGATTTTGCTACTGTTATGAATTGTAATGTAAATATCTGTGTTTTCCAGACATCATTTGACGTCCCCAGAGGGGTCATGAGAACCACTGAAATGGATCACTGTGGTGGATGGAATACAGTAATGAGGTTAGTGTCTATGTATCTATAGTCTGCTTAGCAATATGAGTGTGGAAAAAAAACCCACATGCAAGGAACATGATAGTATTATTTGCTAAAAACTGGAATGTTCGTTTTATCATTCTCTGCACTCTCCATGCAATGGGAAATGACTTCTGAATACACTCCCTCATTTGTCATTGTCAAGCATTAAATATAAATCAAATTTGCAAGTTTTTAAAAAGTTTGCTAGAGCATAATAATGTCATTGTCAACACTTTTAAACATTTTATGACTTTAGAATCTTTTCTTTAAAAAAAAAAGCACATTGCCAAACTAATTAAAATTGCTCATGAATATTAATAACTGAGCTGAAAACAACTGCCACTAGGTGGCAAACAATCTACATAGACTTATATATAAAAAAAGAACATAGTAAATAAATTATAATATGCACATATTAAACTATACAGTACAAACATCTGGTTAACCCTGCGTGTTCCACCTACTATTAATAACATTACCACATAAGCCTAACAGTGAGTGATAAATGGACTGGTCGAGGAGTCAAGTTTTTGCTTGTCCTACATGAAGTCCTTTTCTTAACGAAAATAAGAATAGTTGGTACGTGGCCTTAGAGTCTACCATTTGTCAGGATGAATATCTGGGCTATGGACATTTATAGTTCAATTCAGTTGGGCTTTCAAAGGAAGGCATCCCGTGTGGTTGAAGGCACATGAGTGATGAAACACTGTGCCTGGGAGAACCTGAAATTCACAACCAAGTGATGCACAACGAAGAAAACAGAATGCGCGTAAGAAGGCCTTGCTCGTGTAAGTCGCTGAAACCTCAAGGCCACTTGTTTGCTGACATAACATCACCAAGCCAGATCTGACTATTAAAGTAAAATTCTTTTTTTTTTTTCATCTGCCACTTGAAAGAGGCACGTTCCCTGACTTTCAGGCTCCACATGGCTGCCTTCACAGGGTCTGCGTGGTCACCAGTGGTAGGCCATGGTGGATGTAGGCGATGGAAACCCTGCTGAGATTTTTTTCCCCCTCTGTTTGATTCAACACTCTGAGGGATGGGAAAGGTGATGCCACAATGAAGTTAGTAGAACCTGGTGCTAGACTTTCAGGCTTGGATAGAAGCACAATTGCTTTCTAATTGTGAAAATGTAGCTAGTTATATTACTGTGACCCGTTGAATGGTTATGAATATTTAATATTGAATGTTAGTATTTAGTGAAATCAGCAGTTACTCCTTAGCTAGCATTTATTATTATTTAACTAGCCCATAGCACAGTGCTGCGCAAGAATTACTCCATGCTAATCCTCCCTGCTAGTACAGTTTCCTCCCATTCAGATTTCCCACTTTATACTTGCTTTTTACTCATATCCTAGGTCTGGCTCATTCCTCCTGGTACTTCCTGATCTTCTTCTCCTGGCTCCATCCTGTCCTCCCTCCTCTTTCTCCTCCCCTCACTCACCGGGATGCCCCACCCTATTCTCTGTTATTGCTCAGCATTGGCTAGTTGGTTTTTTATTGGCAATACGAGGAACAGATGGTGACGTGTTTACACAAACTTGAAACTGGAGATACTTAGAATAAACCTCACAGTGCAACATCCAGATCGACCCAGAGAGTGGGATAGAGAAATCGACCTTTGAATGAGCAAAGGTAAACCGTACACAGTCCATGAGAATATTTTGCCAACAGTGCCCAAATGGCAGTTTTATCATTTTGAAAGAAGATCTTCATCCTCATCTCTTTGCCTTTGATGTTGGTCACATATGTGCCTTCCAAACGGTATATGAGTGAATAAAAGGTATATGATAGCCAATAATCAGCACCAAGATTTATTGTGAGTTTCCACTGCCTCCCATGGCTTCCCCTTCTCTGAGCATTAAGAGCTGACCAGTCTTTCAGCCTGGGGACTGAAATAAGAGTATTCATAGAGAAGAGGCATGGAAAGTGATGCACAGCCAACAAAACAGAATGCGCGTAAGAAGGGCTTGCTCGTGTAAGTCGATGAAACCTCAAGGCCACTTGTTTGCCGACATAACATCACCAAGCCAGATCTGACTATTAAAGTAAAACTTTTTTTTTTTCATCTGCCACTTGAAAAGGCACGTTCCCAGACTTACTCATAACTAATATCCTGTTTATTCTGTGCTAAGTTCTGCCGCATGGCTGGTTACCTGTGCTCAGGTTTCACGTACCTGTCCTCCTCTGCGGTTCTGGGCAAATAGCCCGCATGCTTTTTTCTGCCCCAGCGTTCACTCTCTCCACCAGAATTCCTCCCTCCTATTTCCTGCCTCAGCCACAGGTCAATCAGCTATTTATTGACATGTGAAGAAGAATCCATACGATACACAAGAGGTTATACCTACAGCTTGCTGCGCCACCAGGATGGGAAAAGATCATGCTGCCAGCTCTGCCACCATGGACTGTCCTGCTCAGGCTGTCCTGTGAGCTAAAATAAACTGATCCTCCTGTATTTCCCTAATACAGTATGTGTAGATCAACCACAAGCAAAGTACCGATGACACTACAGTGAAAAAGGTCTTGACAAGTATGATAGTAAGTGGCAGGAATATAGGTCAGTCCCAAGTCAGACTGACATGTCTCCTTCAGTGTGCGAAGTCACTTTTCTGTTAAAGACTGTTACAGGTAAGCAGGTCATCTGAGGTACAGATTACGTTTGTTCTACTGCTTGTACTGTGCAGCGGCAGTCAGGACAGTTGGCTGGTGGAAGCCTGGATGCAAGTTTTTTTTCTAGGATATCTATAGGGTAACATGTTATTACATCAAGTAAATATTGTGGACTGTTGTTCAAATCTAGTGGGTTTTAGATTCCCCCAACTCTGAGCTCTATACAATTGCTCCACAGTACAGTCTACTCTTTGATGACAGAAACACAACCTTACGTGGTCCTAGAAGTCTATGTGTATACACAGTAGGTTGACTGGCACCATCTCCATCCAGCACATGGGTTACAGCTGAGTGTGTGTGTGTGCATGTGCATGTGTGTGTACATGTGTGCATGCATATGTGTTGCCATACCTACCTTTTTTCTATAGTGCTAGGGATCTGAACTCAGTTCTTCATGTTTGCATAGCATGCAGTTTACCTACCCTCTCCCTAGCCCCCATTTTATTTTGTTTTGTTATTATTATCTATAAGGTCAACATAGGCATTGCCAATATGTTTGTACCATTAGACATTTTAAGCCTAGAAAAACAGAATAGCTTTAAAGAACGAACTTCCTTTCTCCATTTTCTCAGACTTAGGTACTACAAACAGATTTGAACTCCATTAATTTTTGAAAATTTGCTTTCCTTGGAAGCTGATATATAAGATAAAAATGAACATGAATACTAATTTTATCCACAAAATGAATGTTTTTATATGGTCCATATAGAAGGCATAGGGGTCACTTAGGTCTGATACCTAGAAGGCTCAGCTTTCTCAAGGTTACGATCCATCCTTCCCCATCCCACCCCCATGGACCTGAAGGATTTTGCTCACTTTGTTTTCCTATTTCTAGTCATGTTTTTTTTTTTTTAAGTACAATGGGGGCTAAAGAGAAGGCTCAGTGGTTAAGAACACTTAACGCCTGATATTGCAGAGGACCTGGGTTTGGCTCACACATGACTCACAATCACCTGTCGCTTCAGTTACCATTTAGGAGTTTGAAGACTTTGATCAGAGGCCCACAGTAAATGCTGCCAGTTTTATCTCTGCGCTGGAGCTTTGTTTCTTAGCACTTCGATAGCATTTGAATCCCAGCAGTAAATAATATTCAAACATAGATTCAAACCAAAATCTTTCCTTAAAATATGTATTTCCACATCAGTTATTGATGTAGCCTCATTTGTAACTCGTCTAACCTTCACAGACACTGCATGCACATGGCATACACACATACACACATGCAGGCCAAACACTCATGCACATAAAACTAAATAAATAAATCACCAAAAGCAGAGCCTGACTTATACATATATAATATAAAAGCTGCAGGTGGTGGTGAGTCACCTGTGCAGACTGGGAACTAAGCCCAGGTCCTCTGCAAGAGCAACAAGCATTCTTAACCACTGAAAATATATATTCATATATATATATGCATACACACACAAATATATATATATACATATATATATATATATAGAGAGAGAGAGAGAGAGAGAAAACATTGACTTTTTTTTTTGAAACAGTGTCTCTCTGTGTAGCCTTGTCTGTCCTGAACTCACTTTGTAGACCAGGCTGGCTTCGAACTCAGATTGATTCATCTGCCTCTGCCTCCTGAGTGCTGGGATTAAAGGTGTGCGCCAGCACCCTCGGCTAACATTGACATTTTTAAATAAAATTTTATCAAATATATCTATCAACTCAAATATAGGTCATTTCTTATACATAAATGCAAATGTTTATACATATATGCAAGTATATATTCATATAAAATGTTTTATTTAATTGTGGGAGATATAAATTTTTTCATTTTCCTCTAACATATTTCTAATCAACTCCTTCATGATAGCGTATATTTATGATTCATGTTATATTCAAGGGTTTCTTATTAGTGGATAATACTTTTTATATATGGCTTGAAATTATCAAATTTTGTGAACATAAACTTCTAAATGTTTAAAAAAACTCCTTCTGTATTCTTATTGAAATTAGTATATAACTGATCACATCAACATTTACAGGAGTTTTGGTAACTATCATTACTCATAAAGCTTTTCGTGAAATGCATCTTTTAAGGAAAGAATTGCGTTTGCATGTATGTATGAATGTTATTTATTGTTGAAATTCTAATGTTATGTAAGTGGTAAGAAACAAAGCTCAAATACAGATATAAAACTAATAGTATTTACTGTGGGCTTCTTACCGAATTCTTCAAACTCCTTAATTTTATATTAAAAAAATATGTTCCATCTACCATCAAAATTGGTTTTAAATAATCTATTGGTTAAAAGCTCTTTTAGATTAAAACAACAACAAAAAAAAAAGCAAAAAGGGCATAAAATGGATGTGGAAGGGAGATCTGGGAAGAGCCAAAGCAGGGAGGTGGAATGAGATAAACAATAACTTAAATACATTTTTAAAGATGTGTTTATTTACTATGTATACAGTGTTATGACTACATGTGTGCCTGCACACCAGAAGAGGGCACCAGATCTCATTATAGATGATTATCAGCCACCATGTGGTTGCTGGGAATTGAACTCAGGACCTCTGGAAGAGCAGCCAGTGCCCCTAACCTCTGAGCCATCTCTATTTTTTAATTAAATATCTTTTAAAATTAATATATTTAGATTACATCTCAATTGTTATCCCCTCACATTTATCCTCCCATTCCTCCCTCCCTCCCTCCCTTTTTACATATACATTTATATTATTACACATATATACAATAAACTACCTATAGCAGGAAGAACCTTGACACAATCAGTAATTACATAAATGTTACATTCTTAGTATTTTGGCTATTTGTATTTGAGAGCCTTGAAGAAAACTTTTCTATCTTGGTGCGTATAAAATTCTGAACGTAAATCAATATCTATCATATTTCAGCATTATCAACTTTAAACATCTATCTAGACCTGAAAACATCTTAACTCCTACACAACTAAGCTTAATCGTAAAACTAAACTATCTAGTCTTCAACCCCATCAGAGACTTGAGAAGGAACAAAATTCATTACCTGAGTATACTGGGAGTGCAGGTTAGTAGCTTTCCAAATGGGAAGATGACAGAGACAGTTTGCAACCTGAATAGTCACACAAAACTCTCTATAATGTTGGAGAATCATCTTCAGCTTTCTGGCCCAATATATCTGACAAACATATTTGTGAAGCAGGAATATTGAGGACTTGCTTACTGTCTTGCCAGAGTTTGGCTGTCGACTCTGCCTGCATCCAGGCTAGACCTTTTTAAGGCAGGATTCTATCTGTGGTAGAAATGATGACATTTTGCCCAATGGCTTACTTGCCATATTTGAAGCCATCTGCATAAAGGGGTTCTTTAATGCTCATCATCCTCTTTGAGGTAGGCTGGGTATTGCCAGAAGTCAACCTGTCTCATTGTCGGTGAATTTTTAAAATAATAAAAACATATTAAAATGCCATGATTTGATCAACTAACAATTAACTTGTATAACTTATTTATCCTAAACAGCCTGCAATAGCACTTTCAAAGTATCGGAAGTAAAACTTGTATTATAATTGAGTTGATTCACTAATCTACTTTTTGTTCTATCTTCCTTATTTATTTCTATACACCCCCTTCTTTCTCTTCAACCTCTATCTCCAAACCTAAGAATGGGAGATAGAGGAAAAGAGAGACATACATCCCTGAGTCCAAGCTTGTTTTCTCTCTAAATCAGACCAATAATAATTTGTAAACAACTTCCATTGAAAATAGCCATTTCTGCTTTTAATAATAACTTTCTTAGACATTTTCTTGAATGGAAAGCATTACTGCATAGGTCAGGCTGGCCTCAGACTCCCATACAGCCTTCTAGCTTTGTATACTGGGTGCCAAGATTACAGATATGTGCCACCACACTTGGTTAGGTCCCCATTAATTAATGCATTTCCCTAATGCACCGTTCACCGCACTTTTCTCCTCTCTTTAATATTCCACTTGTCTAAAGTCTCCTCCCTTTCCTTCCTGAAATACAAAAAAATCCTCCATTTTTCAACTTGTAGTCCCCTTTCTAACTTTCCCTCCTTTATCTTGTCATTTCTCTTCTTGTCATTTCTGCCCATCTGGATATGCATATTTGACTAGGATTTGCATATGACAGAGATCGTACTTACCATGTTTTCTAGTCCTATTCATTTTCAAGCAATGTCTTCATGGCTGAATAAAACTCCACAGTGTAAATAAATGTATCACATTTTCACTATACATTCATCTGTAGTCTGATTCCATTTCTTTTGCTATTGTGAAAAGAGAAATGAACATAGGTGTTCTGTCTTTGTAAGAGAACATGGACCCTTTTTGGTATATATCAAGGAGGTATACAGCTGGGTCACACGGTAGTCCTACAGTTTAGATTTTTACACTCCCACCAACAGCAGATAAGGTCTCTCTTTCCTCACATGCTCCCCATCTCTTGTTGTTGTTATTTGTTTCTTGTTGGTAATCATTCTGACGGGAGTGAGAAGGAATCTCAGAGTTGTTCTTTTTTTTAAGACAAGTTCTCACTGTGTAGCCCTGGTGGCCTGGAAGTCACTGTGTAAATGCAGTAACCTTAGATCTCACGGAGTTCTGCCTGCCTCTGCCTCCTAAGTACTGTGTGCTCCACCATGTCTGGCTTTGGGGTGGTTCGAATTTACATTTCTCTGATGGTTGGAACATCTTTGAATGCCTTTTAAATACAACAGAAGTTAATAAAGATGAAAAGCTCTCAACTAAGAAGGGTTTGTGAGGGGGGGGTCTTTTGAGTTTTCACCAACTTGATGATGTCACAGATACCCCATTTCAAATCTGGCCAGAAGATTTGTCTCACTTCTGTAAACAAGGAGACTATGACACAATGAATTCGACCCTGGAAAGGAGTGCCATTTCCTTTCCTGAGGTGCAAAAAGAGATGCTAGAGGCAGAGAAGAGGAAATGGAGAACAGAAGACCAGTAGTTTTTAGCAAACACCAGTGGAAGTAGAAATGGAAAGTAGATATTGGTTTTGTTTTCTCTTCCCTGGGACAACAGTTCTTTGTAGGTGGAAGGGTTTGACCCTGGCTTGGTGTTTATGTTTCTCCTTTGATAATGGGAAGAGTACCTTCCTGTACCGAAGATGCTAGCTCATAAGGGGTGAAGGCTCTGTGTAGGCACAAGTGTGGTGTCTTCATGTTCAGTTAGTTATATAGGGGTTGCCTTCAGCAATAGGACTTTGCCGCCATTTCCTGGGTAAGGATTATAGGTCTGTAAAATTGCTTATCTGATCTTGATTTAACTTTGGTAAGTGATATATATCAAAAATTTATTTATTTATTTTAGATTTTTCCAATTTTGTGGAAGACAAGTTTTCAAAGCACGTCTGAATTTTCTCAGCATGTGTCGCTATGTCTCCCTTTTCATCTCTAATTCTGTTAAATTGGATCATCTCTCTCTGCCTTTTAGTTAACTTGGACAAGGGTTTATCAATCTTTCAGCTTTTCCCAAAGAACCAACTCTGTTCCATTGATTCTTTGCATCACTTTTTTGTTCATTTGCTTTGTTCCTATTTTCAGCCTTGAGTTTGATTATTTCTTACTGTCTACTTTTGGTTTATGATTTCTTCCTTTTGTTCCAGAGCTTTCAGGTATGCTGTTACATTACTCATATGAGATACCGTCATTTTTTTAAATGTAGGCACTTAGTGTATGTACGTGCCTCTTATAACCACCTTTGCTATGTCCCATGAGTTTAGATACATTGTATATTCATTTTCATTCGATTCCAGAAAATCTTTCTTTACTAGTTTGTCTTGAGCCATTTTTTACTCAGTAATGAGTTGTTCTGTGTCTGTGAGTTTGTAGGCTTCCTGCTGTCTCTGCTGTTGTTGATACCCAGCTTTAATCCATGGTGGTCTGACAGGGTTCAGAGTGTTGTTTCACTTTTCTTTTGTCTGTTGAGATTTGGTCCGTGTGTTGTCAATTTTGGAGAAATTTCCATGTGCTACAGAGAAAAAGGTATATTCTTTTGTGTTTGAGTGAAATGTTCTGTAAGTATCTGATGTTTTTCTTTAAACAAACAAACAAAACAAAAACCCACTCCTTTTGTAGACCTTAGAGACTTTGCAGCTTCTCCCAAGTAACTGAAAACTGCCCACTTTGTTGTCAGCGGCACCGTACTCTTCCGAGACAAGCAGAGGGGTTTGGCTTCACAAGTCTATCACAGTTCACTTCCCAGTCAAAGCACTGTCATTATTTTACAAGCTACTCTTTTGAGACATGTGGACAAATATTCGTTATCTGTCATGGGTACAAAGAAAGCCCTTGACCAAATTAATATAAATGCTTATGCTCTTTCCAAAGGACAAAAAGCACCTTTGTTGCTAACGTTAACTTTCCAGCTGCCCAATGTAATCAAAGCAAACTTGCCTCCATATGCTAGGACTATTGGATGGCAGTGCACCCGGTGGAGAGACATGGGAAAGCCCTCCCTGGGTTCCTAGGCTTAGGCACTTTCATTCAGAGCTTCCTATCCTCACACAGACCTTTATTATTAAACAAACAAACAAAAAACCCACCAAAACAAACAAGCAAAACAAAAAACAGAAACAAACAAACAAAAACATCCAAGCTGAGTGACTTTTCACTGATCATCTCAGACTGTAAGTGCCTGAGGAGGTTACATTTCTGTTTTTGTTTGCATGCCTTGGTGCATGTATGTGTATAGGCATGTGCGGATGTGTGTGGGCACGAGTGGGCGTGGGTGCAGGTGGAGGGCAAAGGCTGAGGACACGGCTCATCCTTGACTGATCTTCACCTCGTTCAGTGAGTGAGACAAGGTCTCTCAGTCAAACTCAGACCTTTGTGATATGCCTCTTCCTGCTGGCCAACTTGCTCTTGGGATCCTCTGTCTCTTCCTCCTCCACACGGCATTTACAGGTGTTCTGGAAACCCTTCTCCTTCTACCCAGCAAGCCATCTCCTAAGCTCCCATGCTCACCCTTGAGCACTCCTATTCAAACACAATACTTAAGAAAGAGGGAGCTTCAGTAAACTCGACTGCACTAAGTGAGGTAGACCTAATAATGTCTGTACTGTGTGACGTGAGATCCAGACAAAAGACGTCTGCCCTGAAATAGTAGCTCTCCAAGTCATTCTGAAGTCCTTTGATGAAGTCTTTTGCATCTTGTATTTTAAAATATGAAACATGATTAATATTCAACTGGGAAAATAATAACAGAAGAGTGAAACGCTTCCCTACAGTGGAAGCAACCGGGAAGAACATGGACTTTGGGGAAGCGCGGCCTGTGGCAGAGTGTGCAAGAGACTGTTCGAGACAGAGGCTGAACAGTCTGATCTGGGCATGACCATCCAGGCCAGGGATAGGATGCTAAGCACAGGAAGTAGCCATCAGCGAGTAGTAAGCAAAACCCTGGCATGACCTGATTTGCTTATTAGAAGATCACTTTAGCAGAGACCTCTCTTCCTATTAAATCCAAGCTAGGCTCATTACGGAACCTCCTCAACGAAAAAAGTCAGAGCTTCTAGAAACATAATCTTAAAAAAATCCTTAAGCATTAAAAGGCCAAAAGTAAGCAAGAAGCTCCCAGTCTAAAATCTAATAGAAAAATAGGAAGTGGGAATCGTCCAAGAAACAACTGAGTTGAGGACCCTAACAGAAGAGGTGAACAGGTGAGTGCGCGTCTGGTTCACTGGGAGGCGCTACCCAAGGAATGAAGACTTATTGGCCACAGTGCCACTAAAGAGAAAAACAAATCTTTTTTTGTTTGTTTTTTTTTGAGACAGGGTTTCTCTGTGTAGCCTTGGCTATCCTGGACTCCCTTTGTAGACCAGGCTGGCCTCGAACTCAAATCGATCCACCTGCCTCTGCCTCCCGAGCGCTGGGATTAAAGGCGTGCGCCACCACACCTGGCAGAAAAACAAATCTTAAAGCAATCAGGAAAAGGTAAGGTGATGCAACCACTTCCTGGGACTGTGTGGCAGCTTAAATAAGAGATGCGTCACATAGTCTCAGGACTTAAGTACGAGGTCCCAAGTATGATGCTGTTGGGGAGGGTTGGAGGGTGTGGCCTTGTTAGGGGAAGTACGTCTCTGGAGGCGGGCTTTGAGAGAGTGAAGACTCAGACCATTTCAAGTTCACTTTGTGTCCCGCTTACGACTCACGAGGACGCGTACTCTGTTTGCTGCTCCAGCCACCACGCCTGAAGCTTCTCAGTCATGACCGTCTTCTGTCTTCCTGGAACCGTGCGCCAAATGAACCTCAAAGCCCAAGGAAACCTTTTTTCTTCAAAAGGGGAGTGGAATAAATGGCTTAAAAGAGTCACTGACACCAAGCAAGTTCCCAGCAAAATCTATTCGCTTTCAAGGCCCAAGGGAGTCCTGTGTGACCCAGTTCACTCTCTGGGCTTCTGCTGGTCCTGGTCTCACTTCTCTGTTCTATTTCTGTGCCCAAAGCCCTGATCTGAGAGTCTGTGTGTCTATTTGTCTCCGTCTGAGGTCTCCATTTCTCTTTCTCTTCACACCGAAAAGTGTTGAGATGGTTCCCTTATCCAATCTCTGTCCTTCTTGGTTTAAGCTGGTCCATAGGACATAGTCAAGAACCTTACGGGTGTCCTGCTCACGTCAGCGAGGTGCAAGCTGTAAGACGTGAGTGTTTTGCACTGATCACTCCTGAATATTCTGACTCCACTTCTGGTTACTGCTGAGACATTCCAACTCAAGCAGAAGGCTGGTCGCCTCCTCCTTAGTGTTCTACTCAGCACATGACTTAGTTTTGTTTGTTTGTTTGTTTGCTTGTTGCTTTTTTTTTTTTTTACCAGTACGAACAGCCAAATCTTCTGTGTGATATAGTGAGGAGTACCTGTCTGACACCTTCCAATAACATACCCCTCTTTTCCTGCTAATAGCTTCCAAAATCATCACTATCACTCATATTTCTACCAACTGACTCTTCAAGTAGCTTACAATTTTTAAAATCAAACACACTAAAATTCCTCTAGTTTTCATTACCCAGTCTGAAGCCATTCTACAGCTTAAGATATGCTTGTAGTATTTTTGAATATTTTAATAGGATCTGCTATAGAAAAAAATTTAGTCTTGCACCCAAACTCCTAGAGTATCAGCTTCCTAGAGATACTGTAACAATTACTAGACACTGAATAGTTTAAATGACAGAAATTGGGGCTGGAGTGTTGGCTCATTAGATAAGAGCCCTGGCTGCTCTGCATCCCAACACACACATGGCAGCTTACAGCCATCTATAGTCCTAAGGGATCTGACACCCCCTTTTGACTTCTGTGGGCACTGGTCACAAACACGGTGCACAGACATTCACACAGTTAAGACACCCAAACACTTAAATAAAATTAATAAAAAGTTAAATAACAAGTTTGCTTTTCCCGGTGACTGAAGTATGGAAGTCTGAAGCCAAGTGAATGGTAGGTTCCATCTACCTGGTTGTGTCAAAGAAACATCTTTGTCAGACTTCTCCCTAGCTAACGGTGGATGCTAGAGACCCCTGGTATTCCTTGGCTTGAATGTGCATCACTCATGTCTCTGTCTCTGCTCCCTGCTGTGCAGAACGTTTTCTTCTCTTTCTCTCTGACCATCTTCTTACCTTCTGAGAAAGATAAACATCATTACTTAGGGCCCATTCTAAATATAAGATTTTTCCCCCTTGAGCTCTTTAACCTCTTGAGTCTATAAAGACCCTTTCTCCAAACAGGATCATATTTGGAGGCTCAGATTGGATATGAAGTTGTTAAAAGTATTTCTTTTACTTTTTGAGACTACAGTGTAAGCTCATCGTTGTTCCCTTTCCTTTCCTCTCTTCAGACAAGGGCACATACCCCTCCCTCTTTCAAACCTGTGCTGTCTTTTCCCGTTAATTGTTGTTATATGCATATATGAATATAAATATATATCCCTAAATATTTAAATACAACCTGCTCAGTCTGCATAATGTTGCTTTTATGTATGGGTGTGGGTTTGTTTGTTTGTTTGTTATTTGAGAAAGATGATTCAGCTTAGCACAAGTTGGCTACTTTCAAGAAAACAGCAATGGGTTGATTTTTCAATAGCAGTAATAGATACCTTTAAGTTACCAGCATTTCCAGCATCAAAACAAAAACAAAAACAAACTTCCAATCTAAACTCAGTGATAACACCTGTAAAAATAGAGCAGAAATAAAATTACTTTCAGGCAACTGCAGAGTACGTTTGCTGCTTGCACAGATGATTTTACTGAAGACCACTGCAGAGACCATTGCTTTGTGAAAAGGAGACAGGCCCGCATTCTAAAAGAAGACAGTAGAAATGGCAAATGTGGGACTGACAATTACAGTGGAACTTTAAAAAAGCAAACTTAAGTGATTTCTAAAATATGTGAACCAAGAGGGAATATATTGGGGCCAAATGTTCTTAAAAGTAGTCACTACATCTACGCTTTGTTGATTTTAAAGTATATAATTTAAATTTACTAGAGTACAAGAAAACAAGAAATATATAGATGCAATCCTAGGGTTTAAAATAGTGCACGGTTACTTAAACACAAAGCAGACATGCCCTGGATAATCAGCCCTGAAGAAAACGGTGGCCTGCAAAAGCCAAAAGAGTAGAACGGCACGAGGCAGATGGATAGTACAAGGGAGACGGTAGCTTTGCACCTGCTACTAGGACAGTGTTATAGTAAATGTAAATGAACTAAATGAACCAGTCAAAAGACAAAGGTGACAAAGAACAAGGAACGCAATGCATGGTGTTTGCAGCAAACAACTCAAATAAATGTGCGCAAAAAGCAAAAATGAAGGTATCCAAAAAGAAATATCTATACTATATATTTTTAGACAAAATTATTCCTATAGAAAAGAGAATTATTATATATTAAAAGGGTTCCCGTAAGTCAGCAATAGTTTTTAATGTATCCACACAATAAGTGGCTTCTCAGTCCATTATCCTGCCATGTGTGATGACGTAAGCCAAGGGGGTGGGGCTTCAGGAATGGTGTCTGTAGCCTTATTAAAAAGACCTGCGGGTTGTTTTCCCTTCCTTACACAATATGAGAATATAAGAAATTGCTTCTCTGATGCTGCAAAATACACCCCAATAAACTGACACCCTACAAAATCCACTTGCCATGGAGTCACAGGGATTCTGCACAAGCTGCGGACCACTGCCTCCTGGCTCACTCCTGGCATCCCGTCTTTGTACCACTTTGCCATCTTTCCGCCCCAGTGCATTCTACACACAGTAGAGTGGTTTTGTTGTTGTTGTTGTTGTTGTTGTTGTTGTTGTTGTTGTTGTTTTGGATCACACAGCAGAGCGTGGCTGTCCACTGAGATGATTCTCCAAGCCACTCCCGTTCGCATTCACTCCCACAGCCTCCCAGCTTTTCCTAGTGTGGCTCCTGGGTCCATCCTGTCCACTACCTCCTGCTCCAATTGGCGTCCCTCTCTCTAAACCCACTCACTCCGTCTCAGCATTCACTCTTTGTTCTCACTAGAATCCTTTACCTCTCTGGCTTCTTGCGAGGCTAGCTCTACCTTTCTTAGCTGGTCTCGGCTCAGAGGACCCTCCCTTAGAAGGCCCACTACCTCCAGGCGTTCCACTGTACACCGTTGATTTCAGAGCAGTGGGCACCATCTAATATTATATTTCATACATGGCTCAGAATTTGATGGCTCTCTTTCATTCTTCGACTATAAGATAACCCTTTCTGCTTCTTCATGATCTCTGTAGCACTCAGGAGTGATTGATACAGACGAGGAAACCAGTGAGTAGTGGGGGAACACAGATGTGTGCATAATTCCCAAAGGCATAAAGAGATGATGCAAACACATGCTGTGAGGTTCACGAGTCGGAAGTTTGGTCCTTAGTGGAACAGTAATGGGGGGAGGGAGATGACCTTTGAGATCTGGGGCCTTGGAGGAAATAACTAGCTAGCTCACTTAGGGCCCTTGAGATTCTAGTTAGGCCTCAAACGAGAAATTTCTAAATAAGCGAGCCTGAGCCACTCTCTGACTCGTCTCTCTACGTCATCTCTTCTTCTACTCCTGCCAGCAACAGACACTTTGGATTTTTTTTTTTTCTCACAAAGTGAGAGCAATATAAACCTCTTTCCTTTGTAGAATACGTAGCTTCAGGTATTTTTGTTATAGCAATGGGAGACTAAAACAAGATGGGGCAGTTCCTATCATTGGATTGCTCTGTTCGTTCTCATCTTCCAGATGTGTGGTTTACCCTTCCTGGTGTTATTCCACGTCTTAGGAGGCTTACCACTAGGACTTCACCCCTGGGACCCTTCCTGGCTCATTTCTGGTAGGGTGGGTCAGCATGAACATCGGCAAGGACCTCAACAATAGCAGAGAATAAAGTGTTGACTGCAATTTTCCCAGTCGTTATGGAGTCATATTCTTTTTCTTTCTTTCTTTCTTGTTTTTGTTTTTGTTTTTGCTGTTGTTGTTGCTTTTTTGAGACAGGGTTTCTCTGTGTTAGCCTTGGCTGTCCAAGACTCACTTTGGAGACCAGGCTGGCCTCGAACTCATAGCGATCCGCCTGCCTCTGCCTCCCGAGGGCTGGGATTAAAAGCGTGCACCCAACGAGTCATATTCTTGATAGGAACTGAACTTCCTTGGCGCGATCCTCATTCCTTTTCCCCTCCCCCACACCGCAGCCCCAGCAGATCCGTAACAATGCTCTTCTATCGCCTGCTCTACTTCCAGGTGGAAGTTTCTCACGCTGCCAGTGCCCGCTGGAGCACGGAAATCTCGGAAAGCGCCCTGTTTCCAGGCGCTGTTCTACCACTTGTTATTTTCCTTAAGACCTGCGCGCACGCTGTTGACATAGTCCTCTAATTCAGCGCTCTCCAAATCACACAGCTTGATGGCTCACAGCTGCCTGCCAGTGTGCTGGCAGGTGAGTGAAATGAGGCTCCGCCATCACCAAGTCATGTGATGTCACTGCTCTAGAGTTCTCTGTGCACATTAGTTCATCTAATGCAAAGAACTGTGCTTGCTACTTGCCTTCTTTTCTCTCTTACTACGCAGCGGTGGGCTTGGCTGCTCTTAAGACAACTCACACCTACGGGAAGCATGGAGGAAACAGGTAGCCCTGCTTCTTGCACACGTCTCCCATAGCAGCTTCAGCCCTCAACTTCTGCCCATCCCTCCCTGCGTTACATCACACCACATCTCCCCTCCTCTCTGCCCTACTGTGCTGCAGAGATGGAGTCCATAGGCCATGGTGGCCATCTCTTCATTCTCTTAGTTGAAAATAGATTTTCTTTCACACAACATATTGTGACCATGGCTTTCCCTCCCCCAGATCCTCCACACTTCTCCATCAACCCAAATTAATACCTCCTGTTTCTCTCCTTAGGAAACAAACAAGCATCTAAATAACAACAACAATGACATTGGTTGTTGTTGTTGTTGTTGTTGTTGTTGTTATTATTATTATTATTATTATTATACCAGAATAGGGAGGAAAACAGAAAAAGAGTCAAAGAAAAAGCACATGAAAATATACAGATGCTGAGACACACATATTTCCCACACAGAAAAGCCTATAAAAACAAAACCAGAAACCATAATATATTAGCAAAAGAAAAAAAAATCTGTAGAAAAGCAAAACAAAACAAAAGCCCTCCCAAAATGCCATTGAGGGTGTTTTGTGTTGGCCATCTACTGCTGGGCAGGGGGCTGACCTTACGTGTGGTTTGTATACCCACAGAGACTCCTTTGGAGAACTCTAATTTTTCCTTGGCGAGTGGTTGTCAATTGGAGACGGATTCTGGGTTAGGGATGGTGGGCTGCGATCATTTCCCCGACATCGATGGGACCCCAGCTGGGTTAGACCCCTGTGGGTCTCATGTATACTGCCACTGTCTCTATGAGTTCATATGTCTGTCAGTCCTATTTGTAGGAGGCCTGTTCCCTTAGTGCCCTTTGTCCTTACTTGACTCTTTTTTTCTTTTTCTTTTGTTTTAGGGGGACGTGGTTTCCGAGACACGGTTTCTCTGTGTAGCCTTGGCTGTCCTGGACTCGCTTCGTAGACCAGGCTGGCCTCGAACTCACAGTGATCCCCCTGCCTCTGCCTCCCAAGTGCTGGGATTAAAGGCGTGCGCTACCACACCCAGCTTCCTACTGGCTCCTACAATCTTCCTTCTGAGTCTTCCACGGAAGCCATGAGAGGAGGGATTTGATGGAGACTCCCCATTTAGGGGCTGGCTCCCACTCTCTGCACGCTGGTTTGTTTTTTCACACGGACACTTTTTAATCTCTTAGTGTACGGCTTTTGCGTGTCATGCTTCACACAGTCACTAATGAGAGAATGAGGCCCCGTCACAGTGAGAGCCTTCAAGTCCTACGTAACTGGCTAGCACCTGGCTCTCTCCTGCCATGCAGGGACTGGCAGCCACACAGCAGCTCTCAATACTGACTGCTGAACCAAAGGCTCAGGAAGGAGCTAGAAGGGCAAATCATAGTGCCTGCTTGTGCGGGAATGGAGTTTCTTTTGTGAGTTTCCCTGCATTCTATATCTGCTCTACTGTAATGACAGGGTGTGGGGGGAGGGGGGGAGGGGGGCGGAGCTTTCTAGGGCCAGGCTGAATTTACGGGGTAAGAAGACAGCTCCCAGGTACTGCATTCTTTGAAAGTTGTCCCCACTTCCTGGCAGGAAATTCTGATGGTGTGCCACTTCCTGTGTTATGCTGCTGGGCGACACACTCCACTCCAAGCAACTTAAATCCTTTCTGATTGACATTCACACACAGAACTCAAGGGCTTAATTTAGACACTGATTCCGGAATGAAACAAACATATGTCATGTGCAGATGTTTACAATATATACCTTTTCCTCACTTAAAAAAAAAAGGAGAACAAAGGTCACAGGCGCAGCAGGCCCTGGTGACATTGCGGCTGAGAGTTCGTGGCTGAATAGACACAGGGTGAGGGAAGGACCCCAAGTGGCCTGTTCTCATCTTCTGAATGCAGACATTGTTCCCATGCCAAGTCTGAAAAAGGGTGTGCTTTCCTCCAGTTACCTGTCGGCATCCAGTTAAGATTTGTTTGCTTGTAAACACGCAGAAAAGTCTCGCAGAATACACTGTCACTGTCTAGCGCCCCACGCTGGAGCTCCCGGGTTGGGTTGAGAAAGACTGAGTCAGGAGAGAGCAGTATTTGACAAGCCTGATGAGGACCAAGATTCTCACAGTCTGCCCTGTCATGCCTCAGGCCAGACAGAGCAACATTTCTGACTTCCAGAAGGGGGATGGAGCCAAAAGTGAAAGCAGTGAGATCAAAACAGCTGCTGCCAGTGGCTCAGCACTCAGCGCTGAGTATCAGGCATATTATTAAGTACATTGTTAGAGAATTTAAATCACGTGTGTTCCTTGCAGTACTCCATGAACAGGGTCTTGGTATCATCCCTAAGAACAACAAGGAAACTGAGGCACAGAGATGATTAATTAACCTTTCTAAACACCACACTGTAGAGGAGTTTTAATCTGCCACAACTTCAATCCCCCTGGCTGGAATACAGACCCGCACGTATTACACACCTTTAATTCCAAACAATGTAGGTAAGGTTAGTTTGTAGTAGGAAGCAGCCAGGTTTGGCACACGCCTCTAATCTCAGCACTTGGGGAAACTGATCCAGGCAGATTTCTGTAAATTCAAGGTCAACCTGGTCAACAAAGTGAGTCCAGGACAACTAAGGCTACACAGAGAAACCATGTCTCAAAAAGAAGGAGGAGGAGCAGAAGGAAGAGGAGGAGGAAGGGGAGGAGGAGAAAAAAAAAAAAGAAAATGGCATCTACTTGAGGGACAGACCAAGTGATGAATCAAAGAAAGATTAGACAGAATGAGTCAGAGATAGAATACGCCAAACTCTCATGAGAACAGGTAGGAAAGAGAAGCTACTTAGGAGCAGCACGGGGAGTTGAATCAGTTCAGTCAGTTCAGTTGAACTCAGTCAGTGTGAGTCAGCCAGTCAGTCCACAATGGAGTTCAATGAGTGAGTGAGTGAGTGAGTCAGTCAGTCAGTGGAGAGTCAGTGTACAGAAAGGACAAGTTAGACTCATGCGAAGACAGAACAAGCCAGAGAATGAGAAGGATGAGAAGGAGCCAGAAGATTAGAACATATAGAGGCTGAGAGAAGCCAATTTGAATCAGTCAGCTTGGAGAAGAGTTTTGAGCCAGAACAGCTGAATTGAGGCAGCCAGTAACATGAAGAGCTGGAAAGGGCGAGCTTACTCAGCCATAAGCCTCCAAGATGACAATTATGTCTGGCACATAAGAGATATTTTTATACCACACAGTTAATGATTGCTTGTTTTTAAATGAGAATGTGGTCAGGTATGATGGGACGGGCATGTAATCCCAGCACTTAGTGGGTGGAAACAAGAGGATTGAGAGCCCAGGGTCTTCCATGCTTATATGGTAGTTTCAAAACTGACCTTAGATACATTATCCCCTGTCTCAGAAACAAAACAAACCAGACAAAATAATAATGTCTATCGTAATAAAGAGCAATTCTGGCAACATAAACTAATGCAGCAATTATCTCCCTTTCTGAAAGCTGTGTTATGCTTCAGAACCTTATTACAAAAGATAATTCTTATTTGAAGTAGGATGACTCATGATTTTTTTTTTGAGGATCAAAGTATGTCTATAAAATCACATATAAAGTGAATATTTGAAAACTATGCTGTCACGCTAATGAACTGCTTCTTCTTATCCAATCTGGCCTTCTATTCTAATCAAATTACTGCTTTGCTACATAAAGAACCTTGAACAATTTTTAAAAATTGTTTGACAGTTCTCTCCGTGTCGGCTTAATCATGTTATTTTTCTGCTGTGGTTTGTGATACTCATTAAAATAATGATTATCCATCTCAGATTGCTAACAGTCCCACCATTTCCCTTTCATACACAACATGGATGGACTTAGCCCAGGGAGAGACTGATAATCCATCACACTCCTTAGAAAAGGCAAGAGTCAGAATGTTAGGCCAGTCAGTGTGGAGGGAATCCATGTATATTCTAATGACTGAAAGAGCAAATGCCACAGGGACAACTGAACAAGATGACCAGCAAATGATTTAACACTTCACCTAGTTTCTTACAAAAGGGGGTTTGGCTAAGAAGATGCCCCAAACCTCCATCCAAGACAATTAAAGCAGAGGGATGAATTGACTAAGATCAACGAAACTAAGAAAGTACCTCTTTTAAACTTTTACTTAGTGTTTATCTTTAAATGTGTACTCACAAATGTGCATGCATGTGTACGTGTGCACACACACACATGCACACGCGCGCACACGCACCGCATGGGGGGAGACCTGTGGAGGTCAAAAGAGGGCATCAGGTCCCCTTGAGATGCAGTTACAGGTGGTTGTGAGCCACCTGGTGTCCATATACAAACAGAATTTATATCCTCCAAAAGAGCAGCAAGTGCTCTTAACCTCGGACCCATCTTTCCAGTCCCCTTTTTAGTTATTCTTATAATAGGCAATGGATTCAAGTGATTTTTTTTTTTTAAAGAAACTCATTTCCTTCTGGTCACTGTCTTTCTCACTCCCCACTCCCCACGTGGTTTAACCTCTGTGTTCACTGCTCTCCCTACTCACCCCTCCTCCTACATGAAATGCTGATGAGCACGCAATGAACTCTGTGCTTTAGGTTTCACCCTTAGCAGTATTTCCTGGAGAAGGTTTTCTTATCAGAATGCCTCATGCTTTCTCATTGGTTTTTGTTTCATTTTGTTTTTACAGCTACCTAATATTCCATTGTATGCATGTACCATAATATAGCCACTCTCCTGCTGGTAGACTTTTGTTTTGTTTCTGGACTTTTGGTCTTATGAGCAATGCAGTTTTGAGTAACCTTGGTCATAAATGGACTTTGATGTGTGCAGATGTGTCAGTGTGATGTGCTCCCTGAAGTGAGATTGCCGGGTCAGAGAGCAAATGCATTTGTTACTACTAAAAATGACATCAAAATGCCCTGTGTAGAGGCTGTCTCCCTGTGTCTGCCACCAGCACTGTAGGTGAGAACCTGTTACCTTCTGGCCTGTGAAGCAGGCCAGAATTGTTCCTGGCTTTTTTTTTTTTTTTTAATTGCTGTGGCTCAAATAATTAAAAAGCAAAATAAAGAAGAGAAAAGGTGTTGGTAAATACCATTTTAATTAGCGGAGCTCACAGGCTATCTGCATAATCTAAAAGAGAATTTTCTGGATTCGGTCTTTAAATTGTTAAGTGAAGTACGGCATCTTTGCTGCAGTGTCCTCAGATCCCATGTCACAACATAGCTGCTGGAAGAGCAGCCATGTTAATGAGGGCTTCTGGGATTCACACCCTGACTCCTTTCCCATAAGCTGTAGGTGCAGTGGCAACAGCCTCTGTCCTTCAGGGGGATATACAGCAGCAAGAAAGCAGGCCCTGACCGGGCTGCAGCTGATCGTGACACAGTACCTTGACGTTGAACCACATGGTACCCCGACACGGCGAGAGCACCGGGACGGTGGGTGAGGAGAGATACAGATGCACTGGCTATTCTCAAGGAGTGTGGCACAGGGCACGGATCTCACCCGCGGAATCTGTGCCTTAGCAACATCCTAGGTTAGAACCGCTAGGCAAGCAGTATGACGGGGAGTGAAATGGTTATGTCCTAGAGTCTACTTCAGCCCTAGTACACTCAGCTGCTCAAACCCAACCTATGTGGTACTGAATCTCTTTAAAGTGGGTCAAGCCAATATGAATGTAAAAAAAGAGATTTACACCTACATTTATTGATTGATTGATTGGTATTTCAGGTTGTGTGTACATGTGTGGAAGACAGAACCACTAGTGTACGTTCTTCCCATCCACTACACGGCTTGCTTCTGTAACTCCAGCAGGCGGTGAGATGGAGACAAGGCCATCCCTGCACTTCATTAGCCAGCCAGCCTAGCTCAATGACCCGGTTCAAAATCTCTAAGGCAGAGACACTCAGCATCTAGCAGCTGTAGCTTACACACACACACACACACACACACACACACACACACACACACACACCACACCATAGGCATATGTATACACACACACTAAACACATAAAAAGTCATATATGCATCTGTAGCAGGGGACACTTGTCTGAGCATGTGTATATGGGAGCTATAGGATGACTTTGGGATTCCTATCTATCACTCTCAACCTTATCTATCATCTATCTATGTATCTATCTATGTATCTATGTATCTATCTACCTGTCTATCTTTCTGTCTGTCTATCTATCGATCGATCGATCTATCTACATATACATCTACACTCTCACCTATCTATCTATCTATCTATCTATCTATCTATCTATCTATCTATCTATCATTTTGAGATAGGGTCTCTCCACAAATCCAAAGTTTGTCATTTTGTGTTTGCCTGCTGGCCAGTAAACCCCCTGAATCCTCCTGCATGGAGCCTCCCAGTGCTTCTTCAGTTACAGGCAGACACCACTGGTTTTACATAAGTTTTGCCTCTGATTCTTATGCGGCAAGCCACCCACTGGGCCATCTCCCCAGCTCCCTCAAAAGACCTTTATGAAAATCCTACCACTGGACATTAATAACATTTATTTTATTATTTATTATGACAACATTTTTAATTAAGCTTATGTTCCAGAATAGTCTGCCTAAAATTACATTAGATTTCTGGCATTCATAGCTATTAGATAATTATTCCCTGGTTGCTATATATTTAACTAAAATATATATATGGAACACATTTATGAAACCCCGAGTGCAGCACATAGTACAATTCAACTTCATTTGAAGTCTTACTGTTTTGGTAAGAATCTGTGTTGGAGATGGGCTGGAAAGATAGCTCAGCAAGTAAACAAAAAACACTCATTGGTCTTTCAAAGGACCCAGGTTCTATTCCCAACACCCACAAGGCATCTCACAACCAGTACCAGGGGATTCAGCATCTGCTTTTGGTTTACATGGGTACCAGGCATGCATGAAATACACAGATATACATGCAGACAAAACCACCCATACACACACAAAAAAATTTAAATTTAAAAACATGCATAGGATAATATTGGAGAGAGCCACATTAAGTATGTGGCTTTCTATAGGCAGAAATTCTATTTTGAGTGCTAACATATAGAAGGATAACTTCTCCATAATGAACATTAAGTCTCTTTGAAAAGTAATTTTGTAAGGTCAAAAAAAAAAAAATGGGTAAAAACAGGGCAGAGGGGAGACTGTTACTGTCCAAGTTCAGGTGTCCATTGTCACTAACGTGGCTCAGCCAAGCAAAAGCTGTTTTTAATTGTCAGGTGTTCCTTCCTGTATCAGTGACCTGCATGAACATGTTTTACAGAATCATTCTCTCCGATTTTACACTTCCTATTTGGGCCAGGACAGAGGAAATCATAGAGTTGAAGGTGGGAAGCCTTTCATGACTGTCGCTTTGGTGTGCAAAGACACTTTTTCAACCACTTTGCTCTATGCCTCTCCTAGTTCCAGCCAACGCAATCAGTCTTGGTTCCATTTGCTGTTGTATTACAATGGTTGTTTTCATAAGGCGCTGTTTCCATGTCTTCTTAGCCTGTCTCTGGGCAATCCATTTGACACACAATGAGATTAATACGTTCCTTAAGCACCACTGTCATTATGTGACTTCTCTGATGAAATATCTTCACAATCAGTTTTCGCTTTTGGTTTTTGGTTTTGTTTTGTTTTGGTTTGGTTTGGTTTGGTTTTGGTTTTTCGAGACAGGGTTTCTCTGTGTAGCCTTGAGTATCCTGGACTCGCTCTGTAGACAAGGCTAGCTTTGAACTCACAGAGGTCTACCTGCCTCTGCCTCCCAAGTGCTGGGATTAAAGGCGTGTGCCACCACCGCCCAGCATTCACAATCATCTTATTTATACTCATGATTCTTCCAGCCTTTAACAATAGAATGCTGCTCCCACAGGAAACCTTATGTGGGACCCCTGTGTAGTAAATCAATGAAGACAGTGGGTTTTTTTAAAATCATGTTATTTATTTTTATTTGTGTGTGTGTGTGAGAGTGAGTTCGTGCATGTGTGTGTGTGTGTGTGTGTGTGTGTGTGTGTGTGTGTGTGTGTCATGGAGTCCATGTGAGATCATAATACAGCTTGTGGCAGTTGGTTCTCTCCTTCCACCATGTAGATTTCAGGGATCGAACTTAGGATGCTAGGATTGGCAGCAAGTGCCTTTACCCACCGAGCCATCACGGCGTTCTGAAGCTAGCATTTTATTAGAACTTCTGATAGACCTAAACAGTGAAAACCACAAGGCTACTTTGACTTACACAAGAAGAGGTATTGCAGACAGTGAGAGTCTTCAGAGTTCAATACAGTCCTGTCTTTTATTAGGATGAAAAGATTTGATTTGTAAAAAACAAGTGGAAGCTGTTCATACGTTGTTGTTGTTGTTGTTGTTGTTGTTGTTGTTGTTGTTGTTTGTTTGGGGTTTTGGTTTTTTATTTGGTTGTTGGTTGATTTGGTTTTTTGTAGTGACCCAGCTGGTGACCAAGAGCATCAAGATGACCAGAAGTTTCCCCAAGGTCTTGCATGGTTCTGATGTGTCCGTGGAAGGCATTGTGCTGAATGAAAATACAGGCAGTCTGGGTGCTTATTTAAGACCTAAGTTTTGGGGCTGGAGAGATGGCTCAGAGAACCTGAGTTCAATTCCCAGCAGCCACATGGTGGCTCACAACCATCTATAGTGGGATCTGATGCCCTCTTCTGGCCGTACAGGTATAAAGCACTCATATACAGCAAATAAATAAATCTTTAAAAAAAAAAAAAAAAGACCTAAAATTTGGAAATATATTTAAGAATCAGGTTTATTCTAGCTCAGTTCCTCCAAGTCTTGTGTTCAAAGTGTGTGGTGTCTTCAGCAAAAAGAATTTACAACCAAGGGCAACAGCAACAGCCTCTACTGTTTTGAGTGTCTTTTTTCTAAAAAGATTCTTTTGTGAAAAGATGTTCACAAAAATCAAAGTTTACAGTTCTTTTACAGCATTGGAGTAGGTGTTCTGTATATCCAAAAAAGAAAAAAGGAAAATAAAGTGGATATTTTTTCTAGCTTAAACTTATGTATGCCCTCAATCATATATATTATGTATATATAATGCATATATTCTATGTTTTAGATATAACACATGCATTATGTATAGTATACAATGCACACATATTATGTGTGTATATGGTATATACATAAAACTTTTTTTTTTCCAGGAAAAAACCTATCTGGGAGAAAACCTTCCTATATTGTTGATCTCTGTGAACATAGTGAATTGTTTTTGTGTCCTTCTGTCTCTGCTCACTGTGATTCTATAAAGTTCTCTCTGGGGCCTTGAACCTATGGAAACACATCTTCCACCAAAACTTTCAAGACAGGCATGTCAGACAGGTGGCTTCCAGCTCCTCAACCCTAATAATTATGTTCGATTGGACACTTTAGGCTACAGATGGGATGCACTGAACTGTCCCTTTGTCCTGAGTGCCGTTTTGCACAGTGTTGTTTTGCTATTTTGACAGCTGATGTCAGGTCCCGTGTTGCGTACTTGACTCTGAGCTTGAGGAATCTCATGTGGAGAATTGCTTGACACTCACACATTGCAAGAGTGTTTTCTCATCAGGTTTATCGTTTAAAACATTTTTACATCTTCTTGTTCTTATGCTCTGTGTTTCCCACTGGCCATTTTAACACTTTTCTTGTGGTTTTTTTGGTAGAATAGTTATTGTTAGACGACATTATTAAGCCAAGAACACATTCAACAAACACATTGTAGCCCCAGGAGCCCAACAATCAAGGGTAGAGTGAACGGCACTGCTGGAGGCAACATCTGTTGGTGCAGGCAGGGTGCTCACTATGCTTTGAGAGCAGTGTAGTAGGGTGCCAGGAATAGCATGTAGTTTACAAGTATATCAACTGAAGTACACCTAAAGAAAAGCAATTAAATCTATCACTCTATAGATGTACAGAGGACATCACTACATTCTAGGGCAATGATTAAGAAAGTCACTCTAAGAAAGAGAACACACTGTATCAGTAGTTGAAATTCTTTAAGTTACATGGTATCAGGTGTGGCCAGCCACTTAGAGACAGTATAATCCCGTGGGTTTGCCTAAGTCCCAAAAAAACTTTATAAATTCAGGTAGTGGACAATCTGTGGCGCACCACACAGATAGACTTTTTCTTATCCGTGTATTACAGTGTAAACAATTCTTGTTTATACATCAGGACCTTAGCAACATGTTACCATTACGTGACATCCACAAATGTCCTAGTTTTGTTTCTGCTGCTGTGATAAAATACCCTGAGGAAAAGCAGCTGACAGGAGAAAAGGTTTCCTTTAGCTCACAGCTCTGGTGTACAGTACAGTATTGCAGAGAAGTAAAAAGCAACAGAGACACTTATGACAGCTAGTCCCATCACCTCCGCAGCCAAGAGCAGAGGGAGAGGCATGCCTGTTTTCACTCAGCTCCATTTCTTCACTTTCATATGTTCCAGGGCCCAACCTAAGGAATGGTGCTGCCCACAGTGGTCAGGGTCTTCCCACATCAGTTAGTGTTATCAAGGCAATCCCCCCCAGATACATCCATAGGGCAACCTGATCTACATGACTCTGACGCACTTCCCAGATGACTCCAGACCAGGCCTATCAACAGGTAGTTAAGACTAATAATATATAATAATTATATTCAAGTTAACTACCAACTCTTTTCTATTTCCATTGACAGGTGGAGTCTAGGTAACTTCCACCTTGAATAGAGGTTGTCCTTTGTGATTTTTAACTCCCAGTAGAATGTTGTGTATATGCTGTTCTGGGTCCTGTAAGACTGGATAAAAATAAAACAGCAACAGCAACACACACACACACACACACACACACACACACACACACCAAGAATTCAAGAACAATTCTGTGGGGTTTGTTTGTTTGTTTGTCTGTTTGTTTTGGTTTTTGAGACAGGGTTTCTCTTTGGCTGTCCTGGGACTCACTTTGTAGACCAGGCTGGCCTCAAACTCAGCGATCTGCCAGCCTCTACCTCCACAAGTACTAGGCATGACTCAATTCCATGTTTTTGAAGAAACTAGAATCACAAGACTCTTGGTTTCCTGGGGTTTTCTCACAAGCACTCAGACAGCTCCTTATATGACTCCATTCTCGGACCATGTTCCAACAATGTTGCAAACCTGACAACCTCACGGTAGCTAGTAGTAAAGAAGCTGATAATGCCGAGGCCCTGAAGGAGGCCACGTGTGGAAAACATTAAAGTACTAAATATGTAAATGAGCATGCCATCTTTCAGTGGAACTTCATTGTGAGCCTTGCTGGCACGTGCCTAAGTAACACGGACAAGCCATTCCTATAACACTCTACTTAAATCGCAATTGGTCCAAATGAATGTTGTTTTCATTATGTTAGGCCATTTTGAGATGTTACAGATACAGACAGTTGAGGGATTCAGAGTCTGTCCACCAGAACATAGACCATGCTGGCTGTAAGGCAGGTAAAGTAGTATATAAGGTAAGGTTGTGTGTGATTCAATGTCCTCAACAGCGTATTTTCCAGAGATGACAGTGAGAAGCCATCAGCAAAGGCGGCAGAGGCCCCAGGAAATCAGAGAGGCGGGGAACTGGTCAGCAGACTACTGTGTTAGTGATGGGGCTCAGCAGCAGTGTGCCTCAGGGACTTGAGAAAGCCAGTATCTTATACATGCCTACCATATACTGGGTATGGGTTTTTGATGTATACAAAGGAGGCAGTCTCTAAATTTTTTTTAAATGCTTATTTTGGCTATATACTTTTACAATTAGATATGTTTTGAAAACAGAGGAGAGCTACTATGTGGAGAGTGGGTACACAAGGAATAATGATTACGTGTGTGTGTGTGTGTGTGTGTGTGTGTGTGTGTAAAAATATTCTAATAAAACCTATTATTTTGTGGCCCAACAAAAGTTTTCATTAGCAAGTTAAATAAGGTAGAATAGTACACATACAGAAATAATTAGACGTGTAAAAATTTGAGTTTAGTGTTGACAGTTTTTGAGCTAACAGTCAAGCGACTGTGAAGAGGTAAACAACAAAGGGGTCACTGTGCAGGGGCCATCGACAGTGCAGCTCTGTGACAGGTGGTTCATTATGCAGTGAGAGAAAAGCAGAACAACCGTCCAACTACACTGTACAGCAGTATTTTCAGGTGCCTGCATTCTGTTTACCAGATCAAGTTTTGCTTTTTTTTTTTTTTTTTTTTTTTCCAAAATGTAGCAGATGCCCTTGAAGTTTTGTATTCCGCACAGGATTCAAGTTAGTACTTTGTGAATTGTTGCCACAAAATAAAAACTTCTCCTTGAATGATATAAATGGGTATCTTCATGGTCCAAGAAGTCATTCTGCTCTGTTGAGTGCATCAGATTCTTGAGAATCTAACCATTCTTGACATTTATACAAATGCTGAAAAAAATTGAATTAACACACACTGATCAGGTAAGGAGTTTTTTACTCCTTTTTTCCCATATAATTTGAAGTCCCGGCTGTGCCCTGAAAACATCATGGGATATCTGACACTAGTTCGTGTGCTAACACTATTATGTAGTGTGTTTGAAGTTGTTAGCTTGTTGGATGCTAACCAGAATCCTGTACGTTCGATCAACATGAATAAAATAAATGAAATCACAAGTCGTTTGCTGAGCTTCGTGGAGTACCGTTAGGTGCCTTGGGGGCCAGCATTAGAAATAGGACACAAGGCTGTCTCCAACAGTATTGCATTTAGGAATAAAGCTAGCATGTACGTATGAACAAACATAAGGCGATGGAGAACAAGTACAAAAAAGAAGTGAGGAGATTTGGTGGATAATAAAACCAGAGCTGACTTCATAAAGCAAAAAGTCTCAACATCAAAGTGAATTTTATGGTGGGTTTTACAAGTAGCATTTCAAAAGGCGGAGACAATATCCAAGCTTCAAAGAGGCAGTACGCATTTTTGTTACGTTCCTCTCAAATAGTGAAGAGTTTGGCTTGTTCTCTGAGAAGGTGTGAGACACAGAATAACTTCATGTCATTTGAAATGAATGAACTAAGTCAGTGTGCTCCTGAAAAATAAAGACTAATACCTGAGGATGTGGTCTGCTGTTGTTGTTTTTGTTTGGTTGGTTGGTGTTGTTTGTTTGGGTTTTGTTTGTTTGTTTGTTGGGGCTTTTATGGCAGTGGTAAGCAATGAGCATGCATATTGTCCAGAGTGGGGCAGCCCCACTATAGTGTGTGTACTTGTAGACTCACCCCCTCCATGAGAAGGACACATACCATTCGCTCTGTATTTAGAAGTCGTAGAGGACATTGTGCTTGAAATAACAGTATTTTTGTGATCATCAACTACAAAATAGAGATTTACGGAAGATTTCTCAGCAAGAGTTGAAATTGGTTTTTGGAGATTTTCCTGGCAGTGGGAAGAAGAAAGCTCAATCTATGGGAAGTTTCAGTCTGCCTTAGGATACTATTGAGGTTCTTAGAGATTATGTATGACAATAGGTTTGGCCTGACTGATGTTTAGAGAAAGGGAGCACTGGGGAGGGCTGTGAAAAATACTAAGTAGAACTCTGAATGGGAAGGAGGAAAAATCCAAAGTGTAAGAATCTTGGAAGAAAGTTGTAAGTCGCATCACTTTCCTACCAGTTGGAGAACACTTCAAGCTCCATACTTCTGAGCAGACTCTTCCTCTGAGCGTCTCTCTTCCTTCTTCATCTCCTGCCTGTCTTCCTAGCCTTACCCAGAACGTTCCAACCTATTATTTTAATGCAGCCTTGCTTACAGTGAGTTCACAGGTAATAGTCTCAGCTTTCTACTTCAAAGGCCTCGGTAAGCAACGGCTAATTGGCTCTCGTAGTTTTTTCTCCTCAGACCCTAGGCTAGGCTGTGTATGGAATGCTTTTGGTAGAGGAGACCACGTATCTAAGCATCCAAGGGAAGCGGCAGGGTAGGGACGGAAACAGAACCAGACAAGTGATCTGGAACTTGGCTTTACCGCAGAGGCCATGATGGGCTTGGGACAAAGGGTCTTACACTCCCAAGTGCATCTTATTAACAGTGGCTCATTGTAAACTTGACAACCAGCTACATGGGAGTTCGGAACTGGAATCCAGACACCCAGAAGGCTAACGTGATGATATTAGTAGAAGCTACCTCGGGAAGCAGTATTGTAGAGAATAATGAACTAAGTTATCAATTTTCGGGCAATAACGTGACGATATTCTCTGTCTAAATTCTCCTGTAAATGGAGGAAGTGTGTGCTCCTGGGGCGAGGCTGAATTGTAGGTGTTGATCTCAGGATGACCTCCTGCTCTGGGTGTGCTAGTGCAGTGGCTGAGGGGATTATGTATTAAATACATTGCACATGTGAAAGAATGAAGCTCCTCTTGTCACCGTGTAGCTTCTGAGCCTCTGTCTCTATGTGTGTTAACTTAGACATTTGCTCAGAGTACAGCTCATGGCAGACAGAGGTGAACACATCCCTGAGCAGACAGTATGTCCAGAACAGCGTTATCTAGACGCCTCTTAGGTCAAAGAGGTTGATTAAAAAATCACAGGACATAAACATTCCTTTCAGGAATAAGCTGTCAGAATTCTGGACGTCTTGGCCTGGAAGATTTGGTAATAGATTACATTTTGGGCAGGAAGTGGGCTTTTATTGTTTATTCATCTATTTATCTATTTATTTATTTTGCCATTAAATGTATTATTCCTCTCTTAAGTCTCCCAAAGGAAGGGACCATAAAATGGCTGGTGCGTAGATTTTATTGTCGAGGCACTATTCAAAGATTAGGTTTTGTTGTGAGCTGAAAGTGCCCCGAATGTGCGTGCCTCTCCTGTTCTGTAGACAAAAAGAACATGCTCTAAGAATGGATATTTAAGGCCCAAGAGAAAGGGGTGGACATTTTCAATTATTCTCATCACTGGAAATGTCCTTAAAGTAAGTCAGGCTTCTCTCCCTGAACTACACTCACGGATCCTAATTATTCCCTCAGTGCTGTGTGGGGTACACCAGTTTCTCTTATCATCTGTTATCTGACAAGATCCTCAGCTCTTCACCATCTTCTTTTCTTTCTGAAGAAACTGCTGACTCACTTCGCTGTGGCCTGAAAAAGTCCAAACTGTGCTTACAGAGCCAATACTAAGTGAGGCATAGTGGCAGGAGCCTGTAATCCCAGGACTAGGGAAAGTGGGGAAGTGATGAGTTCAAGGCCAGCCTGGGCTAGGTAGTGAGACAATGTCTACACACAAAGACAAAACATGATGGCCCAGAGTTGAGTAGTTTAAGAGAGAAGAAAATTCAGGAAAAAAATTTTCATGGACTAAAGGCCCACCACGTATTTTATCAAACAATGGAAGTGGTAACCATGACAGCAAATGAAAGAGTCCACCTCTGGAGCATCCACACCTCTTCCTGGTAGGCTCCCCCACACCCCCATTTGTATTTGCACTAGCAGCATTAGTCTTTTTTTCTGATACTAACTTCTCAAAAATAATGGGACAATAAATATTTAGCAAATGAAATTGTAAGGAGAACAGATGAAAACTTCTATACTAATCAGATCTATTGTTGAATGCGTTTAAATACTACATTGATAAAGCTTGCTGATTATTTAAGCTTTGAGCCTACAATTCACATACTTAGTACAAAATTTAAGAGATACCTATAATGAATCTTTGACAGTGATTCAACCCTTTCGTCTCAACCCTTAACTAACCAGGGGTCTCTCAAAGACATTGGTAATCTGTGGCCCACCAGATAAAAACGAAGACACAGAGATCTTTTAATATTTCAAAGTTTAGGCCTTAGCTGGGCAGACTTTCAAGGAGCTCATTAAGTTAACCATCACCACATGGCTAGCTGACCTTCCAGGCCCATAATCACATCTGTCTCCTCTCATGTCCCATGTTAAAAAGGCCTTCCTCTTTCTTCTTCCCAGAGTCCCTTGCTCACTACCAGGAAGGCTTGCCTTCCACTTCCTGCCCTCACTATTGGTCAGCAGCTCTTTATTCTACAAAGAGCCACATTCTGGTCTGAACCAGCAGCAGGACAATGCCAGATTGATCCGTTTGGATTGCTCTTTGGCCGGGATGAGGGTTATGTGACCTCCCTCCGGCAGCTTGCTTCTTAACGTGATATTCTCAGAAAGTTATTTTGGGGTGGGGGGACAGGTGAGGAAGGACAAGCATTTACATATAGAAAGCTGGTAATGGACTACTGAGAGGACAATACCAAATATTCTGCCCGCACTTAGCTCTCTGCAGGCATAGCAATTAGGAATTGAAAATCCAAGAACACTCTTACAAGCTGTTTGATACAATGTATGGAGCAAGGCCATCCCAAGAGTAACCAGTGGTTTTGGTAGGCTTCCTGAGATCGACCATTAATATGCAAGTATATGCAAATTTCTTCACATACACAGAAAAGTTTTGTGCACAAACAGAAGTAATATATTTTGAGGACGGCTTCACAGAAGAACACAGACCTGTCTCATTCTAATCTCATGACTACTGTACTTGCTAGTCCCCGTTAACAGGCCACCTTTGTTACACCTTTTTCTTGTTTCTTTTCCTTTACAGAAAGAAGAATGCTACAGTAGACATCCCTGTACTTTTCTTTGCTCATATGTGCAAATATGTTTTTTTTTAATTTAATCATCACAAAGGAAGAGGATTTTCCATGGAGTCTGTGCATTTTAAGTACTTCACTGGATGCCAGTTAACCCCAGAGAGTATACACCGGTTTACCGGTGCCAGTTTCTTCACACCCTTGCCAAAGCAAAGTGCTATCACATCTGTTGATCTTTGATAGAATTACAATGAAACATGTTGGAATATATCTAATTTCCAGTCTAACTACCAGGTTTCTCAGGGGGATGTTGAGCATGTTTTCAACATTTAACGTTTGTGTTCCACTCTCACTGCAGGAATATTTTATAAACTTTTCCCCGTGCATTAGTGGTCTTTTAAAAGTATTCAGAGTAACTTCTTATATACAAATCTATCAATATTCATGATAAAATATTCTCTCCATATATATGGACTTTAGCCAAAAAACTTTTCACATGCAGATTTTAAGTATATTTAAATTTGGAAAAGCTTCCTCCTTTATGCTAACAACAACAAAAAAGCCTTTTCTTCTAATCATGTCATAGTTTTATTTTAGCTTTGAATATTTGATCCATCTGGAATTTATTCTGATGAAAACTGAGTAAAAATTCAAGAGACTCAATTATCCCCAAAATATTTATGGGGTGTATTGCTTTTCTCTAACAATGTAAAAAGTCACCTGAATCATTTGTTAAGCTTATTTTGGGGTTTGGTTTATAACTCTGTCTTCTACTGCCTTTGTGTGCATGTGTCCTTGTACAACATAGCTTCAGATAGCATAATAAGGTAATCTTCTTTGTAGGCTTAGATTTTTTCCAAACCTACTTTATTTACAGTTCTTAAACACTTCAATCTCACTTCTAACCCACCAAGCAGACAAAAGGGAGAAAGAATGTTAATAGGAAAAAGGGTTGTGGACCTGTTTAGGCGTAGTTCCTCGGGCCAATTCCACTCTGCATTGTCAGGACACCAGCAGTCCAGCCCAATAGCCAACACCAAACAGCACACAGCTTTGTAGAGGTGGCCCGATCCAACAGAAACTGCAAGGCTCCACTGAATTGGCACAAGTCCACGGAAGCAGCCAAAATCAGCCAGAGTATCACTGCAAAGTTCTCTGGAATGTTTCTTATGGCGAAGGGAAGACCCCAGAGAAGACCAGCAAAGACCAGCAAAGTCTTGTCCAGGGTAGAAATACCAAAAGCCTTGTCTCACGGTCCGTGGCTCTTTTTATATTCCTTCCCACCGCCACACACCCTGTCACGCCGTGTCTGCTCACAGCAAAACACCACGTACCCTCTCTTCCAGCCAAACATCGCACAGCCTCTCATCCAGCAAAGCATCATGTGACCTCTCAACAAGCTGGTGTTCAGCAAAACACCACATGACACAACTGAGTCTCCAAAGAAAGCAGACATTCCACTTCCCCTCTTTCCTGACTGGACAGTTTTCACATAATGCCCTTCGCTATTCTGTTATGTTTATCTTTTCGTGTGATGGCTGTGCATTTCTCCAGTTAAAAGGATTGATCTGGGCTAGAGGGGTCGCTCTGTGCGTGGAGGTTGCTTTGAAGCACGAAGCCCTAGAAACCACATACATTCTGTGTGGGCATAACAGAGACAGGGGGTCCCTGGCCTGGATTAAGCTGGATTGCTAGATTAAATAATTATCAAGCTCTGGGTTCTATTGAGAATATACTTCAATATATAAGCTGAAGAGCAAGTGAGAAAGGTATTTGATATAAAACTCCAGTATCCAGGGCTGGAGAGATGGCTCAATGGTTAAGAGCACTGACTGCTCATCCAAAGGTCCTGAGTTCAATTCCCAGCAACGACATGGTGGCTCACAACCACTCTGACAGAATCTGATGCCTGCTTCTGTCTGGTGCTCTCTTCTGTCACCCAGGCATGCATGCAAATAGAGTGCTTATATACAAAAATAAATAAATCTTTAAAACAAAACAAAACTCCAGCCTCCACACACATGCAGCCAAGCACACTTCTGTGAACACAGCTATACACATGCATACATACATATATTGGTTTTCTATTGAGATAGTGAAAACTGGCAGTTAATTTAGGCACAATCAAGATAATCATTGATTTGCTGAGTTATTTCATATCAAGTATTTCTTTAAAGGTACATTAGATTTTATTAACAACTTTTATCACAAGTAGATATTTGATATTTTGTCAACTATCTTTTTAGCGTCTGCAAACATGAGTATGCTGTTTTTCTCCCTCTAGTTGATAATGTTGTCAAATATATCACTGGGTTTTTAACTGAAATATTCTTGCGCTTCTATTATGATCCCATCTTAATCTTAATCAATTGTTATTTAAAATATGATCGATCTTACTTGCTGGCTTTTAGACTTTTACAGACTAATTATGGTAATAAAGTTTATTTGATGATTTCTGGTTTTATGGTAACTGTCAGGTTTTTACAGTGTCTATCTTGATAGTCTCGTTCTTTGAAAAGAGTTTTTAAATGACCCTTAGTTATACTCTAGGACAGTTTAATTGGCATTGGAGTCCAGAATAGGACTTGTAAAATATCTGAATTTTTCTACATTTTTAGAGAGGAAGGGAATAAAGCCTCTTTTTGTGAATTTTCATTATTTGTTGCTGCTGTTTCATTTGTTTGTTCACTTCTTGGTTTGAGATATGGTCTCAATATGTGGTCCAGGCTACACAAGAACTCACTCTGTAAGTAAGGCTCACTGCAACCTTAGGATCTTCCTGCAATATGTTGCAAGTGCTGAGATTATACTCAAGAGCCACCAAGCCCATGACATTTGTACTATTTTTATTCGCATTTTCTAAGATAGTTTGATAAATACAATTTCGTGTAAAGTCGCACATGTATCACCATGGTTTTCAACTGGTTTTTTAGAGTTAACTAAAATAATCTCTCACAGTTACTTAAATTCACTATATATTTAGGCTACTTTCCTTTTTCATTCCTAATTGGCAGGCTTTTTCTTCTTACCTTGGTTAGATCAGCAAGTGGCATTTCTGATTTATTGTTTTCTTTACTGTTTTCAAGTACCCAGCCCTCAGATTTTTGTTTGGTAATTCCTATTACCTGTTCTGTGTCCTGGTGCACTGAAAATCTTTACCTTTTAAATCATATAGCTGTAATTATTGTTAATTTGATAATTTTTTTTTTTTTTTAGAAAAGTCACCTTTAGGCATATATAAGCGTCACATATAATCATTTATATCTTCAGGTACATGGATTCCATATTTGTTTTTTCTGATGCTAGGTTTTGACAAAGACAAAGAAATCGAGCAATCCCTTGAATCCTAGTGAAGGGGCTGGGCGTATGTAGCTTCCAGATGATAGCCTCTTAGTCTTACGTATATACATGTGTTCCTATGACAACCGGAGATACAAACCCCAGTAAAACTGTTTTGGAAAGGTGTCAGAAGACAAAAGATTCAGCTATGCAAATTAAGAAATGTATATCACCTTTCGGCTGCCGCAGCCATCTTGCAGTAACTCGCCAAAATGACAAACAGGGCTGGAAAGAGGAGGGGCACTCGCTGTATGTTCTCCAGGCCTTTCAGGAAGCGTGGAGTATCTTCTTTTGGCCACATCCGTGTGAATCTACAAAAAGGGTGATATTGTAGACATCAAGGTAATGGGTACTACTCAAAATAGGAATGTCCCGTAAGTGTTACCACGACAAAACCGGAAGAGTCTACAGCATCACCCAGCATGCTGTGGGCATCATTGTCAACAAGCAAGTGAAGGGCAAGATTCTCACCAAGAGCATCAGAGTGTGCATTGAGCACATCGAGCACTCTGAGAGCAGGGACATCTTCCTGAAGCGCATGAAGAACGACCAGAAGAAGAAGAAGGAAGCCAAGGGGAAGGACACTTGGCTTCAGCTGAAGCACCAGCCTGCGCCACCCAGAGAAACACACTTCATGAGGGCTGACGGGAGGGAGCCCGAGCTGCTGGAGCCCATTCTGTACAAAGTCATGGCCTAATGTGCAAAAAGAAATAATGGACCTGAACTGTAAAAAAAAAAAAAAAGAAAAGAAAGAAAGAAAGAAAGAAGAAAAGAAGCATATATCAGCCAGATACAGTGGCTCACTCCTGTCATCCCAGCACTCAGGGAGGCAGAGGCAGGCTGATCTCTGTGAGTTCGAGGCCAGCCTTGTCTACAAAGTGAGGAGTCCAGGACAGCCAAGGCTACACAGTCGAAACCCTGTCCTGGAGGGGGGGCGGGGCGGAGAAAAGAAAAAGAAACATACATCTGTTCTTCCCAAGAATAGAAATAAAGCAAAAGTGGCCTGGCCTCAGAGGGAAGCCTCCAAGTAGCCAATCAAATTCCCACAGAAGCCTCTTTAGTCACCCAAATTCCCATAGGAGGGCACAGAACAGAGCGGTGGGTGATGGATGCCCTTGGCTGTCCCATGATACACTGCAATAGGATGCTTCTGCCTACACTGTTAAGAGCATTGCTCTTCCTAACAGAAATGCAAACGTCAACTCAATTCTGATTTCTGACGTTCTTCTGCATACTTCTCCAGCGATCTCGCTTAATACACTTCTTTCCAGACCTAACTGCTCCTGTCCAGCCACACACATTTTGCCGATCATTCATAAAGAATGTGTCTCATGTTTCCTTGTCTTTTTTTTTTTTTTTTTTTTTTTTTTTTTTAGGGTCTCGTTCCAAGTCTAAGACTTGATCATCTCATGAGCTGGTTGCTATGCTAGGCTCCCATCAGCCCACTGGAGGCCAGTTGTGTTAGCTGCTGTAAAACAAACAACTTGAAAAACCTCACAGGCATAACACAGTGAAGCTTTATTTCATATTCACATCATAGTTTAGTACACAATAAAGGTTTGGCTCCTCTTCGCAGCATAGTTTAATATACAATAAAGGTGTAGTTGCCATTTGTATTGCATCATAGCTCAACACACAATAAAGGTTTTAGTTCCCCCTTTTATCAGAGTTGCACACAGGCTGGGAGTGGGGTGGGGCAGAGTTAGCATTTTTCCTCTCATTTCTCAGGAATCTGGGCTCTATACAGCTCTACCGTCCCCAAGTCTCAGAGTGTCCACTGCACTGCCAGATGAGCCAAGTGTCTCCATCCTGAAGGTGAACGAAGGCAGTGATGACTGACAGGATTTCCAAGACTGAAGGCAGCACACAGACACTTCACACGCATTCTTCAGGTGGAAATTCACACATGGCTGTCCCTAACTGTAAGGGACATTGAGGAATGCAGTCCGGCTTCATATCCAAACACAAAAGAAACGTGTTTTACTACAAGAGGAACACCGTGACAGATGGATCAGGGCCCAGGGGGGTCTGCTAAAACTATTACACTAACCAAGGACAATACAAGTAGAAAACATCGAACCCCTACTCTGATCTACCCAATGGACAGGACATTCTCCACAGTTATGTGGAGAGTGGGGACTGATTCTGACATGAACTGTGGTGCCCCATATTTGACCATCTCCCCTTAGTGGGGAGGCCTGGTGGCACTCAAAGAAAGAATAAGCAGGCTACCAAGATGAGATTTGATAGCCTATGACCATATAGTGGGGGATGAGGTCCCCTCAGTCATAGACCTAGGGGAGGGGAATAAGGTGAAAGAGGGAGGGAGGGAGGAACGGGAGGATACAAATGATGGGATAACAATTGAGTTGTAATCTGAATAAATTAATTAAATTTTAAAAAGAAACATGTTTTAGTGAAAACATTGCATATATGGCCACACCCCGCCTCTGCTTGCCTGTCTGTGTTGCACATAGTTACTGGATTTGCACTCAGTCATTGAATGTACTAAATACAATAGTGTGTCAGCCACATGGGTGTAAACAGGTGTGCATTGTTTTGCCTATATATCCTGTAAAACCATACATGTACAGATTTCTGTGTATGTGTGGTAGTTTGAATAGGTATGACCTCCATAGACTCATATGTTTGAATGCTTGGCCCATGGTGAGCACTATTAGTAGGTGCGGCCTTGTTGGCGTTGGTGTGGCCTTGTTGGAGGAAGTGTGTCACTGTGGAGGCAGGCTTTGAGGTCTCCTATGTTCAAGGTATGTCCAGTGAGGCACACAGTCCCCTTCTGCTGCCCAAGGATCAAGATGTAGAACTCTCAGCTCCTTCTCCAGCACCACGTCTGCCACCGTGCTGCCATGCTACCCACCATGCTGATAATGGACTAAGTCTCTGAAACTGTAAGGCAGCCCCAATGCAATCTTTTTCTCTGTAAGAGTTGCTGTGGTCATGGCATGGCTTCACAGCAACAGAAACCCTAAGGCAATATGCATACTTAAAGTGTACTTTCCTATGGCAATAAGGAAGAGCCCTGTTCTAGCTTGCATTCTATGGTTGTGATAAACACCGTGACTGAAAGCAAGTTAGAGGGAGAAAACAGTCATTACACTTTCTAATAGGCAGTCCATCATAGAGGGAAATCGAGGCAGGAACTGAGGCAGAGAGAGAGACCATGGAGGAATACGAGCTGCTGGCTGGCTCTACATGGCTTCCTTAGCTTGCTTTCTTAGAAATCCCAGGACCACCTGCCCAGAGACTAAACCTCCTATAGTGGGCTAGACCCTCCCACACCAATCATTAATCAAGAAAACGTTTTCCACTTTTCCACTTGCAGACTTGTCTAGAAGACAATGTAATACAAGCATTTTTCCGATTGAGGTTTCTTACCTCTTCCCAGTTTACTCCCACTTGTGTCATACTGACAAACACAGACACAGATACACATAGACACACACACACACACACACACACACACACACACACACACACACACCTGAACAGTACAAGCCCAACTCAAGAAAATAGACTCTAACACTGAGAAAATTAATAAATGTACATTTTGATTATTTAAAAACACAAAAAGATGGGAACAGCTGAGCCAGCTTTGCCCATGATGACATGGGAGCAGGAGAGCCAGCTCTGCCCTGAGGACATGAGAGCAGGTCAGGCGGCCCTGCCCTGAGACATGGGAGCAGGAGAATGGGGCCCTTGCCCTGAGGACACGGGATTGGGCCCTGATCCAGAGCTCTGAGTGAACCTCACCCCAACCTCTGCCCCATGTGTGACCTGCTGGAACACATGAAGGGGCTGGACCTACAGATTCGAAGATTAAGAATCTCCTTGACACACAGCAACAACAGGATATCTGACGGCAGTCCCAGTGAGGATCTGGTAACAATAGTGTAGGCCTCCAAGCAGACCCATGACTCGTAGCAATGAACATTTCAAAGTAAACATATATGGACAAAAGGCTATACTGCCTGATACACTACAGCTTCTGTGACAAGATTTTGTTTGTCTGTTTGTTTTATTTTACAGGGGAGAGGAGAGGGATTTTGGTGCATGACATGTAAATCATAGACATTCAATTAAAGTTAAAAAAAAATACAAAAAGAATTACTACATCTTAGCCAAACTGCTCAGTGAAGAAAGATAAGTAACTATTAAGTATTGGAAATGTTTAAGTATTGTTGTAGAGGCTACAAACATTTAGGTGAGGGGATATTATAAACAATCTTTGCCAACAATTTGGTAAATTTGTAATGGACAAAAGTAAATTCAACAATTTCAGTGAAATGGACCAACCAGTCAGAGAAAATAAGAAGGCTCCCCCAAAATGACACAGTGTGAAGTAGACTGTTTAAAAAACAACAACAACAACAACAACAACAACTATTATGAAATAATACCAGCAAGCAAGAACATTAATGAGTACAGTGTTATAATGCTGTCTGAATAGTTGAACAGACTTCCACCTGTTAGAAGCTTATAATCAGAAAAAGCCGAAGTAGTCTCAGTGACATGCAAAGGTTTCAGGGAAGAATGCTTGTTCTCATGAAAACTGTGGACAAACTGACTACAAGGGAAACACTTTTCAAAAAGGTGTTTGTAGGCATAAGATTATTGTGTGATTCAAATGCTGATTTCTGTATTCCCTCATATCTGGTAGCAAGCCTTGCTCTGAGAATCTCCTGTCTCAATGTTGTATAAATTCTGCTCCCTAATTGTTCCCCCATATGTCAATAAAGCAGCTTACAGGCAGTGGATGAGCAGGGGAGAGAATTTAACTTGACTTTCTGCTAGCTGGGGGGTTGGGGGGGGAGTTAGAAGAGGAAAGTGGAGATTCAGCCAGGGATTCATTCACAGGCAGAGGTGCAGGAGAGATGAAGAAGATTCAGCTGGAGCAAAGAAAGAACTAAAATGCAAGTAACTTGGGGGGGGGGGGTGGGGTTGGCAAAGACGGAGTCAGGATAACATAGAGGGTTAAGAGCAGATTTAAACTGCTCAAGATTGTGTTGTAAAATCCTTTAAACAAATATAAAAGAGTCCTTATTACTTATGTGATAGCTGGGTTAAGAGAGAAACTAAGAGAAACAAACACAATTATATGAAAATAACTTCAACAGATGTTTGAAAGGAAAAGAGGTCAAAGATGACATCATAACCCTACAAGGCCACCATGCAGGGTGCTGATGAAGGGAATCCCATGAGTTGTTAGTCCAGTGTGAGTTACACTGTGATCTTGTCTTGAAAATCAAAAATTAAAGAGAAGAAGGAAGGACAACAGAAGGAGAATGAAGGGGAGATTATGAAAAGAGAGGAAGAAATCACAGAACGGTATTCCTTTGTATATAGATTCCATGCTCTTTTAAAAATGTTGCCGTTTCAACCGGGCATGGTGGTGCACACCTTTAATCCCAGCACTCAGGGAGGCAGACACAGCCGGATCGCTGTGAGTTCGAGGCCAGCCTGGTCTACAAAGTGAGTCCCGGACAGTCAGGGCTACACAGAGAAACGCTGTCTTGAAAAAAGCAATAACAAAAACAGAAAAGCTGTAATTTAAGTGAATTCTGCAATATGTATTTTTTAAAAAACGAGACTATGATCAGAGCAGAGTTAATCCCAGTAGTCCAGGAAATGAGACAGAGAAAAATCAAAGCATAGCAATTGAACAATCAAGACCATGAAGTAAAATGACATAAATAAATCCAAATGCAAATAATTATAAATGGACTATAAATGTCTATAAACGTAAATGGACTAAAAGTTTAAAAGATCAGACTATCAGAGTAGATTACAAAATAACAATTGTCGCCATGTACCATTTACTGTTCAAACAGAACAGAAAGGTTGAAAGAATTGGAAAAAAATTCACCATGCAGATAAAAGTAACAGAGAGTTTGTATGACAAATATTGTAAGGCAAAAGGCACTGAAGCAATTTATAACAAGAAACCTTTGACAAGTCTAAGATTCTGGGCATGTGGTCATATGCCTTCAGAGCACATAAAGCAACAATTAAATAAAAGGTCCAGGGAGGGATCAAAATACAGGATAATTGCTTCATTTTCACTTTTAAAAACAGGGAAATTATTGAGTCTACTAATTTGTTGGTTTTAAATCTTTTTAAGGCAATCCTGGATAAGGCCTAATTAGTACAGCTATGGTCAGGATCCTGAATTCCCCTCTGAGAAGGAACAGCTACAGTGCTGCCTTGGTAAAGGGATCCTTCCCCTGAGTCTAGGGCTCCCTCTGGTAGCCCCAGTGTTTTAATAAGACTTTTCTCCTTTGGCCACTAGATTGCCCTAAAACTCTCTGAAGCCTTGAGCCTTCCAAGAGAGCAGTGGTGCAAGCTCATTAAGACACAAGTAGCTACACTGTCAAGGGAACGAAAGGTGTGGAAGTTGTCTTCTGTTCTTGTTATAATTTTTAACATGCCTGTTGATGTTTTTATTGGGGGGGTTCACTTTGTTTGTTTGTTTTTTAAAAACATGTTCTTATGCAGCCCAGTCGAACCTCAAACTCCCTGGGATGACTGGGAATGACTTTGAACTCCTGATCTCCCTGCTCCACTTTCCAAGGGCTGGGAATATGGGTGTGAACTATTACACCTGGATCATTTTTAATCCTCGCATTTAATCTTTCATTTGTTTGTTTTGCTGCTTTGGGTTCTGTTCGATGGTAATATACATATGAGATAGAAGCTTCAAGAAAGGCAAATAGGCACGTTGGTAAGACCATCTCTCTTGCTCCCGTGCCCCAAGCCCCAGGTCTAAATTGTAGAGGTAAGGCAGGTTACCAAGCAGAAGGTCCGCAGAACAACGATCTGTACTTTGCTTCTTTTTCCCCTCTGTTTTACTGATCAGTTTTTAGAGTACCCCATTCTTTTTAATCTCCTGCGAAATACCTATTGCAGGGGAGAATCACAGCTTTACCTTGCCAGCAGCTTCTAAATGTGGGTTCTGGTCATTTGCTATCCCAGAAAACGTAACAACACCCTTTCTACGTCTACCTTTGTGTGCTTGCCAGAGCATATATTAAGAATAAATCTTTAAAGTGAGGAAGGCTCTATTCCCACAAGCCACTGCTCCTGGAGAGAGGAATCGTCAGGGTTTGGCACAGAGGAAATGGCTGTGGGCTGGAAGCAAGCAACTGGCAATTTAAACCCTATCTTTACACTTTTGGTGCCATGTGAGCTCAAGTAATCTATTTCACTTAACCCCTGCTTTTCTTTTCTTACTAAGTGACGATGGTCACCATCTTCACCAGGTGAAGTGGGGGGGCGGCATAGATAAAAGGGAGGAGGAAGCCAGGAAGGAAGTAGAAAGCAGGCTTAGAAAGCCACACTAAGGCCACTGCAGCTCTGTGCTAAACCTGATCGGAGCCCAAATTCCACGTCTAAGTCCTTCCCAAAGATTTTGTGAATCCTTGTGTTTACTTCTTAGTAAGTGTTCCTCCTCCAGCTGGGCATGCGACCTGTATTCTGTCCTGCAGTCAGCTTTGCTGTCACTCACCCATGATGATATCTACAGCAGACTCACGTGCATCCATCATGAAAACTCGGACACTAAATGGGGAGGAGGGTGTGTACCATATAGGTCAGGGTCACTCCAAACACCTCCAAGCCTTTCACCATATTACTGTCTTTCCTATCCCCACAGCCCCACCCCCACCAACGCCACCTTCTTCCTCTCTCTCTTTCTCCCCCTGTCTCAAGCTTCGGTTTTGGTTCTGTGTGCAGAACTGGGGGGGGGGGGGGGGGAGGTCGGAATTCATGGCTCAGAAAAAAAAAAAGGAGGAAAAAAGTGTAGAGGGCTTGCGATCTACAGCTCAAAAGCAGAGCACTGTTAGGGCCTGGTTTTGCTACACCAGCATCAGGCAGGGAAGGGGAAACAAAGGAAGTGAGCTACTTCAGTGGGCTGTGCAGGCATTTAATTTTGATGTGCATGACGAAATCATTACATCCATAGGGAGAAGTTCTACCCAAAAATTGTAAAACAAGCTATGCCCGACCTCTAGCAAGAATGACCAACTGAAACCTGTGGTTTTTAGCATTCTGACAGGTGAAAAATAATTTCTCACCATCATTTTAATGAGTTAAGATGCAGTGTTCTTTAAAATACCATAAGATATTAACACATTTTAATACATTATTATAAATTACATGTAGAATATATATATATATATATATATATATATATTTTTTTTTTTTTTTTTTTTTTTTTTTTTTTGTAAAAGTAACTTTTACTCTCCTGGCTCAGTTGCCTGGGAGGCTTACTGCCTCCTTCTGCTAACCTAGACCTAGTCCTGGAAGCTTCTAGCCTCTGAACAACCTAGCCTAGGCCTACAATGAGATTCACTGCCTGATGAGCTCACCCTTACTTGTTCTTTCTGAGCTCTGGGCTGACTGGTTCCACTCAGCTGTTCTGCCTCAAACTCTTCACCCACCTGACTTATTCCATCTGGCTTCTCTCTCAGCCTAGAATTGCTCTGTTTGGCCTCAAGCAGACTCAGCAATCTGCTGTAATCTTTTGGCTTCTCATTTTCTGGCTCTCTCTGTCTTTACCTGAGTTCTTTCTCTGCAACCTGGAGGCAGGAGGCAATGCAGGATGCTGCTTACTAGCTTGTTCCCCTGACTTGCTCAGCCTGCTTTCTTATAGAACCCAGGACCACCAGACCAGGGGTGGCCCCACCCACTGTGAGATGCCCCTCCCCCCTTCACATTGAGAAAATGCTAATTGAGAAATTGCCTTACAACTGGATCCCATGGAGGCATTTCCTCAACTGAGGCTCCTTCCTCTCTGATGACTCTACCTTGTGTCAAGTTGACACACAGAACCAGCCAGTACAGGCTATTTCTACATTTCCTCTTTTAGACAGTGTGATTCCAAACACTCCTGCACATGCCTCAGCATCGTGAGTGGGTGTGGTACCCACTCAGGAGTGGATACAGTGTTGGCATTCGAATGTAATCCTCCCAGGTCGCAGTCTCATAAGCAATTGGGAAGCATAACTTTTAGTTCATGTCCTGTCCAAAACATGCCATTAGAATGCGTCAATGTTTGCCAACAGGATAAATTTGAAATACAATTTCATTGTGGTTTTAATTTGCATTTCTTTGATTTTTTTTAAATATGGATAAGCCCTTCTTGTGTGTAGCTCAGTGGCAGAGGGTATACCTAACACACACAAGGCCCTGGATTTGATCCCCAGTTTCAGAAAGAATGGAACACACAAGAGTCAATAATATTTTAGATATGGAAAAACAACTTGTATTTTTTTATGTAAATTGCCCATTTCCTGTTTCTTTGTCCTTATTTATAGTAACTATAGAAGTAAGTATTTAGATTGACTTTACATAAACATCATTTTAAGTGTGCCCACATAGGGGTTGTGTGTGTATAACTGCTCTGTTGCTCTTTCCTCATTCTCTCTGATGTTTCTCCACACGTGAGCCCCTTCCACTTCTCTGCAGAAGTGCCCCATGTTAAAGACTCCACGCATCCACTGTACTCAAATAATACGGACACGTACATGTATATACAGGCTACACAGGATGCTTGGCTGCCATATAACTTATAAACCTGGCATGATGCTAACAGAAGTATATTCTTCTTAAATTTTCATCTAACAACTTATGAAAACACTCCCAAGTCAAATTGGATATAGCTAATTCTTTCACTGTTTCTTTCCTAAAATTTCGTTGCACCAGAAACATTTCGTTAACTAAAAGTGTGACACAGATGCTCTAAAAGAAGCAACAAAGAAAAGTTTTATATGAAATAAAATATTTAAGAATTTTAAGGTAATATTGCAAGATTGGTTGCAAAACAAAAACAACACCAACCAAAAAAAAACCTTTCTTAGCCAGGTGTGGTGGCGCATGCCTTTAACCCCAGCACTCGGGAAGCAGAGGCAGGCAGATCACTGTGAGTTCGAGGCCAGCCTGGTCTACAAAATGAGTCTAGGACAGCCAAAGCTGCACAGAGAAACCCTGTCTCAAAAACCCAACCAACCTGTTGATGCCGCCCTCGACCAGCAGGAAAGACACCAACACCGGGAACTCTTCTTGTAGCAGTTTATCCAGGAACTTTGACTACTGGAGTGACCTCGGGAAAAGCTCCCACAGAACCTTTATAGTGTGCCTGGTCCTATCAGAGACTGCCACGTTGTTGCTCTTGGTTGGTGCGTTCGGATCACGCCACCTCACGCTATGCCTTCAGGCATACGCATAAGGGGCTCACTCAAGGGCGCATTGCGCCGGGGAAGTAGCAGGGGGCGCTGCTATCTGTGGCTTTCCACACCAACCAACCAACCAAACAAACAAACAAAAAAAACAAAAACAAAAAACCTTTCTTGGTGGAAATTTGGCTTTGTTGTTCTACAGTCACCTTTACAGCACAGGTGTTGGTGGTGACAAAGAGAAAAGGCACCGATGTTGGGAAAATGGCTCAGTTAGTACAGTGCTTGCAGCCTGGTGACCTTCGTTTAGATCCCCACTGCCTATGCTTTAAAAAAAAAAAAAGAGGGGGCATTCGGCGCATTTTGTGCACACCTCCCATGCCAGCTCTGGAGAGATAGATAGACCCCTGAGGCCTGCTGGCCAGGAAATCTAGATGAATTAACAAACTCCATGTTTAGTGAGAGATCCTAATTCAAAACGTAAATGGGAGTTGATTAAGGAAGCCCTCTGGCCTCCACAAGCATACCCAGACACTTATTCAAACACATCCTATCTAGACCCTGGGGTGGGAGTTGGGGGTTGGAGCGGGATGGGGGGGGGGGGGGGAGGGGATGCGAACTCAGAACCAAGAGGCAGGCAGTACCTTATACTCCCGGTTCAGTAGCAGATATCTGGGTGGACTTTGAGAAGCTATTTACTTATCTGGACTCTGACTATCTCTTCTGTGAAAGGGAGGCCAGAGCAGAGTCTGCATTCCTTCGAAGAGCAAACAGTCCTTAGTCAACACAAGACTGATGCAAAGTTTGCCGAAGTTTAACATTCACCAGCTGCCAATGGCGCCACCATGTGGCAGTAGCACGAACAGTTTCAAATGCGTTTGTTCCCCGCCCCTCCCCCACACCCCCAGCCTTTAAGACAGATTTCCATTTGAGGAGTTAACATTATCTCAAAATACATAAAGTGAGACTTCAGGGTACTTACTTTCCATCATTTCAAACTTGCATAAAACTTGAGTAATCGCTCCACAGACAGGGAAGTTTTAAAAATCTAAATTTGTTTAATTATCATATAATTAATAGTCAGTAGTGTGGAAAAAAAAAACTAGGAAAACCATAATGATGAGAATTACTCCATAAACGTCTATTTTAAATAAAAAAGCACAGCAGGGTTATAAGCCATATGGCTAGAAATTTTTCCAAAATGTCTCAAGTCCTTAAAATTGGGGTTGGGTACGTGGGAGATGGAAGCGGGCATGGGTCACAGCATTACAAGGGAGTTACCGCAACTGTCTGTCTGTTCTTCAGCTAATGCACGATTCAACACGAACTGAAAAGCCCACTATCCCTCTCAGTGCTGAGACGGTGAGCAGAACCAAATTATAACGCCAATTTTACTGTCCTGGCACTCATGTCCCTCTTCCCATTTAATGAAGGCAATAGTGTGGCTGGAGAGATCGCTCAGTGGTTCCAAGGGTTTGCTGCTCTTGCAGGCAACCTGGGTTCAATTTCCAGCACCCACATGCTGGCTGGCTCACACCATCTGTAGCATACAGTTCCAAGGTAACCAATGCCCTCTTCTAACCTCTGAGGCGCCAGGCACACACCTGGTAAACACACACACACACACACACACACACACACACACACACACGCAAAACACTCATCTGCATGAAATAATAAGTCTAATTTTTCAAATTAAAAAATACTTGTGTGAGCTCTCACTGATTTTAGGTATTTCATTTTTTCTTTTAAATTAAATTCTCAATTTAAATATTTGTTTGTTGTTTGGTTTGGTTTGTTTTCAAGACATAGTTTTTCTGTGTAGCCTTGGCTGTCGTGGAACTCAGCTGGGTTTTGTAGACCAGGCTTGAATTCAGAGATTTCACTTGCCTCTGCCTCCCGAGTGCTGAGACTAAAAGCGTGTGCCACCACACCAGGCTTTAAGTAGTTTTTTATTCACAAAAATAAATTCAAAGAAGAAAGTCTCCATATACCCTATACCCAAATTCCTATGTTAACATCTAAGACTCCTGAAGCCTATTTGTCACAACTAAAAAGCATATATTGGTCCTTTGTTAGTAATTAAATTGCATCTCTTACTGTTTCCTTGTTCCTAATATTTCTTTCCTATGATTCTTCTCAAGACAACATCTCGGTCATGGTGTCTTACTCTCCTCATGGCTGTGACTATTTCTCAGGCTTCCCCCGTGGTTGAAAACTTCCGCGTTTCTGAAGGGAACCGGTGTGACCTTTGGCTGGCTGGCTGAACCTCAGTTTGGTTTGTCTGACGTTTCTGGCAATGACCTTTTGGGAGGAAGATCTCAGTGGCCAAGAGTCAGTCTCTTCACAAGATAGCAAGTATTTCTAAAATCAGCAAGCCATACCACAGTGGATCACCCTGGCTGTCTAAGCAAGGCACTGTCTGCTAGGCTGTACCCCCCTCCGGCGCCCCCCCCCATCCCTCCCCCCCCCCCCCGCGCCACAATTACTGTTTCTGCCCTTGCACATGCGCATTAGGAAGATACAGATGGCACGTGTAGGGAGCTAGACACCATCCCTAGTAAGGACAGTACCTTGACACTGAGGTGCTTCTAAAGGAGTCAACCCCACATCTCTCTCTTCCATTAACTTACGTATTTAGCTACGTATCTCAGGAGGATAATGGATGTTTACTTTACGTTTTGGATAACCCAATAGGACACTGCTTTGTCTTGCTTGACTCTTAGTCGGTCCAGCTCTAGCCCCGAGAGCTCCTTCCCGCTGCCTTCTGCGTCTCGTTGTCATGCTACCATTATTCAGTTTCTGGAGCATTCTTTGCTTCCAGCCGCTCTAGCCTTGTAATCAACCATTTCTCAATATGAAACCAACTTTCCTTTTATTGGAGAATGGATTTGAAGCTAAGATCTGGACCCTAGATATAGATACTAAAGAGAAATTTATTTATTTATTTTAAATTATTCCGTGTATATTTACTTAAATATCTTTATATAAACATGCATTTTCCTCTTCAGATCTTGATCATCTTAAAAAAAAAAAAAAAGAACAACTACAACAACAAAATCCAAACTTTGAGATTTTTAAGGAATAGCCCAGTTAACACAACTTTCTTCACCCTTACGAACTACTGTTTTTCCCTTCCAAATATGATTTCTAGATAAAAGTGTCCTAGAGAGAGAATATAAAAAGAACAACTATAAATCATGTTTGCACCTTTTGCCACGACACTCCTTCTCACCAGATCAGGGGCCAACACGTTTCCCATAAGTGACTTGGCAGGACCCATGCATACACGAATTCAGGTGTTTCCCTTTGGGCTCCCTTACCAGAGCACCAATGTGCCAAAATGACCAGATTTCGCTTCGCTTGCAAGCATCACCCATGTGTTCCCTCCCTCTACGCATATTCAGGACTTCCCTCAGTGTTTGATATGATCCAGGGGTTTCCTAAAGTTTGTTGAGCGAATTGCGGCGCTCCCGGAAATAGGGTAGCACTGACCTCTGGGACTGAAACATGTCTAACGTGTCGCTCCTCTGTGTTCTTGATATTCTTTGTATATTTGGGAGACGGGCTCTGTGCTAATACTTGAAAGAATAGAGATTACTGCTGTGCTATTTTCATCTTTCCAATACACTCTTAGCGTGAGTCATGGTAAATTCATCGTAATTTTAAGCTTCTTTTCCACTAGTGAAATAAGGCCCAAGCACTCTTTTTAGAGAAGCCTGTAATGGGGGGAAAAATCATTTCTGTGTATCACGTTGAACAAGGTATTCTTCTGTTGGATGGCATTGAATTCAATTAGGAGAAAATATTTTCATGAAAATAAGGCTGTACTGATACACTGTTCCGTTCTAAGACCCTAGTCATCATATCTTCTAAATGCGGGGCTGAAACAAAACATGACAGAAGGGAAATTACTCACTTGCCTTTGAGTCTTTCTGTGAAAAACACATGCATTTTTATATTTTATCCTCCTTACATTCTTCCAGCTCCTTATTTAAAAGAAGATTTTCTGCTGTGATCTATTTTAATTTTACTCTAGATTCAATGTGTGTGTGGGGGGGGGGGCGTTATATATATATAAAAGGAAATTCATTTACAATATCCAGGCAGTCTGAGTGGAAGTATTTTGAAGCAATACTCATGGCTTCACTACTGATGCCTCCATCCTCAATCCACTTACAAACTTATCTGTCAATCAAATCTCTATGCCCATGGCTACCTGGGAGCACAGAGGGGGAAGGGACAATGTGCCCCTTCAGCAATTAGCAAGACAGGAAGACAAACCCAACAACAGCAGGGTTACAGCAGATGGCCCTGGCCGGGCAAAGGGGAGCACCATACCTGGATATTGCCTGCTGCCTGGTTATGCAAAAGGCTGTTACATCTCACAGCCTGCAAGCACAGAGCTGCACTTCAAAGTACAGCAGACGGGAGGTCCGAGAACTGGAGCAACTCCGGCTCTGCCCCTAGGAACAAATTCAGTTGGTTTTTGTGGGGGTTTGTGGTTGGTTGTTTTTGAGACAAGGTCTCCTGGCTGGCCTAGAACTCACCATGAAGATCAAGCTGGCCTCAAAATGGCAGAGAGCTGCTTGCCTCTGCCTCCCCGGTCTGAGATTACAGACTTAGGCCACCACACGGGACACATTTTGCCTTTATAAGTAAGTGCATTCCTCAACCAAGCCAGGATACAGATGTAGGGTTTTTGTGAATCCATAATTCACATAATCCACAACTCAGTCCACCTGGTGCACTGACACCAATTCTATATCATTTACAGTCAACCTTTGGACTCTCATTTCCAATCTGCCAATGAGAAAATAAGCAAAAAAAAAAAACAAAACAAAACAAAAAAAAAACTAAATAATTTAGTTAAAATGGGTAGACCCAAATGTCACAGCTGGAGTCTGCTCCACTGTATGCTACCCACTAAACCTTAAAGAGATGAGTGGACAGTAACTGAGGAGGCTATTGTCCCAGAGGGCTCCATGAAAAACAAGCAAGTAGAAACAGCGAACAGCCAACAGCGACCAAGCGTCAGAGAAAGGGACCTTGCGCAATTTCTTGAGAGCAGTGAAGTTGGAAGCCATGAGATTAGTCTACTCAAATGGGACACTGCTCTCCGTTAGGGTAATAGTGGCCCCAGCGCATCCTTTGCTGACTACAGAAGCTGAGCAGGAGGAGAGGAGCCAGGAACATTCAGACCTGTGTGGAGAAGTTGAAGAAAAGCATCAGGGGCACACACTTTTAACTGCAGCACTCAGTTGACAGAGGCAGGAGGATCTCCGTGAGTTCAAGACCACTCTGATCTACAGAGTAAGTTTCAGGACAGACAGGGCTACACAAAAGTACCCTGTAAAAAGGAAAAAGAAAAGATGTGTGGTCACATTCTTCACAAGGACCATCGCAGCAACTTGTGTGTGTGCAGGTGGCTTAGGTGAGCTTGGTAGAGGGACATTTTGACAGGCTGGTCAAAGACGCAGAATAAGTATTTGGCTTCTTGCGGATTTGGTGTCCCTGAACCTTTTTTCTTCTCCCAGGTACACCATGCCTTATGTCTGTCGTTTCATCTAAGATATTTTTGTATGTTGTAATATTTATATTACTTTATAAACCCGAAATAAAACATTTTCCCCTTATTTTAGAGAATGTTTTGCCTCTGAAGAATAGTCCTTTCCTCCAAAGATCACCATTGAGAAAAAAATATTTTTCCAATAGTAATAAGGCAAGAGAGAAAGTCCCCAATAATTTAATTGGGAATTGTTGTGTCACTCAAACTGAGAACGGGGACGTCGTGTCTGTGGGGCTAATGTTCTGTTTCCTGGGTTGTAACTTTAAAGGAAGAACAGAAGGAGCTTTTTCAGCTCATTCTACATGGAAGTTAATTCTCAGAAACGAGCTGACATATTACTTTGAATGACGAGTGGCCTCTTCTGAGATGAATAAAATTGGGGTGATTGTATTTCTGCCGGAGACTTTAGCCCTGTTCTCCTCTGATCTCTGACTCTTTCTAAGTCTCCACATCCTATCAGCAGAGGTAAACAGGTACGTTTCCCCCAAGGGTGGGGTAAACTCACTTACCTATACTACTACCTCGTGAAAGAATTCTCCAGGATAAGACTTTATCCACACAGCTCATCAAAATGCCTTGCCTGGGAAAGACACTGCGCTGAAATGACTATTTCAGTCTAGGAAGTCAAAACAGCTGCATCCTGGTGGCTTCTCCAAAAGGTGCTTTCAAAATAACTGTCAAAACAGCCTCATCAAAATGTCATGAGCCTGGAAGACATGGGGAGATGCTCTTTCCACGACTCTAGACTTGACAGGATTAGGATCTGTTAGAGGATGAAGACGATGTCCCCATCTCAGTCAGAAAAGCTTGTGGAGGAGAAGTGGAGAATGCTTCCTATTGAAGTGTGTGTGGGGGGTGGGGGGGGAAGGGTGGCAGTGAGATGAGGCCAGGGGAAAGGTGGGTGTTCTAGGCAGGAAGACAAGATGAGCAAAGACATAGAGACCAATTCGTGAGTCAGACGATGGTCACAGCCAGAGGGAATCTCCGGGCCTCGTCAGCCATTATTGAGAGCTTACTGAACGCTTCACTACGTTGTCCTCGTCTTTGGAGAGGACATAGCTGATGCTCAGCCTGATTCAAACTTTCTTTCTTTCCACAAATAAAACAAATACGTTTCATCCCTAGACGATTTCAGAAACCAGTTTGATTTTAGCATTGTATGGTTTTCCTCTAAGCACCATTTTTTTCTCTCTTTGGCATTGGGAATTGGACCCAGAGCCTGCTGCGTGCCAGGCAAGCATTCTATCACTGAGCTAATGCCCCTCCCCCCCGCCTCTCTTTTTTTAAAACTTACTTTACTTTGCATTACATAATTCAGAAAAATAATTTTCTATTTATTTTTAACAACTTGAATCTAAATTAAATACAGACAAACTGCTTGGTTTGTTTCAAAACATGCAATTATATCAGACATACAAATATCCATGAAAACACTGACCAATTATTAAGCCTTTGCTTGATATGCAATAACTTTCTGAAAAGAAAATACCAGTAATTACTCAATTTTCATAATAATACTTTGTGCTCTACAGGATTGGAAAGTGTGCCAAATCATCTGAAAAAACTGCATGCTTTAAAGAATATTGATTCTTTTTAAAAATTTTTACATGTGGATTAAACAGAGATTATTTTTCATAACATTACTATTAACCTGGATGTTGTCATGGTTACAAGACATCTAAAAGTATATAAAGCAGATAATGTTTAATATTTAAATATAACTCATAAATAAAAATGTATTTGTAGTTGTTGGAAATTTACACATTAATCCTGTTGAGGTACAGAAACCTCCTTAGGAATGAATCACATTTTAAAAATTTATATGTTAAGTTTCACGGCTAACTTCTGACCACAAAGTCTTCCTTCTTTTACAAAATTGAAATACATATCAAAAGAAGAGTTATCCAAACCCTGAGATGAGTTGGGCTTGCAGGTGCATGAGTTGAATTCTAGGCAGAGGCAGGTGGATCTCTGTGAGTGATCTCCGTAAGTCCCGGGCCAGTTGGAGCCACACAGCCAGAGCCTGTCTCAAAGGCAAACCCTGGACAAGTACCACTATGTTTGTTTTAATATTTCTGAATGTTGTTTATTTACAATTACTTAAAACAAAATTTACCTCATGATGGTCATGGGGTTCTCCCTGCTGTATGTAGTTTGTTTTATACATGTGTAATAAAATGAAAGTATTTTTAAAAATTTACATCAGAATATAGTTTTATGCCATTCTTTTTTTCTGCTTGACACATTGTTCTTTTCCATTTTATGAGCTATGAGAGGTCTGTAATGACCTCAAAAATGCATTATCCTTTCAGCTTAGGTAAGCTTTGTCCATCTTTGCCACAATAAGTCTAATGTGTACACTTGTCAAATCACACCCCATCCCCTCAAAAATGAATGCCTGAAGTAATGGTAAATGTCATAATGTCATTTTATCCCGACTCTACTAATACTGGGTTATTTCAATACGCTTCTGAAATTGATTGAGGATATTTTTGGCAAGTCCTCCTCAAAACAGCCTTTTGTCACTAAACAGCAATTCATATGGTCCTTTGATGAACACAATCCAAAACAACTAACTTCCGAAAGGGAACATACTGGGGAGAGGAAAATTACCTCTTATTTGAGCATGTATACAGTAATTTCCTAAGAAGAGCACAGCCTGGAATGTTAAATGGTCATTATTTTTACATACAAGGGGAAAAAGGACACACAGAAATGTTCTACAGCTGGCCCATTTTTTTTTTACTAAGTATATTTTCATTATTTTTTTTTTTTTTGCTTTGAAATAGTGTCAGACATATTAGACACACAGACTTTATCCACCCTATCATAGTCCATTACACAGCATTGGAGCCAGATAATCTAACAGACCCGGTTTCCTGGAACAGTGTCCTCAGGGTCAGACTGGTAAAGGCTGCCATTCCCGCTGGGTTGCAAGCATCACAGGAAAAGGAATTCTACTAGTTTAGAGAAGATCTTACCCTAAGAGGACAAACACAATCGAGGGGCAAGAACTGTAGCAAAGGGACTTGAAGAGAATTAGGAAGACCGGAAGTGCTTTTCTTTCCCAGAAGCCTCAGCTCGTCAGCTCTCCACCAATGGGCTTGCGCTTCCTCCTCTCCTGGGAGAGACTTTGTGCTGTTCAGCTCTCACCGTGGATGAAGATACTGGCTCACAGCCCCGGTCTCACAGGAAGAACTCACTGAAGCAGATTCCCGGTTGTTTCACCTTTACTGCTTAAATAGTAAGTCGCTTGACTCAGGTATCCATTGGCAACAAGTAGAGTGTAGTCGCCTTGTAAAACTCTGTGTGTTCTGATTTCCCACTGGACCCAGCTGAAGCGGGTGTGTTTTGTCTACTGCCGTCAAGTGACAACATTGGGTTCTTGGTTCATGCAAAGCATAATTTTCACAATATTCCTTTCGTTGAGAAATTTATTGGTAGTACATGAATGCATTTTCCTGGTACCTATATTATAGATTTGCAGGCCTTTTTCCTTGATGGGGAATCTATCTGTAGGTATTATTCTATTTGGGTTTTGTTTTGTTTTGTTTTGTTTGTCACCTAACCATATGTCTTATAGGTTAGGTTTATGTATTTTTAATGAATTCATTTTCAGGGTATACAAGCAATATACAGATGTGATTTTTTTGTTTGTTTGTTTTGGTTGAATTTTTTGTTTTGGTTTGATTTGGCTTGGTTTTCTACAGTGAGAAGAGCTCAACAATACAGACCAGTGGGTAGAAAAGGTAATGTGCTGATGGACCAACTCCTGAATTATCATATTTATCTAGGATCGTGGTTTTGTGTATTTCTCAACAGCCCGAGTCAGTGTGCAAGTGCTTATTCATTATTGATCTAAGCTTATTTAAAATATATATACAGAATAAAAAAAATAAAATCGCCCTTCAGCGATCTACTCTAATTCAACTCGCTTCTCCAAAATTATAGTTAATAATCTGTGGTGCCTTCTTCTGAATTGCTTTCCGTGTATCTATATATTAAAGTATATAGCATGGAATTTTAATTTTTTCCTTTTTTATTATTAATATATTCATATTACATCTCAGTTGTTAGTCTATCCCTTGTATCCTCCCATTCCTCCCTCCCTCCTGTTTCCCCCCCTATTCCCCTCCCCTATGTCTGTGACTGAGTGGGACCTCCTCCCCCTGTATATGCTCATAGGGTATCGAGTCTCTTCTTGGTGACCTATTATCCTTCCTCTGAGTGCCACCAGGCGTCCCCATCCAAGGGACATGGTCAAATATGGTGCACCAGAGTTTGTGTGAAAGTCAGATCTCCTTCTCCACTTAACGGTGGAGAATGTCCTGTCCATCGGCTAGTCTGGGCAGGGGTTCGAAGTTTACTGCCTATATTTTCCTTGGCTGGTGCCATAGTTTGAGGAGGACCCCAGGGCCCAGACCCGCCTGTAGTTTTCCAGGACCCTCTGGATCCTTCTATTTCCTCATTCTCCCAGGCTTCTCACACCTAAAGTCTCAATAGGATGTCCTCCCCTCTGACCCACTTTCCTGGTAGGTAAAGTTTTTCATGGGGACGTACCCCTTGGACTCATGTCTCCATATAAGTGAGTATATACCATTTAACTCTTTTTGCTTCTGGGTGAACTCACTCATTATGATAATTTCTAATTCAACCCATTTGTCCACAAATTTCGAGAATTCCTTGTTTTTAATAGCTGAGTAGTATTCCATAGTGTAAATGTACCACAGTTTCTTTATCCATTCTTCTACTGAGGGACACGTAGGCTGTTTCTATGTTATGGCTATTATGAATAAGGCAGCTATGAACATGGTTGAGCATATGTCCCTGTTGTGTGGTAGTGCATCTTCTGGGTATATTCCAAGGAGTGGAATAGCTGGGTCTTGAGGAAGCCCTATTCCCATTTTTCTGAGAAAGCGCAAGATAGATTTCCAAAGTGGTTGTACTAGTTTGCATTCCCACCAGCAATGAAGGAGTGTTCCTCTTTCTCCACATCCTCGCCAGCATGTGGTGTCAGTTGAGTTATTGATCTTAGCCATTCTGATGGGTGTAAGATGGAATCTCAGTGTCGTTTTGATTTGCATTTCTCTGATGACTAAGGAGGTCGAGCATTTCTTTAAGTGTTTCTCAGCCATTTAATGTTCCTCTGTTGAGAATTCTCTGTTTAGTTCTGAGCCCCATTTCTCTATTGGGTTGTTTGGTTTGGTGGTGTTTGATTTCTTGAGTTCTTTATATATTTTGGATATTAGACCTTTGTCAGATGTAGGGTTAGTGAAGAACTTTTTCCAGTCTGTATGCTGTCGCTTTGTTCTCTTGACAGTGTCACCTGCCTTACAGAAGCTTCTCAGCCTCATGAGGTCCCATTTATTAATTGTTGACGTTAAGGCCTGGGCTGTTGGTGTTTTGTTCAGGAAGTTGTCTCCTGTGCCTATGTGTTCCAGAAAAATATGGAACACTTCACGAATTTGTGTGTCGTCCTTGCGCAGGGGCCATGCTAATCTTCTCTGTATTGTTCCAATTTTAGTATATGTGCTGCCGAAGCGAGCACGAATTTTAATTTTTTAAAAAATAATTGGGGCTCAAAGTATGGAGATTAGAGAGAACTTCGATTTTTTTTTTAAAGACATAGATGTGTTACAGCTGGCTCCACATCACTATATAAAGACTTAGCAGGTTTTGCATAGAATTCTCTATTCAGACATACTGTAATTTAGCTATTGTTTTATTCCTGGATAGTTAAGGTTTTCTTTTTTTTTTAACATTAAAAAATAATATGATAGGACTGTGGGCGTAGGTCAATGAAACGTATGACGATGTCTACCTCACAAGAAGCCCCTGGATTCTGTAGTGGTTTTTATAGACTGTCACCCTCATAAGCTCTCAACACATCGTGGAGCTGAATCTCTGGACCTGTCTCTGAGGACATTGTCTAACTCTGTGAACTGAAGTGGGAAGACGCACTCCGATGCTGCACAGAATGAGAGGAGGAGGCCTGGCTGTCCACGTTCTACCCTCTCAGCTGCTTCCTGCTCCTGCCCACCACACAGCCCCACCACCATCCACCGCGTCTTCCAACCTTGAATTAAGTGCTTCCCTCCTTAAATTGCTTTCACTGGGTCCTTCATAGCAACAAGCAGGCAACTTACTATTCCACTGTCCAAAGAGAAAGCAGATTAAAATGAATATACTTCTGTATAGTTCTCTCTGTTTCTATGTAAGTATTTCTTCCTTCTCAAAAAAGTCATACAAATAATATATAAAGGACCTCCGGAAAACGCTGGAGTTACTTGATTCCTACCAGTAGTTTAAAAGAATGCCGATTTTCACTGAATTTTGCCAGTACCCTTTTTGTATAAGCCAACTCATAGGGCCTGGCCTTTTGCTATAAGATCAGTAAGTGTTTCCTGTTCATCTGTCAGCCTGGTGTCCCCTGACATGTCTCTCAACTCACGTATGTTCTTTTTTCATCTCCTGCTTTTACACTATTAAAAGAAAAATATCTGTAGAAACAATCTACTAATCTGCTATGTATCTAGCAAGTATCTGTAACTCCAGCTCTAATTTTGTTTATATTACTTTTACTCATGAATTTTGATTTTTTTTTTTAAAGCAGCCCCTGCTGTTAGTTAATCCAGCCCTTTGCAGTTTCAAGATGACACGTAATGTTTAAGATGGGTTTTTTTTTTCCTTTCAAAAACAATAACAAAGAAATACTTTTATTATACCCGAAGGCACTTTTCTTGCTGCTTGTCAAAAGACCGGGAGCATGTGGGTGACTGTAAGTGTTCTCTAATATGGTATACGGCATTGATGTATTTCTCCAAACTGTAACCTGCAAAGCAACTCTAATAGTGTGTGAGCTTGTCTATCTAAGGAGCTGCTTTCTTTCTAAATGACCTGCCCATCGTCATTGTCATCGTCATCATCACCATCGTCATCGTTGTTATTGTCGCCGCCATCATCCTTTGTGGGGAATTAGCTGATGCTCATTCACTGAAACTCGACTTTCCCACGGTGTCTCGCAGGTCTGCCCCGCTTCCAGATTTCCCTTCCAGCTGCTGCTTCCTTCCTTTTATGGCACCATGGCTCTGCTGCCTCTGCTTCTGCTTGTATTGTGCTTTGATTCGGGGCTGTCTTTATCTTCCCTGGTGGCTTAAAGCACTCCTTTCTTTTAGATAAGGAACCTATCTTCTACCGTAGTTCCCTAGTGCATCTCCTTTTGATGCCTTTTCAACCTCCGTCCAGTGTTCTGTAGGAAGTAAATCCTACAGAAAGAGGAGAAGACTCACCTAGAAAACCAGCTGGGTCTGGTGACTTTCTAAGGTGATTTTTTTTCTTCTCCTAAAACCCACTCTTTCCTATGGTTTTTTTTTTGGGGGGGGCCTGTTCTGGTTTTAAATCTTTACCCCTCCTCTAGATTTTCACATTTATTTACATTAAAATAGCCTTTTTATTTATTACTTATGTCAGTGACTTTCTCAAAGGTTGGGTGACTGGAAGGGGTCTTCTAATGAATTGCCTCGATTTTCCTCCTCATTCAGGCTCTTCTCTAAGACCCAACTTTTTCATGTGAAATTGACAGGGGGCTCTGACTGCTGTGCATTACTCTCCACAGGATGTTGGGAAAGCTGGTGACCTCCCTCCCCTTCTTGCTAAACTCAAGATGCCTTTCATTTGTGGTGAAGCCCATGAATGTTTTAGACCTAGGCGCTCCCACCTGCTTTTCTTCTTCGATATCTGTGATGGACTTGTAGAGTAGCTGCCCTTGGAGAGTAGCTGCCCTTGGAGAGTAGCTGCTCTTGTAGAGTAGCTGCCCTGGTAGAGTAGCTGCCCTGTCTCTGCTGAACTTTTCCAAGGCAGGCAATTCTCTGAGGAGGCATTGATGTCCTGGGATAGATTATTTACCCCCTATCTTGGGACACACTGCTAATCCCTGCTACTCATAATAAATGGAAGGAGACCCAGAACTAAGATGCTGAAACGGCCTAGCTATTTCAAGAATGTGTGGACTCTGAGCCTGGATAATCACTGAAATTCCTTCAACACTGCAATTCCCCTTACCCCTGTTTTAGCCTGAAGTTTTGTCTGCCTTTGTTTCTTCATCAAGCTGACTCTGTTTGGTTTCTATTTTTCTTCTTAAAACCTTTCACTTTTGTACCATTGATACCGATTTGTTCTTGAGAAACAAATAAGAAAACTATTTTTGTCATTTTCTTAAGGGATAAGATGTGGGGGGGGGCAGAAGCAATGCATACATGTTACTTTCTCACCACTTTTAGCTCATTTCTCTTTTTACGTTTACCTAATCCCAACAAGTACATGACACAGAAAATAAGGCCTGAGTTAGGAGTTCACTTGTGATATCATTTTCCTGTGAGCTTCCGTTATTGCTTCAGTGTTAGACCTTCGTGATGACTGTGTGTCAGGAGAACAAGGTCCCTGCCCCCATTGCCTCAAGCCCAGTAAGCACTCTGCAAACATTTCCTAGATGGTAAACAAGTAAACAACTGAATCACAAACCAAAAAATGCAGAGATCAGTAACAAGATTTCTGAAAGGGCTGGTCCCTGTTTCCCAACTGGAGCGTGGGCCTCCTCCTCCTCCTCCTCTTCCTCCTCCTCATCCTCCTCCTCTTCCTCCCTCCCTCCCTCTCCAGAACTTTCAGGCCATTTGCTTTGTTCGTGTCTTATGGGTAGTTATCACTTGGACAAAAAGAAGTGACAATAAGCCCAACATTAGTTGGCATAGGCAGAAAGCATCACACTTTCTGACAACGTAAAATAAACATCACATCCTGGACAAGCAGCTTGCCTCTCTTCTACTGTTGTGTCCCATGTGAGGGTAATAAACCGGAGTATGCGACACCTCTCTTTTATACTGTAAACTTGATTGGCATTTCTGGATTTTAATATCTCCGCAATGGAAGAGATGGCAAGTTATTCATAATTTTGGATGTGCATACAGGTGGGGGAAGGGGGTGAGAATGTGGGTGTGTAGGGCTTATTCGCCTGTCTTAAAATTTAACATCCTGGTTAAAGAGAACTGTAAATTGGCAAGCCACTGGCTTCCTAGAATAAGATTGTTTGTTCCCAGAGAGAGGTACAATGGCCTCTTTTTTTTTCCTGTTTTGTTCCAGCAACATAATAACCACAAGTCCTTGAACCTAATGGCTAAATGGTAGTGTGCTCAGAAGAACTTCCTAAAATACACCTTGGTACTAAGCCATGTGTTCACTGTGTCTTCCCAAGCATGATGCTTTCCTGCAGTTGATTATGCTGTTTATGTCTTGTATTGACAACAGGCTGGACTCATCAAAAGCATCACTTTCCTTACATTTTTCATAAACTGTACATAAATTTGCATCTTGAGGGGCTTGTTTTAAGCCTGTTTTTATAGACTAAAATGAGGTTGAGTCGTACCACAAAGTGTTTATGAACTTTCATAACATCATCCGTTCAGATGATACGGATACAGCCCTGTGTCTATATTTTTTTTTTCAGGAAACTTTTTTCAGAAAAATTTTGTCTTGGCGATAAAATTTTATTTAGATATGCAATAATTTTCTCTTACTGCTGTAAGGAATCTAGAATATTTTCAGGTTGTAGGTTCTCAGGAGATTTAATCTGCCCTCCTTAGGTTAAGTCAATAGTAATCAATAAAAATCTTAAAACTACTTTAAAAGTTGCCCTTACTAATCTTCACGTCAAATGCTTATATCTGAAAACATCAGCAAAATGAGTTTTGACTAAGATTTAACCTGCTTACTCAAGACATATGATGATAAAAACTGGACAGCCTCGCAGTGTCTCAGAGTTGGTGTTTCTTGGAGCTAGCATATAACACTGTGAACGCACCTATGCTTAGAAATTCTTTGAAGATCTCTTAGTTCATTGTATGTGCATGGCTCTTTAAATTTGTTCCCTCACCTTTGAGCAGAATAAAAAATTGCTTTTTCTTAACTTTTCTAGGTCAAATCCATTTTTTGGTCAGGCCCATCTACCAAGACATTTAAAATCCATTCTCTATCATTTGGAATAGCAGCCCTTTCCCCACATATACACAGGCTAGGAGAGGTGGCCCTCAGGCCTCACATCAAAGTCCTGATTGGTAATTTGTGAACTTGGCTAAACTGTGCTGTTCACACACAGCTTTCACGCGTGTTGGTACATATAGTCATTGCATACAGTACTAGGTGATATAGTCACAATTGCTTTTAAGTATATCATATCTTTGAGCATACTCAGTCTGCTCTCATCTCTCTGCTTCAGTCCCCTCCCCCATTAGTCTTCTTTCATTTCTTCATTTATTACCCATCTAGTTTCATGTCATATATATATATATATATTATGTGTCTATAAAGAATTTAGGATCTGTATACAATAAGCCGAAACATGTAATATTCATCTTTCAGTGCCTGACTTATTTTGTTTACCCTAATGTTTTTCAGTTATATATATTCCAATGAATGACAAGGAAAATAACAAAGTTTACATGCTTTCTTTTGTATGTAGACTCTATATTAAAATTTATAGCTATGGAAATACGTGTGTGCACTTACATTCGTTATGTAGGACAAAAAAAAAAGCAGAAAGAGAGGTATGAAAATGGAGGAAGGCAGCTGGGCATGATGGCGCATTCCTTTAATCCTAGCACTTGGAAGGCAGAGGCAGGTGGATCAATGTGAGTTCAAGGCCAGCCTAGTCTACAAGTCTAGGACAGCCAAGGCTGCATGGAGAAACTCTGTCTTGAGAAAAAAAAAAGAACTAAAGAAAGAAAGAAAACAGAGGAAAGCATCTTTAGTGAAGGTAAAAAAGGATAATAAAAATATGTTTTATATATGATTAATATTTGTTATTTTATGCCTATCGGTGTTTTGCCTGCATGCACGTTTGTGAACCATGTACATGCTTGGGGCCCACGGAGGTGAGAAGAGAGCATCAGACCCCTTGGAACTGGAGTTACAGATAGTTGTGAGGCACTGTGTGAGTGCTAGGAATGGAACCTGGGTCATCTTGAAGAGCAGCCAGAGCGCTTAGCCACAAGGCCCAGTGCGGAGCTCCTCCTCTCCAGCCCCATGGGATTCATACTTAAAACAGTAGATTTTGTCCAAAGCCAGTTCCCCCACATAAAGAGAGAAAGCCTCAGCCAATCAGCTGACACCTTAAGAGCAAAGGTTAGAATTCCTAAAAAAGGAAGCCATTGTCCCTCAAGATAAGCCCTGTTTAATAAATGTCTCCTTAAGATAGCCACTAATCCCGGGCAGCATATAAATTCGGACTACTTCGTTTCTCTGGCTACACTTTACACTGCTCCTGGTCACTTTAATGCTTGCTTTTGTCTACAAAGTAGCAATTAAGTGTTCTGTTCGCCGTCCGTCCTCCAGTCAAAGGTTCTCCTTCATCCAGCCGCCATGTGGTATCAAGAGCACTATGCTGTTTACTGCCTTCTCGGCCTCTGGAAGTCCAGCTCTGCTCAGTATGACGTCAGACACCCAACAACCACCATCTTCTTTAAGCACTAGAACCCACCCTCTCCATTCATCATTCATCTCCTGTGTGAGTGTGAGTGTGTGTGTGTGTGTGTGTGTGTGTGTGTGTGTGTGTGTGTGAGAGAGAGAGAGAGAGAGAGAGAGAGAGAGAGAGAGAGAGAGAGAGAGAGAGAGAGAGTGTTTCTTCAAGACAGGGCTTCTTTGTGTAGCCCTGGCTGTCCTGAAACTCACTCTGTAGACAAAGTTGGCCTCAAATTCCCAGAGATGTACCTGCCTCTCTCTCCTGAGTGCTGGGATTAAAGGCATCAGAGCAATCTATTTCTCTCTGTGCAGCAAAGTGATAATACAAAAACTTTACATTAAACATTTGGAAATAGCCTTTTAAAAATATCTTTGATTATCTGACATTAGCGAGAACTGATAAGAACCAAACTCTTATAAAAATACCCTGATTTGTATATGGAGATCCAAGACCCAGAGAGGCTCGTTGGGTCTTGAAAATTTCCAAAACTCTTCTCTTAAAGAAGATGCTGCTGCTTTGTGCATAACTTCCAATCCTCTCCTCTGTATCTTAACTGATATGAATTTGTGCATGGATTCATGGCACCTCTGGTGTTGATGTGTTACTTCGAAAAGAAATGGGACATTGGAACAGAGTTCTGAAGTGGATTCCAGTATCCATGGGTACTGAGAGCCATAGCTTCCCCTGAATGATTTAGCCACAGAATTTAAAGAGAAGAAGATAACTTAGTCCAAGCTTGAAATTCCACGAGTACTACCTAACATCAGTGTTTAGAAAATTCTGCATCGGGGCTGGAGAGATGGCTCAGTAGTTAAGAGCACTGGCTGCTGTTCCAGAGGACTCTCATTCAATTTCCAGCACCCACATGGCAGCTCAGAACTGTCTGGTCTGTAACTCAAATTCCAGTGGATCCGACTCTCTCACACAGATATGTATGTATGCCAAACACCAAACATACATATGAGTAAATAAATTTAAAACAGAAAAAAAAAAAAAAGAAAATTCTATGTCACTTCTTAACTATGCTGTTTCCCCTTTGGAGGAGCGATCTCTTCGTTTTGTTCTCGTTCCAAGTTTAGCAGTTCAGCAGAGGGACGATTGCCCGATGGGGCTGCAGGCTATGGCAGCGCAGCACGGGCTTTTCCTATCCATCTCACAAGCTCATTATGTAAGCTTATTTCTTGTGCTGATACAGGAGCAAAAAAAAAAAAAAAAAAAAAAAAAAAAGGCTGACTTGTGACTTTTCCCCTGTTACACTAAGTTGTCTGGACATACTCAGACATTCAACAATTGGTCTTTCAGCCAAGAAGGCTGTGGCTGGCAATTGCTTGAGAACATATCTGCTTTTGATCAAAATAAAACTCAATCTGTAAACCAATAAAGTTCATGGCCTATAGCAAGCCTCATCTCTTATAGTCATAATAAAACTGCCAGCTATGTGTGGCACCGGCTCTCTGTCTCCCTCAATTTTTCAATAATTCTCACTCTTGCCCTCATTATTTATCTACTTTTATAGCAAATGGTTTCTATGTTTGGAGTGTTTTCTTTAATGATCTTACTACAAGAGTTTATAATACGATGCCTTTGAATCTTATTTCCATGTCTGAAAGAAAAGCACTGCACTGTAGTACGTAGTCAGGCCACAGAAGAGAGGACTGTCTTCAGCCAAAATATTATCGCTCTGGCCAAGCACCAATAAACACATTTGACCAGCACAGAAAGCTCAATGTTTCTCCAAAACCTATTCCACCCGGATTAGCATCTGGGACCACTGCCTTGTAGGCATCCATCACAATTACTGTAAATAGGTTTTCCTGAACTCCAAAATTTGACTTGATTGCAATCTGCTTGTCAACTACATGCAAATTAATTTTTCTTTCCTTTATGCCTCAATTTCCTTGCCTGTTCATTGAAGATATAAGGAAAAAGCTACATCTCAGAGTTACTAATAGGTCTTGATAAATCCATGTTGTTCTACAGACTGGCGCTTGGCACTTGCCCTGTAAATGCTGACTTGGCATCAGCTGTTATTGACCAGGGTTTTTTTTCTGAAGCCTAAACTAGAGTTTATAAAGGCGGGTGGGAAAGGCACAGTTGTTTCTTGGTCGCCACAAGGGCTGGGCTGCAACTGTGCTCTGCACCTAGTTCAATGCAAATGCTCTGTGAGTATTACTGTATTGTGTTGCTAAGGGAATAGCAATGAGGAAAAGTCTAGACAGACAGTGCAGGCGAATTTCCTTCCACCTGAGTTTGGCAGATATCCCGGAGGCAGAACTTACTGATACAGAGGACTGCGGTTCATATCTGTCTCTGATATGGAGACTGATGCCAAGCCCAGGATATCCCTTCAGCTTCCTGGGTTAAAGTAATGCACTTGTTCTGGAAGATAATCTTTTCCTTGGGACTTGAGTGCCTGAGATCCCTTGGAAGCTGGAGGTATTTGTTATTGTTGCTGGTGATAGTTTCCAAAGAAGTATTGCTGTGTAGCCCAGACTGTCCTTGAATTTGCCACCTCTTCACCCCAACTTCATGGGTACTAGGATTGGTGTGTGCCACCAACAAGAGGTCTCTGAGATCACCCGTAGTTTTGAATATTTGCCAAACCACCTAAATTCCCATTTTCATGTGGTTTAGAAAGAAAGAAAGTGGATGGAAGTAACAGAGGTTTAATTCTAGATTCCGTTTAGCTTTGTAAAAATAAAAATCTTCAAAATTTAATTTCCATATCCAAAGGTTGCGGGTGCCTTAGGAAATAAGCTATTTTGGAAATAATTCTGTTGGAGCACTAATTCACAGCATATAATTTTAAGTCCTGGATGCAGGAAGAGTTAAATATAGAAACAAAGCTATTAAAGTAGTGGTGTAAAGCAAGGATGATATTGGAAGGAGAAACACCATGAGAACCATTTCAAAATAGGGGATATTGGCTGATTAGAAAATGAGCTTTCAAAAGAAGTACTCGTGGCCTAGAAACATCTGAAACATGCTCACAGCTCTTAGCTGTAAGGAGATGGCTAATCAAATGTCCTTTCAGATACTGCCTCACCTTTGATGGAATCAAGGAAACAATGACAAATTCTGGAGAGGATGTGGGGGGGCGGGAAGAATCTTTAAACACTAATGGTAGGGACGTAAATCAATGCGAGCAATATGGAAATCATTTCAAAGGGCCCTAAAGAAAAAATAGAATGATGCGACTTTTCCATATCTATGTGCATAAACTAGTAATCTAGTCAACATAGCACAGAAAAGCAAGATGCTTTTTATCCTTTTTATTATTAATTACTATTATCAATAGTGGGCAACATTCTGTCAGCCACACAGTGGCTTCTGGGGTCAGAAGGGGGCATCCTTCTCTCTGAAACTGAAGTTATAGACAGTGGTAAGCCACCAAGAAGATGCTGTCAATCAAACCAGGGTCCTCTGCAAGAGTGACAAGTGCTCTCAACCACTGAGCCAACAATCCAGGCACAAGGTGGCACTAATCGTAACAGCATAGTTTTAAAAACTAGCACACGAATACAGAAGGTGATCTGTTTCAGAATAGAAAAGGGACCTCTGTATGGAGGGAGGGAGAGATTAAAGTTAATGAGAATGAGGAATGATCAAGACCACAGAGCATATATGTACAGAGATGTCATAATGAAATCCATTATTGTTTTTGCAGTGAATATATGGCAATGACTTTTTAAATTCTATGAATAAGAACTTGAGCAAATGTAAATAATGTAATATGATTAACAACACAATAGGGAAACATGTAAACTGTAAAAAGAATTCTTAAGAGCTAATTAAAGATGTTCAAGGCATTATTATTAAAATAAATTAAAGAGCCCACAGGTATGAGCCATATTGAGATCTGGATTCCAGGAAAGAAACTAGTGTAGAATAATTATGGGCTGGCAAGATGGTTCAATAGGTAAAGGCACTTGCGAAGCAAACCTGGCATTTCACATCAGTCCCTGGAACCAACATAAAGGTAGCAGGAAAGAACCAACTTCCCAATAAATATTTAATTAATAATTAAAAACGGTCAAATGGGAACTTTAATACTTGATATTTTATGATAAAAAGACATATTTTTTTCAATAATCCAAATTTGATATTTTTACAATGACCGAAGCTGTCATATTCAAGTAGTGGTGTTTGTGGGTGCATTTTGAAGAGTCCTCTAAAAAGTCTTTGTGCAGTGCTGGGGTCAAATGCAAGGCCTCAAGCATGTTAGGCAAGCATTCTACCACTGACTGCATCCCCAGCCCCTAAAGATGCCTTCTGAGACATTTGTAGATGGAAGCGTGTGATGGCCAGGATTTGTTTCACAATTATAGAGGAGTAGGATGGATGGACTCAGGGTACACGTGAGGCAAGGCTGTCCATGAATATTTGCTTGATCCTTGAACTTTTCTGTAAGGAAATACATAGCGTGTATTACTTCAGGGGCAGTGAATTCACAACTCAAGGCACGGGAATGTGACTGTGAGTTTTGTGCCCCTATCGTGTGTGGAAAGATGATCTCTTATGTTGTAAAAGAAAACAACATGGTTAAGGAGGGGTCCATGGGACATATCTGCTGCCAGCCTTTTATCAGCTAGGAAAAGCATAGACTTGTGACCATTCTAACATATGTGATGCAACTTTGTACACATTTCTTGTTGGTTTAATTTTTTAAAAAATTGTCTCAAGTGTTTTGAAGAATAAAAAATGCTATCTTTGGTAAAATGTAAAATGAAGCTGTTAGTTAGCAGGAAGAAATACACAAACTCATTTTTGCCAGAAGAAATACAAATTTATATAAGATAGTATGTTAGGATTGTTTTTATTTCCCCCTAACAAACTGCAAATATTAAAGCACTATAGTGATCACTGCGGCTACATGGTGAATTAGACTTTTTCCCACACTGTAGGAAGGAAAAACTTATTTCAGACTATCTAGAAGGCAATGTGATATACACATTAAGATAAAGTAATAGCATTTCTGGGTATTTATTCTGTAACAGTAACCAGAGAGAAACAGGAGATTTTTATTATTAAAGGATGTGCTTGCAATCCTTCCTGTTTTACAGGAAAATTGGAACTTTCTAAGCCTAACAATAAGAATCTAGTTAAATATATGATGGTATATTCACGAAACAAAATTCTATATAAAAGTAGAAAAACCACTTTTCAAGCGTCGAGAAAAAAAAAAAAAAGTGCTCGACAGAGAAAATGTTCCTGAAGCAAAATGAGAGCCTGGCTTCTGTAAACAAGGAGCAAGCTGCATGTGTGGTGGGGGCAGGGCAGGCCTTCTCAATTTGAGATTATGTGTCTCCTTCTGAGATACCAGCAAGTCCAGGCAAGCCTAAGAACTTGTAGGTGGCCTTCGGGGCTTCTTTTAGTTTTCTTGGGAGAATGAAGGAATAGACTTTCCTGTAAAATTAACTCATCATAAGAACGATGGGGCCATAGAAAACAAATCTACGCTGGGACAAAGCATTCCCAGATAGGGTTATGTAATCCTGAGTCCAGGGATACCTGGGCCTTCGCGAACTCTGCTCAGCCTCCAGGGCCTTGGGGCCGGTCTTGGGAGACAGAGAAGCCATCTGCACAGGTAGGAATGGCTCCTAGCCAGAATCATTAGGACAATGGAGCACACCTTTCTGTGGTGTATCCCAACGGATGTGGGTAAGAAGCTTTCCCACTGATTATCTGACAACACTCAGCGCAGGGCCTTCGAGGCTCGGGTCTAACAGGACTGTTCTTGGCCCCCACAAGAGTCCAGGCAGGGCAGATCCTGCCCTGGGCTGGGGCCTTGCCATTCCTGGCACCTAAGAGCCCCAGAACACATTGGGAGCAGGGCAAGAATTCAGGGGCCTGGTGGCCTGCATTTTCATAAGACAGCAAGACATCAGTGAATCTGTTGAAGTAACCCTACCCCCTATGCTTAACTCTAGACAAAAGAAAAGCATATATATGTTTGAAAAAAAATGAGGAAAGAAAAGAAACCCTCTGGTGTGAACTCGGTGGTATAGGTGACTTCATTTTCCCCACTTCTTTGTGTGAATTCTGATGGTATCAACCTATTATTAACTATTTGTGCCACTGAGATTTAGTGATTTAGTGATGGAGCACGCATGGTGAGTGTTCAGTGGTATCATTTCCATAAGCCTCCAGGTGGCTGACTAGGAAAAGGAGAAGGAATTATATTGAAAGCAGGAGTGCACCTGTTTATTATACATGATGCCTTGGGTTTGGTACTAGTACCACAAAAATAATTTTGAGAGCGAGAAAGAGAGAGAGAGAGAGAGAGAGAGAGAGAGAGAGAGAGAGAGAGAGGGAGAGAGATTGACTCTAAAAAAGAAGAGAAAGTACATTTGACTTCATTTTCCATTGGCAAATATATACATATGTATATATAAAATAGACTCAATCCATATAAAATATGAACGATGTATATTATATGGGTGGACTGGGAAGATAGCTTCATTGGTGACCTGCTTGCTGTCCAAACATGAGGACCTGAGTGTCAATACCCAGAACTCATGATAAAAGCTAGAGGCTGAGGCACACCTGTGATCCCAGAGCTGGGAGGCAGAGACAGCCAGATGCCTGCAATTCACTGGCCAGGCAGCCTAACTCAACTAGCCAACGCCAGGCTCAACGAAAGGCTTTGTCTCAGAAATGCGGTGGGCAATGATAAAGGAAGATATCAGATGTTAGCACGTTGCCTCTCTATGTGTATATACACAGACACACATACACACAAGCATGCACACACATGTGCACATGTAAATACACACACACATGCGTACAATAAGGTTTCTTCATTCAATAAGACATTTACATTCCCTTTTCGATTAAATACTATATATGACTTTACTATATAGGCTCATAGTTAAGTACCTTTGACTTATGTGGAACATGAGTGTATCATAAACAACTACTTGCTGAACAGGTGGTTGATCACACAATTCTACTTATCTCTTGATGAATTTCACAAAAATAGTAATGGAGACCAGTAGGTTAAGTACATTCACATATGAGATTCAATAGCTAAAAATAACTATAGAATTGAGATACAATGAAAAAATTATGCATATTGTGTCTCTGTATGAATCTTTTCAATCCCTTGTAAGTGTGGAGGAGGGTCTACCTTTCTTTTTGCTATTAACATATTACATCTGTTTGTATATCTTAAGTGGAAAGATGAAAATAGTGACATTTTGGTCTAGAGAGATGCCTCAGCAATTAGGATCTAGGACCCGGTCCCCACATTGGACCACTCACAACTGCACATGAGAAAAGCAAGAAGGGTCTCAAGATGGGAGGACAACAGTCATAAGTGAGCAAAGGTGACAAAAGCAGTCCCAGCACTCTAGAGACAGAGGCAGGAGGATCGCTGTTTAGAAAAACAACAACAAAAGAATGTTAATAGTGTCTATGAGAATGATGTCAAAACAATCCATAAGGTACTTTCAGTCTTTGTCTAGAAGAGTACCTAAGTATTAAAGCCTTTCCCAAGAAGATTATGTTTCAAAATGTATCTATTTTATTTTATATATGTGACTATTTAGCCTGCGAGTGTACATGTGCACCACACATTTGTCTAGTGCCCACAGAAGACAGAAAAGGGTGTCAGATCCCCTGTCACAGGAGCTATAGATGGCTGTAAGCCACCATGTGGGTGCTGGGAAAGAAAACCAGGTCCTCTGGAAGAGCAGCAGTGGCTTTTTTTTTTTTTTTTTTTTTGGTGTTTTTGAATCAAGGTTTCTCTGTGTAGCTTGGCTGTCCTGGACTTGCTGTGTAGGCCAGGCTGGCCTCAAACTCACAGTGATCCGCCTGCCTCTGCCTAATAAGTGCTGGGATTCGTGTGCCAACAGGCAAGTTTTAACTTTTAAAGTACCTAGTGACCATGAAAGACAAGTTCTTTGACTAAGATTATTTCATTATCTGTAGGCTTCGACCTTTTCCAAACCTACTTTATTTGGGGTTCTTTAATGCGTACACCTCCCTTCCAACCCACCTACCCTAGATAAGAGAAAAAAGAGGTTAGTGGGAACAGGAGGAGGAGACCTTTTTGGACTCAGTTCCTGGGAGCGATTCCTCTGGTGTAGTCAGCAGGATTTCAGCAGACCAGCAATTCCACCAAAGCTGCTGCTGGAACCTGGAACAGCAGCCGGAACCCGGAACCCGGAGCCTGTTCTCTGACACAGTCTCTCTAGGAGCGTCTGGAAGTGGAGCGATGAACAGCCAAACAATACCCAGATCCAAAAGCCCCGCCTCCTGTTTTGGCCTCGTGTGTGTGTGTGTGTGTGTGTGTGTGTGTGTGTGTGTGTGTGTGTGTGTGTGTACATACATACATACTCTCAGAGTCTGTACTAAGATGTATTTCAGCTGGCAAAAACCAAGCACTCGTATGAGGTGGTTCATCTTCTAGTGGATAAACATCACCTGTTCTCTCACAAGTCTGTTCCCCATCCCACACTTGGGATCAAAACAAAAACCTGAGTACATCCACTCCAATTACCATTTGCTTTTTTTTGGGGGGAGGGTGCATGTGTACAAGTGCACTTGCGTACTTGTTTGAGTGGAGGCTTAAAGCTGACAGTGAATGTCTTTCTAAATTGTTCTCCATTTTATTCTGAAGGCAGAGCTTTCCACTGAATGGAACTCACTCAATTCCCAATAGTTTAGCTAGCCTGCTTACTTCAACGGACCCTGTCTCAGCCTAGCAAGTGCTAGGGCTACAGGTAGCTCCTACCTTTTTCTACTTGAACTCCAGTGCTGGGGATCTGTTTTATTCTGTTTCGGTTTTTTTAGGATAGTGACTCACTGGGTAGCCTTAGATGGCCTGGAGCTTACTGTGTAGTCCAGGTTGGCCTCCAACACATAGAGATCTCCTTGCCTCTGCCTCTGGGACTAAAGACTTAAGCCACTATGTCACCTGGTTCGGAAGCTCTGAATTCTAGCCCTAACACTTGACTGTCAAGCACCTAATCCACTAAGCCATCTCTGCAACCTTTTCATTGGCAAAAAGAATTGTATTACTAATGTGAAAACCATGGTTTGACAATTAGTGTTATGTTTCAGTAAGTTTCATTTTTCATAATTTAAATATTGCATTGGGAACTTGTTGATCAAAAGATCTAATATCCATGATATACACATGGATTTTTCTCGTCTAATTATTTGCAGGATAACTATATTGCAAGTTTGAATCATTCACTTTTTTTTTTTGATCATACTATTTGTGTAGCACTCTTTTGATACACTGATACTCCATTTGTTAAATTTTATTTAGAAAATTTGTAGCTGTATGGATTAGTGAATTTTCTTTAGACCACACTTTCTCTTATTGTTCTATTTGAATTGGATGTTGCTATGAAGGATAAACTGGTTTCATAAAATTAACTGGAGATACTCTATCTTTTCCCTCCTATGAATCAGCTAGTGAAAATTATTACTATTTGTTCTTTCAGTGTTAATGTTAAAGTCGATGCAATCCTGATCCTCCTTACATTTTAAATTTATTCATCTTTCCAAATGTATGTAGAACTTTTTTTTTTTCAATTCAAGTTTGTGTTCACTATTGGTCTGGAAAAGTAGCAAGACACTGACCTTTAGAAGCTTAATATAATAGTTTGTCTCTAGTTCCCACCACAGTCAGAGATGGCTCCAGAGATGCTCTGTTATGATGTGTCCTTTTCAGGGTTTTACATGCAATCTCTTCCAAGCAGCCGCTATCTCCGAGATCCAGTCCAGCAGCGGAGAAAGTCTCGGTCCAGGCAAAAGAAACAGTGAGGAGGAAATCAAGGGCCTCTGCCACAGTGTGAGACCGTGCCAGGAAATGATCTAGTTTCTCTAGATGATCAAATTCATTACCACAGCACTGTACACAATGGTCTTTTACCATCAGTTTAATTTCAGTTGTACTCTTGTCTTCCGTTGTATCTTCTCTGTCACTTTTAATTTGGTGTAATTCATATTATGGGTTGTTTTTTCCCCCCTCGAATATGTGTGGTCTAACAGTTATCCATTGGTCTTCTCAGAACACAAACAAACCAACAAACCTTTTGTTTTTCCTCGTTATTTCAAGAACGATTGGCAACATTCTAAACAGGGAACACTTCCTGAAATGAATGGAGACCTGGGAGTGGAGCTACATTCTTCTCTCGTCTTGCAAACCCGTTTTGTTGTTCTTATGTCGAAGATTCGGTGGCTCTTAAATTATTTTTCATCATTCATTTTACTTTTAATAAAAACTTATAGGGTCATAAAATCTTTCCGGAATATGTTCGATTGGGGTTGAATATTAATGATTCACATTTTTATTTCGAGATCATGATTTGTGGTTTTGATTTCTTCTTTGGTTTAGCTTTATTTTTTAATAGCACACTTTCATTTCCAGGAAGCTGTTTTTTGTTTTTTGTTTTGTTTTTATGATTATATCCCTTTTATCTCTATATTGAATTAGTATTAGAAAATGGGGTCCTGGTAGTCTCTCCTCTTTTAAAATTAATTTTTTCTTTGGGGCTGAGAACATGACTGATCTTTCTAATTGTTTCATGGTTCTAAACAGACAATCTGTGTTCTCTGATGCAAGGTTTCATACAGCCTGTTGACTGCGCTATTAAAATAATCTACATCCTTACTAACAATTTATCTGTTTCATCTATCAAAATCAAGGAAAGATGTGTTAAATCTTCCCACTATTCTCTCTAAAGATTGAACAGTACTCCTGAAATTTTTTCATATTTCTTTATGTCTCTGTTGTTTTGTACATAAAATTTGATGCATGAATTATGGGAGACGTTCCGGCATCTGTGAGAATGATATCACTAGTCATTAAATAATGCCTCTCGGTTCCTTTTAATATTTTTACCTCATTGCTTATTGATATTCAACACTTGTATTTTATTTTGTTTGTATTTACTGGTCTGTTTTGCTTGTAACTCCATTTCCAATATTTCTTCACTACATCATTTCAGATAAGTGTTATTTTCAAATCGGTTTGGAATATGTCATGTTAAATTTGCTGAGAAATGTTCTGCTTTGTTCACTGTGTTACGTGCTTTCTTTAGATTTCATTCTTCTGGTACGTCTTTCTCTCCTCATTAGTTCTGCCCATGTCAAATTTTTCTTCATTACCCTTTCAAATGTGGTAATTCGGAATTTCTTCTCTATTTTATATTCTGCTAACAGTTAAATCAATAGTTAAATGTGTGGTGATCTATTATAATTTCAGAGTCCAACAGAAATTCTATTGATTCCTCCTAGGTGTTATTGGCTTTTTTCCTCTCCTCTTTTTTCTTGAAAAATGTACAAGGTCTTTTTTTTTTTTTTTTAATTATTTCCACTCTGACGTGCTCCACTTTTCTTGTCTTACAGATTTTCAGGTTAAGTTTCAAGAATCTCAACAGAAGAACATACACCTAAATGAAGATGTTGGAATATGAAAATAGGAAGTAAGTGGAGTCAGGGGGAGGGGAGGGGACGGAGGAGACAGGAAGATGGAGAAGGGAAGGAAGGGAGGGGTGAATTTTAATTAGACACCCAAATACCCTAGGCAGGAAATAACTGTGGGCAGACACAGAACTGGCTTCCTTTGGTTCCTGTCTAGGGCTTACCATTGTTGCACACTTACTGCTAGTTTTCCTGTTTTCTTGATGCAGGAAGGAAAATCCAGTCTTTCATTACATTCTGGCAAAAAGTAGAAACGTGCATCTTTCTCTAAATAACCTTTCCTAAAATGTGGTGTGTTCTGTTAGTTACAGCACTCGGTTACTACTCAGGGCCATTTTTTTTTCTTGTAACTTATTTCATTTCTTCTAGTTGGCCTCTGTCTGCATTCCAGCAGGAGTCACACATACAGAATTTGACCCTTGGCTGGTTCCTCAGCCCAATCCTCCTCTTCCCTTTTGCTCTATTAATTCCACCTCTTGCACTGTTGCTCTGTGGTGTGACATGGCTTCCCTGTAGAATTTCTGCATCACTAACTGGCCTCTCAGCAGTAAACAGAGCCTAAGGAAAGCTATTGACCTGATCATGGCTTCTGGTTCCATCAGCACCCATGCAAGTCAGGCTGCAGCGTTTGGGGGTGGGGGAGGGGCAATGGCAAAGCATCAAACGGTGAGAGGCCGAGCACAAATTGTCATCCAGCCCCTTCTGATATATGAAGATGAAAGGGGGCCATCATTTGGAGGCATCAACCTCTCTCCGAAATCTCATGGTGTAAATCCTAGGCATTAGCCCATCCCAAGATTCCTCAAATTAGGTGGAGTGTTCTCATTCTGCTCCTAAAGTTTTCATGGTTAATAACCCTCCCTGTGTTCAAAGGCTGCTTTGCAAGTCTGCGTGCCTGCTCTGCGCCCCGGGCACTGTTTCAGTGACTAGGAAAATGCTGATGAGCAAAGCACTTGCTCTATTAACATTTACAGTCTCAAGGGAGAGGCAGGAAACAAGAAAATGTGCATATTTAGAAATGTGGTAAGCCCCAGCAGGAAAGGGGATAGGTATGTGGGCCAGTGGGTAATACTTAATTTGGGTAGCTATGGAAAGCTTCCTAAAGAAGTGTTGGGGTACAGGAATGGTGTGAATAGAAAAACAAACAAACTCTCAACTGGGAGGAGAAGCGAATTGTATGACCCTGTGGTGGGAACCAAGTGACAACCAGCTGGGCTGAAGCAGAATACGCAAAGCAGGGGGCGGAGTGGCTGGAGACAGAGAATGCAAGGTAGGCTCAACCCCAGCACACTTAAGGTCTACTGAGCTTTCTATACAGTCTGGCTTAACTGCTCTAAAATATGTAACAGGCCCTTAGCACAGCTGAACCCATACATCTGCTAAAAAAACAAACAAAAAAAACAGGAACAAGGACCAAATCCATCAAAGACCTCGTCAATAGTTAAAGGATCCAGGAAAGTTCCTAAATGGCCTCACTTTGTTTTCTGGCATCTGTAGTGCTTCTTCTTGTTAACTGTTCTTCTTAACTGAAATGTGCCAGCCAATGTGTGTGTGTGTGTGTGTGTGTGTGTGTGTGTGTGTGTGTGTGTGTAAGACATTGTGCAACTGCCAGCCAGCAATACCGATTTTCTCTTTGGCTTTAAGAGCGACCATGTGTTCTCTGCTGGACTTAACCTCACAGCAGGAAGGGCCCAATGGTGGGCATCTTTTGGACCACTCCCCAGATGATTTTATGCAGAGTTGGAGTTTATATGGTCTGGTGTAAAGTTTTGTGTAAAAGGGAATGCTTTGGCTACTTTAATTTGGATGAAGTAAGAAACTCCTGGTAGGTTCTCAGGAAAGAATAAATAAATGACATCAAGCCGGGCATGGTGGCGCACGCCTTTAATCCCAGCACTAGGGAGGCAGAGGTGGGCGTATCACTGTGAGTTCGAGGCCAGCCTGGTCTACAAAGTGAGTCCAGGACAGCCAAGGCTACAGAGAGACCCTGTCTCGAAAAACCAAATAAATAAATAAATAAATAAAAATAAAAATAAAAAAATGACATCAGCAAGATGGTTTAGTGAATACAAACAACTGTGTGGGTTTGTGTTCCCAGTGCTTATGTAAGAGTGAGAGGAGAAAACCAACTCTGCAAACTCATCCTCTGAACTCCACACGTGTGCTGTGGCGTGCAACGTCTTCCCCCCTCCAACCCCCCAACCCTCACCCCAATGTGAGCATACACAGACATCACATCACATTTTAAAATGAGTGTCATTTGATAAGTACTAAGAGGAAGAAACCCAGAAAAGCCTGACAACATATCAGGGTGCTTTTTGTTTGTTTTTCAAGACAGGGTTTCTCTGTGTAGCCTTGGCTGACGTGGACTCACTTTGTAGACCAGACTGGCCTTGAACTCACAGAGATCCACCTGCTTCTGCCTTTCAAGTGCTGGGATTAAAGGCATGTACCAGCAGCCCTGCTGGCTCAGGGTGTTGTTTTAAAAGCAATATTCAAGGAAGCTTCTTGGGTCAAAAATTGTCAATGTCCAAAAAGTGGGAGCAACATAAAATGCCCCCTTAAATAAATTGCTATACAAATGTGCTCTAACACAAAATGAATAATGTATATATTATTCATTCTTTAAAAAAGGAAGAAAATTGTAATACAAGGTACAACTTGAATGAGCATTATGCTAAATCAGTGGTCGTGGGTCATGACCCCCAAAAACCATTGGAAAACACAGATATGTATATTACTATCCGTAACAGTAGCATAATTACAGTTGTCAAGTAGCAAGAAAAACCATTTTGTGGTTGTGGGGGTCACCACAACATGAAGAACTGTATTAAAGTAGCTTTAGAAAGGTTGAGAATAGCTGTGCTAAATGGAACAGAAACAACAGGATAAACATGTGACCTCACATGTGATTTCTACACCGGCTACAGCCCTAGAGACAGAAGTGGGGTGGTAGCTTATGGACTGGAAGGAAAGTGATGGAGAGATGGGGTATATTCCTGGGTAGCACGTGCAGCGACAGTTTGGGATAAAGAACAGAGGACAGTGCAGGTTGTGTTAACAGTATGAATACCACTAACTGCGCACACACACACCCAAAGTTGGCTAAAACATTAACTCTTATCATATATTTACTTCTCTTTGTATCTAAGTAAATAATATAATGCCTATTATATATACATTCCATGTCTGAAACTCCAGAAAATGGAGGAAAAAAAAAATCTCTTTACTTTTTGGATTTTTATTCCTGTGAACCCAAATTTTTTCTAATGAGCAACACCCCCCTCCTCCCTTTTTTATTTAAAGATAATTTTCTAAACTTTCGGTTTTGGTGGCAATGGTATCTTGTGTATATAAAAGAAGCAGCTTAGGTATTCCAAAACAATTAACCAGGTTGGGGGGGGGGGGCAGACAAAGGAAAGCAGTTATGCAGTACGCGGTATGAATGAAAGGGGAATGGGCGTGGGCCTGGAGTGTATTTTCCGGTCGGCCTGCAATCTTCACCCTTACATGTGTTTACCTTGAGTCTTCCGCTCAGTGCTAAGTCTCCGTAGCACTAGGCATTCGCAGTTCTACACAGCTTTGCAGGGTAGCAACAGAAAATAAGGCCACCTCTTCTCCCAATCGTCAAACGGTTCTCTGCTTTTGCTGTCATGTTCAGTAACAAAACCAAACACAATATTGTTTGCTTAATGTGCAGTTAGTGTAACGTGTTTCCCTGTTTTGAAAGTAGAGCATTCCAGACCCCACCCCAGATGCACTTGGTCCCAGGGCCCTTTGAGCTCAAGCCCCATTTCTCTTCCTGCACTCTGACCACGCTGCAAGCTAGGAGTGAGGAAAAGTAGGGACACAGAAGACTGCTGAAGTAGCCGCACTGTTAGTGTGATGGTTTGTATAAAAATGGCCCTCCTAGGCCCTTAGAGAGTGGACTATTAGGAGGTGTGGCCTTGTCGGAGGAGGTGTGGCCTTGTCGGAGGAGGTGTGGCTTTTTCGGAGAAGGCGTTTGACTAGGGGGTGGACTTAGGTCTCAGAAGCTTAAGCCAGGCCTAGTGGCTCGGTTTTCCTTCCTGCTGCCTGGCAATAGGGATAGAGAACTCTCAGCTCCCTCTAAATCACCACTCCATCATGGTTCCTGCCATGACGATAATGGACTAAACCTCTGGAACCGTAAGCCAGCCCCGATTAAATGTTCGCCTTTATAAGAGTTGCCGTGGCCAGGGTCTATCTACACAGCAATAGAAACCCTAAGACAGGCGGTAAGCCCTGCTGGGTGTGGGCAGGCTCTCCATGTTGACTCTTTCTCTGATGGGTTGATCTGAAAAAGCGGTTTCTTGCTAGCATATCCAGGCCCAGAAAGACAAACGGAAGTGGATGGGCTAGTAGGTCTAAAACACAAATGACAACAAACAGATGTGAAGAAAAAGGGACCCCTACACTTTGCTGTAAGGAACGCAGTGATGGGGTTGCAAGCATTTGAAATGTCTGAAGTAGCCTCAAAAAAATAAAATAAAAAACAAACAAATAAATAAAAAAAAAACTAGAAATGGAACCACCGTATGAACCAGCTACAGCACTCCTAGGCATTTGCCCTAAGGTGTCTGTATATTATTGTGGAGACACTTGGACATCCATGTTTATTCACAATAGCAAGGAAATGATAGATGTCATCATAGATGTCCAAAAAGCGGCAAATGGACCAAGAAAACTGTCATACATGAACAGAATGGAATTTTATACTTCTATAAGGGAAAAATAAAATTTATAAGCAAACTGATAGAACTGGGGGGGGAAAAGATGTTGATTGAGATAATCCAGGCCCCAAAAGTCACACACTGCATGTTCTTTCTCATATGCGGACTTTATCTTTGAATCTTTAGATTGCTCTGTTTAGCTTGGAGTACCCATAGAAGCTAGGGACTAATAACGGGGTCCTGCTGGGGGATTAGAGAAATATAAAAAGAGCTGGGATAGAAGAACTCAGCTATGTGAAGGCTAAAAGGAGAATTATGACGTTCAAATGAAGAGGAGAGGGAAGGCACGGCAGAGGAGGAAGAACAGACATCACTAACACTAAAGATGTTTGAAAAGGTTATGGAAACCCACTGTTATATAAACCCCTTAATACGTACATTATATTGAGCTGGGCATGGTGCTGCACACCTGTAATCCCAGCACTCCAGGAGGCAGAGGCAGGTGGATCTCTGTGAGTGAAGTGACTCCAGGACAGCCAAGGCTACACAGTGAAACCCTGTCTTGAAATAACAACAACAACAAAACAAAAAACCAAAACAAAACCAAAAAATGTACCCAAGGCTCATGGAAGAAGGGGCACTAAGATTGTCAGAGTCAGCAGCTGGGGAGCACTCCTACAGGACTGTGTCTTCTGGATGTCACTGGTGTTAGGATTCTGCTTCAGTCCCCTGCCTATGATGTCATTATTTACCTACCATGAGGGCGTGGCCCTGCCCAGGGCCATATAAAAGGACAAATCATCCACATGGCCCCCTTTCTCTGTTCCTCTATTCTATCTCTTCCCTCTAACCTTTCTTCCTCCTCTTCTTCTTCTTCTTCTTCTTCTTCTTCTTCTTCTTCTTCTTCTTCTTCTCCTTCTCCTCCTCCTCCTCCTCCTCCTCCTTCTTTTTCTTCCTTTCTCTGTCTCTCTTTCTCTGGGGTACCCCAGGCCCTTTCCTTCTCCCTCCATGCTCATTTAATAAACTCCTCTACAACATAATATCTGCTGCCTGGTACCTTGTACCACCACATTGTATTGATACCTGATACCTGGTATCATTGTCTTGTTCTTATACATAACAACAGGCCTGTTGTGCTCGTGAGCCCACAGTAACTATGGTTGCCTGCACAAGATAAGGGTGAGGTTCCATGGCCTGGGAGTGCTGCAGACACCTCCTCCAAGCTAAGGAGATGTTAACAGTTGGTGACCACTGGCCCCATTTGGGCTGAGCACGCCTGTAGAAGTCTTCACACCCATGCACATTTGGGTAGCACTAACTTTTGACACAGTGGGATAGTTTAAAATCCAGAGAAGAAGGAGGAAGAAAGAGAGAAGGACATTAAGTTGGCAGGCTGTTAGAAGGGGATCTAGGAGGAGCTGTATAGGAGTGTCAGCGTAAATATCAAATGCATTATATATATATGAAATTATAAATTAAAAAGTAATGAAAATGCATGAATATAAAAAGAGCAGAAATAAAGACAATCTATAAATAATATTTTTTAAAATCCTGGGCCTAATGTGGTACCTTTAATTCTAACCCTTGGGAAGTAGAGGCAGACAAATCTCTCTATGAATTTAAAGCCAGCCTGGTTTACATAGGAAGTTCCAGGCTAGCCAGTGAGACAATAAACAAACAAGCAAACAAACAAATAAATAAATAAATAAAATCCTATTGCCATGAGTTCTTCTCATATTCAATAGAATATTAATATTTTGTTTTTAAAGTGATTGAACTGGGTCACGCAATTTAAAACTGTGCAATTTAAAGCTATCATTGCCCAATCATACATATTTCTGCAGTTTAGTAAATACCTAAATTTTTTTAAAAAAATATATAAAACTAATCATCTTACTAAAAAACCAAACCAAATAATTTTTTTGCTAGCTTAACAAATTAATCAAGATTTCTCTTGACTATATGAGTAAGAAGAAAATATTGTATTGGTGCATGAAAACATAAAACATGATTAAATCTTGCGTAACTGGAACATCTTAAGTGAACCACTTTGCTAAATTGAATTTTCAGCTTGAGCAGCAACCCCCCCCCTTTCCTGTCTCAATGCTTGTCATTAGGTAACTGCCTTAAATTATTATTTGGAATTAACCAGTATTTATGTAAAATCAAATTAATTTATATATCTTATCTTCTGCACAGGTACGGACTATGGGAAGCTTGGTGTGTGAGAACTATAGGACCTGTCAGCTGGCCGTCAGGCTTGGGGCTGCACTACACTCCTCTGGGCTTGGAGACATCTACGCCACGTGGAGAAGGGAAGCACCTAGATAGAGGAAGACATTGCTCCCGAGCATCTATGGCTCATCGAGAGCTGAGCTCCATCCAGATCTTGCTTTGTGCATGTGTGCAGGGACCAAGCTTGGAACTGGGACCCGAGTCTCACCATCTTGGGTGATGTCCATACTGAATCATGGTGTGCCTGGGCATCATCTGTGGGCTTTTCTTGTGCAGCTTCGTGCACTGGCCAGGTACGTTAGTTCTACACCAAGGGATTTGGGGCAGAAAATACTGGGGTCTACAAGCGTCTTTCATAACATGCCACGGGTAGACTGGGTAGCAGAGCCATTCTTGAAGGCTGATAGGAATAGAAAGAGAGTCTATAATTCTGAAGGAAGGCCAACCCTGAGTCCCTGACCTGCTCAGAGGAAGTGGTTGAAAGAAAGAGTTCTAAAGGGCGGCAAAGAAGCAGGCTTGGGTTCTCATTTATGCCAGGACTTTTCAGCTTATTCCATAAACAACAACAACTTGTGGGCAGAATGATACCATATAAACAGAAGTGAAGAATCTATTGAACGAAAGCCTACACAAGACAGTGACTAGAAGGATTTTAGAGGCTTTGACTTTATCACCACAGACACTGGAACTTTATACACTTAGCATAGGAGTGTACCAGGTATGAAGAAGCACGGAAGTGAGCAACCCCAGCATGATTGATGCTCAAAGCGGGAAGCAAGTGTGCTAGGACTGAGTATGCGAGCCAACTTCTTACTGATGTCTTTAAATTCAACAGGCTCAAGGGTTAGGCTTGCTTGTATGTGAGATACTTGGAATTGTTCCTGCCCTCAGCAGAATCCCTTTCCCCAGAAAGTAGCCAACTCAATCAACTAGGGCTTCCAACCTTGGGGTTTTAAGTAGAAAGTACTAGATTGTCACTATTAATCATGGAGACAGAAACTCTTCTGTTGGTTTTATTTACCAGGTGTGGCATGTCTGTGTTCAGTGAAATGCTACGACAACTTCTGTCTGACAAGAGATAGCCAACGACAAAGCAAAGGACTTTTTTTTTCTTACCTTCCTACTACTCACATTCCAGTAGGAGATAGACAAATAAATACTTGCTATCTTTTATTGATTAGAAGCTACATGTCTTTTCAGTTGCGATCTCTGGAAGGTGAATGTGTCTCATAGCATCTGTCTGAGAAGGAGTCATGAGAATCATTTTCCCATGAGATTTTAGTCACAGATGCTTAGAACCACAGGCACAAATCATATGCACTGTTGATACGAACAAGTAGAGCTTAAGTTCTGTTGAAAACATCCTTAAAATGTGCTACTCTTCTCTGGCTCAAAGAGGAAAGTGGTTATGTAGGCAAAACAGGCTCAGAGATAGAGCAAGGCCACATACGTTTCGTACTAGAAATAAAAGGATCTTCCTCGGAGCAGGACCACAATCTCATACTTACAGCTTTCTAGGTTCTAAGACAGGAAGATACCCCCAAATGAAGCTGTGTTGCATTTTTTGTTACTGAAATACTGCGTGGAAAATGCAATGATATTGACAACTGAGAGTAAATCGGGAAATTAAGCTCTAAATGTGAAGCTTTGTTTTGTTTTGTTTTTTTGTTTTTTGAGACATGGTTTCTCTGTGTAGCCCTAGCTGTACTGGAAATAGTGCGATAGACCAGACTGTTCTGGAACTTATAGAGATCCACCTCCTTCTGCCTCCTAAGTGCTAAGGGTATACGCCACCATCACGGGTCTAGATGTTTTATTTATAACTGAATAGACATATGTTGTTTCTATTTTCCTTCTTATATGTATGAAGGATGCATGAGTTGTGGGTTTTGGGTTGTTTGGTTGTTTGGTTTTTTGTTTTTAGTTTTTCTTTTGTTTTATTTTGGACTAAGTCTACGTATATTCAATGAAGAAAACATAAAAAGTCTAAGTGATGAGAGATGTCAATTCTGTTTGTCAGAGTTTCATTTCTTGAAGATTGTGTAAAATAACAGCACAGTTTCGACTGATAAAATCTCAGCGTTGATGAAATTCAGGAGCCGGCTCCTGCCAGGACTGAGTTCCACAAAGGAAAGCAAACAGGTGGAGGGAGAGAGGGGAATGGGTGGGCTGGGCAACCGTAGGTAGTGGTCAAAGAAGCCCTCCCTGGTCGAGAGCTTTGAAACTAGAAATAGCTCAGAAGGGAGCCTGCTGGCATGCAGGGAAGAAGTTCTCTACGCAGGATGAGAGGCGAACACAAAGGTGCTCCCCAGAGAACACTGGTAGAGTAAGAAAGCTGGCGAGCTTCCGGGAGCTGGAGTCAGCTGAGAGGGAGAGGGCCAATGGTTGGCTCCTGGAGACTTTGGGAGACCTCGGGTTTTTACGTTCAGTGTGATGAAAAGTCATTGTGATTTTAAAAAAATTTTAAACATTTGCATGTGTATAAGTATGTGTGCGTGTGTAGCATGTGCATGCTGGAGCCCATGGAGGTCAGACAAGCCATTGTATCCTCTAGAACTGGAGTTACAAGCAGTTGAGCTGTTCTGAACACGCTGGGAGGACCTGAGCCGGGTTCCCTACAGGAGTAGTAAGTGCTCTTAGCTGTCGAGCCATCTCCCCAGCCCAATTGTTTTTCTTGTTTTTGTTTGTTTGTTTGTTTAGGTGGGTGGTTTTGTTTTTCCAGACAGGGTTTCTCTGTAAACAGAGACAGCTTTGGCTGTCCTGGACTCACTTTGTAGACCAGGCTGGCCTTGAACTCACAGAGATCAGCCTGCTTCTTCCTCAGTTATTTTGTATAATGAATACTCCATAAAAAAAAAATTCTAGGTGGCAACTTAAGAGGCTATTATAATGATCCATAGCACTTGGTATTAGAGTATTAGTACTGGTGCGGTGATTAGATTTTTTTTTTTAATGCATTTTTGAATGTAAAATTTTGGGGAGTAAGGCTGTGTGGTGGTAGCACATACTTTTAATTCCAGCACACAGAAGGCAGAGGCAAGTGGAACTTTGTGAGCTCAAGGTCAGCCTGGTCTGTAAGGTGAGTCCAGGACAGCCAGGCCTATTACATAAAGAAACTCTGTCTGGGTGGAGGGGAACTCTTAGGGTTAGTGGTCTATGAGAAAAAGAAATAATCAGCCATGGCTCCAAGGTGAAGTAATGAGGTAGGCAAGGCTCCATGAGAATCATTCTGTGAATCGCGTTGGGAAGATGATTAACAGACTGAAAATTTAGGTACCTAAAAGAAAAAGTAAATATGGGTCCTGTGTAAACTCTGGCGTGATGGCAGTGTCTTGGGCTACAGAAATTCACTTAGATGGCAGCAGACTGTTGACAGGACCTGAGTTCATCAGACCGAACAAAATCATAGAAGAATGGACAAAGAAGCTGTAAAAGATGGAAGCAGCTAGTGATTTGGGGACAATTTAGGAGGATTTACATTAAAAGGTTTAAAAGGTTTCTTTAAAAAATGTTTTGGGCTAGAGAGATGGCTCAGAGGTTAAGAGATCCTGAGTTCAATTTCCCGAACCACATGGTGGCTCACAACGATCAATAATTACATCTGGTACCCTCTTCTAGTGTGTAGGTGTACATGTAGGCAGAATGCTGTATACATAGTAAATAAATACATCTTTAAAAATGTTTTAAGATTGTATTAACTCTGCCAATATTTCTGAGAAATCAATTACGATGGAATCTGAGGGCTGACCTTTGGCTTAAGCAGCAAAAGCATCAGTGAAATATTAGACAGGAGCCGTGTCAGTGGGCTAGCTGTCAATTCATGAGAGAATGAACAGTAGAGATGAGCTGGATGTGTGTGTGTGTGTGTGTGAGAGAGAGAGAGAGAGAGAGAGAGAGAGAGAGAGAGAGAGAGAGAGAGAGAGCGAGCGCACCCATAGGTAACTAACTTAGAAAGATGAGTAGGAAGGGCATGGAAGACTAACACGTTTTTCTTTTCTTCATTTAAGAAAATTGGAATCTTCCTGAGAAACCTTTAGTTGTGGTTGATGATGCACAAGAGCCAGTAAAGAAAAGGAACTGAAAAGAGCAGGGAATGGTGGCAGACACCTGTAACACTCAGGAGCTGAAGACAGGGAGGTCAAGATTTCAAGGCTAGTCTGGCCTGTGTAAGAAGTTTAAAGCCAGCCTAGGGTACCTAAGACCTCTTCTCAAACATCAACAGCAGCAGAAATCCATTAGAAGAAGAGATGGTATTCCACAAACATGTGGAAAACTTACACAGGAACCTTGGGAAGTTTGTGGACATGGTCCCGATTTGATGTGGTATCGGAAGGTAATTCTCTCTATGACTTAGCACCTTCTCAAGCATAGATATGGATTCCTCTATCTTCCCACTAACTTTTCATGGATGCTGACACGATGGACATGGAAGATGACATCTCCTTGTGGAACAAAAGGGAAGCCTGGTCATGTTTCTTCTCTCCTGAGCACATACAACACACAGCCTGTGAAGGGATTTGTCTGGACTCATCCATACACAACGAAGGGGCAGGGAATTGACAGTGAGTAAGCTGATATACTTTTGCTGTGTACTGACAAAGAAGATTCTTCCTTGTTGACCCAGGAGTCTTCTGTCAGCATTCCTGAAACTGGGGTGCATTGATATATTAGCATGAAAGAGTGGAAAGATTGTAGGCCACCAATCCATTGATACTGCAGTCACTACTGTTTGGGGTTAACATACAGGAGGATTTTCTTTTTAACATGAATACAAACTACAAATGTTCTGTACAGTTATTTCCTCAGCCACTTTCAGCAGCTGCAGTATAAAAGAAAGAGAAGTAGAGTGTCTGACTTAACTGCAAGTTGGATTTTACTCATAGGGAGAATTGTAAGAGTGACTTTTATCTGCCTGAGGTAATTATTGTCTCCAAGGCTTACTGCCTCCATCTGGTAACCTAGGCCTAGTCCTGGAAGCTTCTATCCTCCATACAATCTAACCTAAGGCTAGAATGTTTTCAGCCTCTGAGACTTACTGCTGAATGAGCTCGCCCTTGTTCTTTCTGACTCGCTGGTTCAACTCAACTGATCTGGCTCCAACGCCTCTATAAGCTGACTGATTCAAACTGCCTTCTCTCAGATTCTGACTGAATTACTCTGCTTGGCCTCAAACTATATTGATCTGTTCCAATCTTCTAGCTCATTCTTTCTTTACCTGTGTCTATCTTATTCTCTCTTCAACCTCTCCCAGTAAAACAGTTAAACTGTCAACTGCCTCCCCCTTCTCTCTCTCTCTCTCTCTCTCTCTCTCTCTCTCTCTCTCTCTCTCTCTCTCTCCTGCTGCTGCTCCCTTTTAAGTCATCTCTCCTTCCTCTCTGTTCTTGTGACAATTGGGCATATACTATTCAAATCTCAATCTGATTTGTCACTTTGCCTCTAAATAAGGTATTACTTTCAAACATGGCTGCTTCCTTGTATCAACTGACTTTACCTTCATTGTTTGAGAGTAAAAGAGTGTATTATGGGTGTCTCTGTATTCCAGCCAGAGTAACCATGTTGCTGGATTAAAATCCCTCTACAAAGAATATTGACGACAGAGCCTTGTAGACCTGAGGAACTACTGAAACAACTTTAGCTGCTCTCTCTCTCTCTCTCTCTCTCTCTCTCTCTCTCTCTCTCTCTCTCTCTCTCTCTCTCTCTGCATTGCCCTATAAGTAGCTTCCTTTTTCTCTCTCTTCTCATGAGTTTTGGGCATATCTTATTTTGACAAATCTTCACTGATGATTTATGCCACTCAATTAGATATCACTTTCAAATGTGGGTACTTCTTTTCACAAACTAACTTTACCTGCCTTGTTTGGCATTAAAGGCACATGTACCACCATACCTGGACCTGAGCTTTTCTTTACCTGAAACTTGCTCTCTACCAGACTGGTCTGGAACTCAGATCTGCTTGCCTTTGTCTCCTGGATGAAGGGGCTATTTGTATTCCAGCTGGATCACACAGACCTGGAAGGGCTTTGGATGTGATCTCTTGCCCGAACAGCCATGTTCTGAATTAAAGTTTCCTCTCCGCTGCTGCATTCAAGGAATACATCTTAACCTCAAGGATAGAAATTGCCTCAGGGTAAAAGGAGGGAAAAGACATTCCAAGAAAATGGAAATAAAAAGCAAGCTGGTGTAGCCATTTTAAGATCTGACAAAATAGACATCAAGGCAAGCTAATCAGGAGAGATAGGGAAGGGCACTATGTACTCACCAAAGGAAAAATCCGCCAAGAGGCTATTGAAATTCTTAGCATCAATGGACCAAATACAAGGGCACTAAGTTCATAAAAGTAACCTACAGGCAGGAGAGATGGCTCAGCCATTAAAGGCTAGGCTCACAACCAAAAATATGAAAGTAACCTACTACAGCCTAAATCACATATTGCCCCTCACACAGTGATAGAAGATTTCAATATTTACTCTCACCAACAGACAGGCTACCCCAACAAAAACCAAACAGAGAAATGCTGGAGCTAAGGCACATCTAAAACAAAATGGGTCTAGTAGATATTTACAGAGCATTTCACCTAAACATAAACTACTATAACTTCTTAGCAGCCAATGGAGCTTTCCAAACCTAAACATGCAACTCAGACACAAAGCAAATCATAACAGATAAAAAAAAATGGAAATAATATCCTGCATCTTATCTGAGCACCACAGATTAAAGCTGGATATCAATAACAATAGAAAAAACAAAAAGCTTACAAGTACATGGAAACTCAACAACTCACTACTGAATGAAAAATGACTTGACACCACAGCTGAAAACTCTAGGGGAAAAAGAAATAACACTCAGAAGGAGTAGACACCAAAAATAAATAAATAAATAAATAAAATCAATAAATAAAAACAAATGAACATTTAAAAAAACAATACAAAGAATCAATAGAACAAAGAGTTGTTCCTTTGAGAAAATGATTGACAACCCTTTAGCCAAATAAACTAAAAGGTAGAGAGAGAAGATCCAATAAAAGAAAAAAATAGAGACAAAGGGGGCACATAAGAACAGACATAGAAAAAAACAAAACAAAACAAAACAAAAGAACCATAAGGACATATATTAAAAACCTCTACTCCACCAAATTGGAAATTTTGAAAAAAATTAAGAATAATTTTCTCTGTATGATCACCTACAAAAGTCAATTAAGATCACACAATCAATTTTAAAAGACCTATAACCACTAATAAAATGGCATCAGTAGTTTAAAGTCTCAACAAAACCAAAACGCCCAGAGCCCGAGGTTTTAGCACAGAATAATACCAGACGTTCAAAGAGGAATTAACACCAATATTCCTCAAACTATTCCACAAACTAGAACTAGAAGGAACATTGCCCAATTCTTTTTACTAGGCCACAGTTATCCTGAAAACTAAACAACATAAAGATTCAACAAGGAGAATTACAGACCAATGTCCTTATGAACACAGATACAAACATTCTTAAGAAAATACTTGTAAACCAAATCCAATAACATAGAAAGATCATTTACCGTGATCAAGCAGACTTCATCTCAGAGATGCAGAGATGGTTCAACATATATAAATCAATAAATGTTACTTACCATATAAGCAGAATAAAAGACAAAAGCCACATTATCATCTTATTAGATGGAGAAAGGGGCTTTGACAAAATCCAACACCCCTTCATGATAAAAGCCTGGAAAGCCTATAGATACAAGGGACAGACCTCAACATAATTTACTCAAGCAAGCCCACAGCCAACATCAACCTAAATGGAGAGAAACTCAAAACATCTTCACTAAAATCAGTAACAAGACAAGGTTGTCCACTCTCACCATATGTATTCAATATAGTGCTTGAAGTCCTAGCTAGAGCAATAAGAAAAGTGAAAGGGGGGGGGGAGTGGATTCCAAATACTAAGGGAAGAAGTCAGAGTATCTACAATTGCAGATGATATGATTGTGTACATAAGTAACACTAAAAATTCCCAGGAAACTCCTACAGCTAAAAAACAAACAAGCCTTTCAGCATAGTATCAGGATACAAAATTAACAAAGAAAAAAATCAGTAGCTTTTCTATATACAAATGATAAACAGACTAAGAGAGAAAACAGGGAAATAATGCCTTTCTCAATAGTCTCAAAAAATATCTTGGTGTAACTCTAACCAAGCACATGAAAGACATGTATAATAAAAACTTTAAGCCACTGAAAAAAAATTGAAGAAGCTATCAGAAGTTGGAAAAGTCTCCCATGCTCATGGATCAGTAGGACTAATAGAGGAAAAATAGCTAACATATCATATACAATTTATGGAATCAATGCAATCCCAGAGTAAAAAAAAAAATCCAACATGATTCTTCATAGAAATTGAAAAGACAACTTTCAGCTTTACGTAGAAAGACACACACACACACCCCAAAATAGCTCAGGAAATCTTTAATAATAAAAGACCTGCTGCACGTATCACCATCCTAGACCTATACAGAACTATCAGAGGGAAAAAAAAAAAACAGCACATATTGGCACAAAAAATGGGCACATTGATCAATGGAACAGAACAGAAAACCCAAGCTGGGCGTGGTGACGCACGCCTTTAATCCCAGAATTTGGGAGGCAGAGGCAGGCAGATCGCTGTGAGTTCAAGGCCAGCCTGATCTACAAAGTGAGTCCAGGACAGCCAAGGCCACACAGAGAAACCCTGTCTCAAAAAAACAAAAAAACAAACAAAAAAAAACAAAAAAACAAAAAAAGAAAAACCCAGAAATAAGTCTACAGAACTATGGGCCCCTGATTTTCAGTAAAGAAGCCATAAATACACACTGGGAAAAGAGACCGCATCTTCAATAAATGGTGCTAAGCAAATTGTTTGCATGTGGAAGGCAAATAGATTGACACTTGTCACCCTGTACAAAACTCATCTCCAAAGATATCAAAGGCCTCATCATAAACCAAATACACTGAAATTGATGGAAGAGAGAGGTGGGCAGATAGTTTTTAAGTCATTGGCATAGGAAACAATGTCCTTAATAGAATACCTTATTTTAGCACAGGTATAAAAATCAACAGTTAATAAATGGACCTCAGAAACCTGAAAATTTTCTGTATATCAAGAACACTGGGGCAGGCACGGTGGCACATGCCTTTAATCCCGGCACTCAGGAGGCAGAGGCAGGTGGATCACTGTGAGTTTGAGGCCAGCCTGGTCCACAAAGTGAGTCCAGGACAGCCAAGGCTACATGGAGAGACCTTGTCTCAAAAAAACAAAAACAAAAAAACAAAAAACAAAAAACAAAAACAAGAACACTGTCATTTGGACAAAGCAGCAGGCTACAGAATAGAAAACATTTTTACCAAACTACACGACAAATAGAAACGAACGACCCAATTTAAAAATGGGGTACAGACCTAAACAGAGAAGCCCTGAAAGAGAAAACACAAATGGCCGAGAAGTACTTGGAACAAATGTTCAACATCCTTAGTCATCTCGGAAGTGCAAATCAAAACTACTTTGAAATTCATCATCTGCCAGTCAGCACGGCCAAGATCAATAAAACAAACGGCAGCTTATGTTGGTGGAGATGTGAAGTAAGAACCCTCACCCACTGCCGGTGGGAGTGCAAACCCGTACAGCCACTATGGAAATGAGTGTGGCTGTGGAAGTTCCGCGGGAAGCTGAGAATCAATCTACATCAAGAACCAGTTCAACCACTCTTGGAAATATACCCAAAGGACGCTGCATCCTACTCCAGAAACACTCTCCCAACCATGCTCATGGATGCCCTATTCATAAACAGCCAGACATTGGAAAGCACCTAAATGTCTGTCATTGGATGGATGGACAGATGCAATGTGGTACATTTGCATTATTATTCAACCGTTGGAAAATGAGATCATGAAATGCACAGGTAAGTGCTTTGGTTGGAGCTGGGGGGGGAAAACATCCTGGGTGACGTAAACCAGACCCAGAAATAGAAAGAGTGTATGCATGTATTCACTTATATTCACTTAATAAGCTATTGATAAGCAATCTATAATCCATATAACCACAGAGACTGGGTATAGAGTAAGTACTAAAGTGGAGGAATTGATCTCCCTAGGAAGGGAAAATGAATAGATATTTATGGATGGGAAGGATGGGGGTGGCTGGAATGGGAAGATCAAAAGGGTAGGGTTAGGGGCCAGAAGAGGAAGGTGAGGGAGCGAGTATGGAGAGGCACAACTAAAACTAAGAGTCATTTGAGGTGTACTATGGGCACCTACTACTCTAGAAGCTTCATATATATATATGTATATATATATATATATATATACACACACACACACACACACACACACACACACATACATGTATTAAGATGATCTAAGTGAAATCACCAAATAATGGGGAAGACAAAGTTCCAACTGGACATCTCTCATCACCCAATGAAGCTTTCAGTAGCACAAATAGGTTACATCTAATCCAGTTGTTGGCTAAAGGTTTTCCATGGGAACCCCCAAACAACCCAACCTATTGCCAAAGCTGTTGTTTGCTCTCCACAAACTGATAGTAAGGCCCTATTACTGAAGACAATACGTACATAACTCATTGAACGTGCAGAAGTTGAGCTGCTGCCTGCACACAGCCTTCACTCCTACACACTAAAGGTCCCTATACTTGAAGTTACTGTTCATGCTACTGGAGAAAGGTAAATACCAACCCAGCTACAAACTCTTTGATCTACAATGGTCACCCGCCTGCAAGATATAACTGGTCCAATAGTGGCACAAAGCTTGTAGAAGTAACTAACCAATGTCTGATTTGATTTAAGGCCCCTTCCATGAGTTGGAACCCATAACTGACACTGCTTGTGTGACCAAGAACCTGAGTCTAGATGGACAAGCGGAGTAGGGAAAAGCCAAATACTAATCTTCTGCTAAAGGAACGTAGCAAAAAAAAAAAAATATTTTTAAAGACATTCTGCTATATTCATTAACTAGTTCCTTGGTCAGTCATCGTCAGAGAAATTTCTTGCAGCAGATGGGAGCAAATATAGAGGACCCATAACCAGGAAATAGGCAAAGAGTGAAAAGGCCTTAGAAAAGTCTCTGGCCTAAATGGAATATCTTCATCAGATCTCTTCCCTGGGGCAAAGGGAGCTCTGCAGAAAAGAAGGCAGAAAGATTGTAAGAGCCAGAAGGTATGGAGGACACCAAGGAAACAAAGCCTTCTAAACACAACAGGGCTGGTGGACATACGAACTCACATTGACTGTGGTAGCATGCAGAAGGCCTGCGTAGTACTGTGCCAGATGGGGTCCCAGCCCTGGAAAAAGTAAACACAAATCTCTATCCTTCATCCAGAAGCTGTCTTCAATTAACAGACACTTGCAAATGAAAAATTAGGGTTTTTTTCCCCAACGGAGTCTTCACTGTGGATATGAACCACTCTTAAGGAAAGGCCCCATGCCCAGCAGTAGATGGCCAAGACAAAGCAAAGCCAATGGTATCTTTGTAAGTTCTCTGTCACATAATATGTCTTAGTGTTCAATTGTTGTGAAGAGACACCATGACCATGATAACTCTTATCAAAGAAAGATTTTAATCAAGGCCTGCTAATAGATTCAGATCTTGAGTCCATTATCCTCATGGTGGGGAGCATTGGTAGCGTGCAGGCAGACGTGACGGATGAGAATTCTACATCTGAATTTGCAGGCAGTTGGAGAAGAGAGGCACTGAGCCTAGCTTGAATATTTGAAGCTCTAGAGTCCATCTCTAGGAACGTTCTTTCTCCAACAAAGCCACACCCCCTAATCCCTATGAAGTAGTGCCACTCCCTGAAGATTAAGCATTCAAATATATGAGTCTATGGGGGCCATTCTGTTTAAACCAACACATGTTTCTCACATGTGTTTAAACCTTAAGGTCCTCTGAATATATATTATGATCTCTGATTTTGTGCCTTTATAGGATTTGTATGTGTGTGAAAATATATATCTCTATACCTATATACGTTTTTTGTGCTTTTTCTTTGACTCTTTTACTTATGTTTGTTTTGTCCTATTACAATTTGCTTTTGCTTTATCTTATTTTTCTTTACATCGTTGGATGTCTATGGTTTTCTAGAGAGAGAGAGAAAGGGTTTGAATCCAAATGAGAGGGGAGGTGAGGAAGAAGTTCAGCAGAGTTAGGGCGTGGGAAACCATAATCAGAATGTATTCTATGAAGAAAAGTCTATCTTTGATGAAAGGGAGAGAAATAAATTAGAAAATCACCCCCTATTCAGAAGCAGCCTTTCTCACACTAGGCTTGGATAATGGTTCATGTCTCTGTGCAAGCTGGAAAAAGGTTCTCCTGGATCTGCTCATAGCTGTCACTCATGCTTCTGTGTGCAGCTCTCATGTGCTCACCACTGCGTCATAGCCCTGAGTAGGACGACAAGACCCTCCCACATACAGGTGATGGGGGATAGTGCTGTATTCACCTTGTTTCTTTCTCTCTGTCTCTCACTCTCTCGCTCTTTCTCTCCTTCCTTCTTTATTTCATTCCTTTCTTACTATTTGTGGTAGCTTGCAGAGGAATGAGCCCCATAGACTCAGGTTCTTGAATGCTGGCCTCATAGTGAGTGGCCCTATTAAATGGTATAGCCTTGTTGGAGTAGATGTGGCCTTAGAGTGAGTGTGGCCTTGTTGGAGGAAGTGTGGAAGTGGGCTTTGTAGTCTCATATGTTCACAGTCTCCTGCTGCCTGTGGATCCAGATGTAGAACTCTCAGCTCCCTCTCCAGCACCATGTCTGCCTGCGTGCCGCCATGCTTCCCACCTCTGAACTGTAAGCCAGCCCCCAAGGAAATGTTTTCCTGTATAAGAGTTGCAGTGGTCATAGTGTCTCTTCACAGCAAAGAAACCCCTAATTAAGACACTATTCTTGCAAATAAACGTGTTTTGTTTTGTTAATCTAAGATTGCTTTAATGCATCTGTGAACTTTGACAATAAAGAAGACCTAAACACCATGACAGTCGAGCACAGCGCCTTTCATACATACTGGTAGACCATGAGAGTTAACGATTACAGTAAAACATCGGCCTGCCTGAGAATCAGTCTCATCCACATATGCATGAGTCCCCTGGCAACCAGGTGGAAGTGTATTCTTAGTAGCTCTAAAGTGTGGCCCAGAGGTCTATTCTATTCTTTGAGAATAGAGACACTTTAAATGCTTGGAGGGGAATGTGGACACTTTCTGTAAAGGGCTCCATTGCAAATCCCTTGAGCTTTGAGGACTAAAGTTTTGCCATAGCTTTACCTCTGCTGTAATGAATGGCGTGGTGCACATTACCACAGACAGACATTGCTCGAAGAAGCAGATGTGTGATTCAATAAAGCTTCTCTTACGGCCATTCCTTCTCAACCATTAGAAAATTAAGTAACGATTAGCAGATTTCAGGCTATTCAAAGATTGGACTCATATGCCATATTCTAGCCTCCGAGGTTACCATTTGATTTTCTCTGCCCACAGTCTATTGTACTTTTTCATAAATGCACCTCCCCCTAGGGCAAATGGTAGAAAGACAGTTGTGCTTCCCATTCCTCACAGACATTATGTAGCCATGGGTCCCGATATTCCGAACAAATGGTAGGCACATAATTCATGGTAGGTCATTCATGAGTTCTCTCCCAGGTGTCTGCTCTTAAGGACTCATGGTATCACTTCCTCCCACGGTGGTATTCGTAATTTCTGCTCCCTAGCCACTGGAGACTATCAGCATCATCCCTTTCCAGAGAATCATTTCCCCAATGGTAGTTTGCATACACCTGAAGTGTTGTATGTGTAACCTATGCCAGCTTATTTACTACCACCAACTCCAAGTTGGTACTCTAAAAAGAAAAAAATCAATCTGGACCCATGATTTTCTTTCCCACTAGTACAGTGTGAAGCTATCAAAGCGGAAGGTGATAAGATGGCATCAGTGAAAGAAGAGGGTTTGACTTCCTGAGCCTGACGTGGCAGCCTGGCAAGCTCTGGCAGTCTAGAGAGTTTTCCCAGATCCTGGCTCCTAAAGTGTGCCAGGCTGCTCCCAAAGAAGACTTCAGCAACCCACTGCAGCCAGCAGCACCCAGTGACCAGCAGCTGGCCCTAGAGTGCAGAGCAGATGATGTTGTCACAGGACAGTCTAGTTCAGTGTTCTCATCCTTCCTATTTTAATACAGTTCTCCACGTTGCTGTGACTCCCCCCCCCGACCCCCGTGGCCTCCCACCCACTTCCCCCTCCTCCCCCCTCATCCCCGCCTCACATAGGAGTAGACACCCACAGGTTGAGAACCGCTGCCCTAGTGAGACACGGTGACTCGTTGCCCTGACTTGGTAGATTTGTAGCAGATTCTACTGGTTTGGCATCACGATGAGTCCTAGGCCTTTTAAAAAAGAGAATCCCAATCGGTCTAGCTTACCAATAAAGACTCAGGGGCCAGATGCTAGAGTGAAAACCTGCTAGGTCAGAGAGGCAGAGAAAGCACCCAGCTGACGGTCCTACTCAGCTCACATCCCAATGGATAAAGCTCAACAGGCTCACTAGCTCAGCTGACAGCCCAGGAGGAAAAGGCCAAAAATCCCAAGGCCAAAGGCTTGCTAGCTCAGAGCTCAAAAGGCCAAAAGGAGCCGAGGAGATGAGGAGATGAGGAGCTAAAAGCTAAAAGCCCCTTCTACTTCTACACGCTGTCTTATATACCCTTCAACTCAAAGGCCCTCCCATTCTTTAATTCCTCTCAGCTGGTTTCTTGCTCTGCCTCTTGACCTAGGGTAAACTTTATAAAGTCCTGTGTACAGAAAGCTCTTGGATTAAAGGTGTGTGCTAGGACTGGCTGAACCACACCTCAATCACCTCTTTACAATAAACAGAAAGTTCTTGGATTAAAGGTGTGTGTTAGGGCTCAGCCACAAGAAACAAAAGGCAGGTTTTTGTTTTGTTTTGTTTTGTTTTGTTTTGTTTTGTTTTTTTTACAGTTCACAATCTCAGGGATCACAACAGGATCAAATGCCCTGCAGCAGCTGGGCTCCAGTCAGTCACGCCGTACCCATCTCCCCCAGCAGTCAGGCCATGGAGCTCTACCTCACACATGTCCACTGCACAAGGCAGTATTCCCCAGAAATCTGAGGATTTCTGTATTCTTTAGAGTTCCCTTCTTACTGCAGATCTCTCGTGATGTTAATCCTTTAACAGAATAATTCAGTGTGTGCAGGTGTGTCCGCCTCATGGTGGCAAGCACTCCACCTCTGTGCAGTTCGGAGACCAGGCTCAGGCGTTGGTGTTCACCTACCACTCTGTTTGAGACACAGTCTGTGTGTTGATTGTCTATTGTCAACACTGGGCTAGGTGACCCATAATCTTCCAGGGATTCTCCCACCTGCCTCCTCGGTAGGAGAACTTTTACATGGATTCTAGGCGCTCAAGCCCAGGTCCTCATGCTTGCGAGCACCTTTGTTGTACCGGGCTTAAATGAAACCCCAATAAACACTAGGAGCTGATACGGATGCAAACACACAGGAGTCTTTTAATTTTCAGCTTAATTTGGGCCCACACTATCACTGGCGCAGCGGATCAGGTGTGAGCGCTGAGTACAAGTAGGAAAGAACTTTTTATAGATTGTATTGAGAAAGCAGGTAAGTGGGTTTCTAGCTCGACAGGCATCCTATTGATTATTTCATAAACCAGTTGATATTCATCCGGTACAAATCCAGTATCAAAGCGTGGATAATTAATCTCCAGGGAATAACTCTTGAAAAAATCGGGGGAATGTCCGAATTTTTAGTACTTTACTATTTTCCAGCTGATTGGTTATTCTATATCTCTGTGCGAAGTGTATCTTTGTGGGTTTTTCTAGATCCAGAGTTCAAGGGTAGGTCACCCAAATACAGAAATGAGAATTTTAAGCAAAATGGAGTTACTTTGGTTGATCACTTTCATGCACTGAGCCATCTTCATCCTAGAATTAACAAGGTTTTATATTGAATTTTCCTTACTCAACCATCTATGTAGTTTTCATATCTTATTTCAATTCAGACTTACATAATCATATTTATCTCCCAAAGGAGTGTACTGATTCCCTCTTTCAAACCAGCCGTGTGTGAGAAACCAACATTTTACATTAGAAGGTATTTAATATTTGCACAGCTAATGGGGTTGAAATTATATATCCTCCAATTTTTTAAATGCTTTCTATTTTTCACTAGGTTCCCATTATCCTAATGTCTACATCATGTTTTGTTTTAGCAACCAGCTGCCTGGCTCCTCTGGGCATCACTTGATTGTTACCTGGATACACAAAGTGCCTGGAAGCAGTAAGCTACTTTCTTTATAAATGAAAAGTTCTGGACGCAAATCTGATTCCATGTGACAATCCTCAGCTTCCTATGGCCTGCACTTACAAAAGGCCCTCAACTACTTTTGGATTTTTCTCCTACATCTTTTAAAAATACAAGCTCTCTCTACATATGTGTATGTACATGTGTGTGTGCTGATATGTATCTCTATGAACATAGTCATGCACACTTCATTAATATTTTAGGACCGCTTCAGGAAAGAGGAATATGCCGTGCTCCTTTCCACACAGACATGTCAGGATGCAGAGCTTCTGAACCAGAGCAATGTCTCATCTTAACAGTATAGTTAGTTTATTTACAAACAACAGGAAATTTAACAGTCGTTTTGTTATCTGCCATAAGCCAGCATTTAAATTCTCCCACTTCTCCCCTAGGCCAGGATCTCATAAGAACAGAATTGCATTTAACTACATCGCTTTCACTTTCTTTAATCTGGATGGGTTTCTCAGCCTCTGTGCCCCATGCCTTTGATATTTTGGGATAATATGGGGCAGTTGTCTTCTAAAGTGTTCTTCAAGTTTGAGTATGTCCGATGTCCCCTTATCAGAAGATGCACATTATGCATTATGTGGCATTGTTGCCACAGAAATGATACAGTTTGCTCCTTAGAGCTGTGCACCATAAGGGATGTGAGTGTCAGGCTGTGTTGGGATTGATCATGTTGACTTTGAACTCTTACTTAAGGGTGTGTCTGCCTCTCTATCTCTAGAAAGTCATCACCGCCTTCCTTTGAGTTAGTAAGACATATGGGGAAATATTTGGTAGTGTATATTTATTATTCTGATCTTACCCTTTCTCAATAGCATCTTTATTTGTTCCTTCTAGGCAATAAGAAACCTGGTTCCCCCAAATATCAATATATTTACTCACCGGGATCTCATAATATATCAATACATTATCAGAAATGTCACCCTAATGCCACCCACTAGTTACCAGGTAAGGCTGAAGTCTTCTCTAGTTCCTTCTTCCCATTCTCCTGAAATCGCTCTCCATTCTACTGAAAATATACAGCATTGTACCTAAAGTTCATTAAGCTATGTTTTGTGTTATTATTGTTTTGATGCATATTTAAATATTATTTTTTCCTCCCACAAATAGTATTATATTATGTAAATCATTTCTAACTTCACACTTTTTGGTTAATTATGTTTCATAGAAATCTTGTGAGGTTCATATAGATCTCATTGTTTTTTATAGCATCACAATTTTCCATTGCCATTATGTGGATGTATAATAGTGTACTCAACCCATTTTCTATGTGAAGGCTTTTACTCATTTCAATATTTCGCAAATAAGATAATGTTTTAATAAGTATTGCACGTATAAATTTTTAGTTTTGGAGTATGTCTTCAGGATAAATTCCTAAAGTGTTATTTTAGTATTAAAGCACAAATGAATAAATAGTTTTTAAAGGTGTAGCTGAGGCTTCTATTACAAAGTTAGTACTATACTGAATTCTCATGAGCACTATATGAACATCTGAGGCTAACGTTTGAAGCAAGTTTTTTCCCATACTGAGCAATCTAGCTTATAAAATAATGGAAAGGAAGGAAGGAAGGAAGGAAGGAAGGAAGGATGGATTGAGAGAACAGATTGGGAGGTTGTTTTAATGTGGTGATTTTCAACCATTAGTTCCCACTGTACATAATGAGAAGTAAATAGAACACCAAGAAAGTTCAAAAACAGTTCAGTATATTTACTGAGACATACATGTGACATTTCAAACTGGAATGGAAAGTGTGTGTGTGTGTGTGTGTGTGTGTGTGTGTGTGTGTGTGTGTGTTTAGCAAATGTTAATAGGCAAATGGTTCATTGTTTTCTCTAAAGGGAGGTGGGGCCCCAGATACCAATTGTACAACGGGCAATTCAGATCAGTTCCGATGGAAATAGCTGAAGAGCTTAGGCCAAACTAAGAAATGCCTTCTTAAATACACAGCCTGGGACCAGAAGTAGTAGTGCATGCTTTAATCCCATCATGCAGAAGGGCGGGATGAGGGAGGGACTTGTGGTGTTCTACCCCTAGCTATTCATAATGGGTGGCTTCTGGAGGAGAGAGTGGAATTTCTTCAAGAATGCAGCCCTTGAGAGTTTACTGAAAATACAGCTGATATAAAGAAAGATAGATTAATGGTGAACTTCAAACTCCAGGCCTGCAAAAGCACATACACATTAAAGGAAAGTCATGTTATAACCAAAGATGAAGACAGAAATTATAACTATAGCAGCAAACACAAAGGGATCTTAAATGTTTTAATCCTCTTAAATAATAAATGGGTTGAAACAAAGATAAGACTAGACTATGAAACTTCTAAAATAGGCAAAAATCTAACTTTAGTGTAATAGTAAAATATACTTTTAGGTTTTTAGGGTAGAAGGACACTTAGTATTTGAAGGGAGACTGAAAAAAATAAATGTACACGTGATAATCTGTAGAAAAATAAAGCAGTAGTAAATTAATATTACATATTTTAAAAGTATGTGGAAATGGAAGAGATAGAAAAAGAAAAAGGCAAAGGACAAAGGAAACAAACAAACTCCTATGTGTTTATAGAGTTAGCTCTAATCACTGTGTTGATGGCTTTAAATGCTAATAGAATAAGCACTTCATTTAAAAAGCAGAAAAGGTCAGACACAAGAAAGTAACACTGATTATATGCTGTCTATAAAGGAACACACTACACACTTCCAGAAGAAGGTGTGCCGTGCACATACAACCAGTAACAAAGCCGGAGGAACAACACTACCACCAAATAAAGGTCACATGACAAAGAGTATTAGCAAAGATAAAGGCTAGCTCATCTTGAAAACAGGAGGGGGATGACAAAGATACATACACCTAGCATTCAAGAAGCTAAAGTAGGAGACTCATACAGCCAAGGTCATTGTGGGCTACACAGAAAAAAAAAAAAGAAAAAAAAATTCTTTTGAAAAAACTGCAAAATGAAAAGAATAAATAAACTTCAACTGCGTATGTAAGTCTGGAAATCTATAGAGCTCAGTCTGATTGGGTGAAGAGAACAATGAAAATTGACTCTGATACTTTTGTCTTAACACTGAAAAATCAATAATTCAAGGCCAGCCTTAACTACAGTAGTGAAACTTGACAATTAGATAAAATGAGCAAATCACGAAAGATACAAAGTACCAAGTCTCACTCAAGAATAATCAAGTTTAAAAAAAAAAACCTCACCAGAATGCAGAAGGCTATTATTGACAGACTCTCCCTGACTGGTATTTACAGAGCACTGTATCAAACCAATACCAAACCATGTTCTTTTCCAGCGTCCACAGAACATTTCCCACATTCTCAGCTCCAGATGAAGCCACTGGGTTTTAATAGATTGGAAACACATACACTATCCCACTTTCCTTATTAGTCAGTGGTTTTGCTTTCTGCTCTTTCAGTTACCCACAGCCAACCACGGTCTAAAGTTATCAGATGGAAAGGTTCAGAAGTAAGAAATCTGTAAATGTTAAATCACATACTGTTCTGGGGGCTGTAATAAAATATCCCACCATCCAGCTCCATCCATCCTGAAGATGAAGCAGCCTCAGTCCAGTGTGTCCACATCGCATATGCTATATGTACATGTTGGCCACTTAGTGGTTCTCTCTGCTTCCCGATCAACTGTCACAGTACCACAGTTCTTCTGTTTAAACAATCCTCATTTTATTTAATAAAGGCTCAGAAGTGCAAGAATAGCAAGGCCGGCAATTCAGATATGCCCGAGAGTCCAGAACTGTTGCTTCTAAGTGAAAAGGAGAGTGCTCTTGGCTTTACTAAGGGAGAAAAATAAATTGTATGCTAGGGTCGCAGAGCCCTACGGTAAATTTAAATTCTTTTCATGTGCAATTGCGAAGAAAAAAAGGGAAATCTGTGCTAGTGTTGCCAGAGGTCATGGCCACATAGCTTGATAAACATTGAGAGCAAAGCTGCGGGATAGAGGTCAGCACTGTCTGTGGAGTCATGCAGCTACTTGCCCAGGACACTTCATGGAATTAAAGAAGAGAAAACATTATCTGCAGTAGGCATGGGAGTACAGACCTGTAATCCTAGCCCTTGGGAAGTGAGACAGTAAGATCAAGAGTTCAAGACTCCTTTAGCTACAGAGTAAAAATTTGGTAATTAGATAAGGTGAAGAAACTCCATGAAAGACAGAAGGTATCAAGCACAGGGGAGTTAGGCATGGCGGCACATGCCTTTCATCCCAGCCCTAGAAAAGTGTGTGTGTGTGTGGGGGGGGGGGTGTCTCTGTGAGACTGAAGCCATCCTTGCATATGTAATGAGACCCTGTCTCAAGTAAGTTAGTTACTCAAGTAGGTAAATAAGTAAGTAAAAGACTGGGGAGAGAATTTAGTGTTTAAAGTTGTTGCTGCACAAGAAACAAATGTCAGAACTGGATTTTGAAGCCCAGAACCAATGCAAACAGCCAACAGGCATGGTGCTTTGCCTGTTTCAGCACTGGGAATTCAGCACTGGGAATTACAGAGACAAGGTCCCAAGCCTGAGTTGGCTAGCTAGACTCACTGTATCAGGAAGCTGCGGTTTAACTGAGAGACCCTGACTCAAACAATAAGATGGAGAGAGACCATGGAAGACACCCAGTGTCAACCTAGGACCTGCACACACACACACACACACACACACACACATACATGCACACACACATGCACATGCGCGCGCATATACACTTATGAACACTCACAGGAACACCTAAAGATGCAAATATACATGCATGCATTATATACATTAAAAAGTACTAAATAGATAATCCAAAAACCACTGTATGTGTAAACAAATTGAATGTGTAATTTAAAATTTTCCCAAAAAAACTGTCTGGCTTCAGTAGCTGAGGCTACTGTAACTATTATAAAATATTCCTGAGCAACAAGAAATTTAACAGATTTTAATGAGTGGATGAACTATTAACAGGCATATATTAGGCCGGGCATGGTGGTGCACGCCTTTAATCCCAGCACTCTGGAAGCAGAGGCAGGAGGATTGCTGTGAGTTCAAGGCCAGCCTGGTCTACAAAGTGAGCCTAGGATAGCCAAGGCTACACAAAGAGACCCTGTCTTGAAAAACCAAACCAAACCAAACAACACAAAACAAAAAACATACATACATTATATTCCAGCTAGTTGTAAATCAACTCATGAGAAAGCAACCTGTTATAAATCACAGAGAAATAAAGATGTATTTGAAATGAGCAAAAATGTAGATACAACAAATACAACTTACACAATACAGCCAGAGTAAGAGCAGGTCTGCCTTTACGTAACCATGCTGGAAAGGAATACACCACCAGGAAGCTGGACAAATGATTCATCTGACCTCTTTTTTTAAGTCAACTAGCAGGAAAAGAAAAGGAAAGATAAGAGTAGATGTCTATTACATAGAAATGGTCAAACTACCAGAAAAATTAGACAACTAACAGCCCTTTGAAAATAGGAATGAAATTTGTAAACTGCTATTTAACCTGAGTAAGAAAAAGAAATCACACACACAAAAAAACTAGATTACTAAAAACATAAAATCTAAAAATAAAAGAAGAAATCTCCACAAAACCAACAGGTTTCAAAAGAACCATAAAGAAATATTATGATCTTTATTTTTAATTTAATAATTAGACAAAATGAGCAAATTCCATGGAAGAAGCAAAGTAACAAATTACTTAAGAGTAAATACAAATTCTAAGTAGCACTATATATCTTAACATATTGAATGTGTGATTTAAATTTTTCCACAATGCTGGGCATGATGGTGCACTCCTGTAATCCCAGCACTTAGGGAGGCAGAGGCAGGTGGATCATTGTGAGTTCCAGATCAGCTTCACAAATTTGTGTACCTTCTACTATATGAGAGAGAATCCAATTAGTTCTTTTTATAAACTGGACTTGCTTATTTAGGGGATACTTGTTATTATTTTTTCCCAAATAATTGCTACAAGCTATTTTTCAATCTTCATTAATTACCCATAATAAGGTAATTTCAGCATTAGTATAAGTTATTATAGTTTCTGCTGGGTCTGTTCTTGATACTTTACAAAGTCTTATTCTTCCTATTACAATTAGATCAGAAAACTTTTCTTTTCTTTTTCCCCCAAGACAAGGTTTCTCTGTATAGCCTTGGCTGTCCTGGACTTGCTTTGTAGACCAGGCTGGCCCATTTCAACATAAGTTTTTAGCATTTTACTCTGTGTGCCAAGAGGATCCATTCTAAAATATTGTATTTCCTCTGCATAATGAGTCCAGTAGGGGAATGAGTAGAAGGCAAGATAACTAGAATGTAGTTTGGGATCCAGGTGGTCCACATGTGCATCCTGCAGTTTTTGCTCTACCTAGGTAAACTCTTTCTCCACTTCAGCTGTTAATCATCTAGGACCATTTAAGTTTGAATCACCTTGTAAAGTTTGAAACAAATCACTCAGCGCCTCCGTAGTTAATCCAATAGTAGGCTGCAACCAGTTGCTATCTCCCAGTAGTTTTTGAAAGTCATTAAGAGTTTGTAACTGATTCTTCTGATCTGTACCTTTTGTGGTTGACCTTTTTGAATCCTAGATAATTGATAGAATCTTCTCTCTGTATTTTTTGGGGGGAGCAATCTCTGAACCCCAACTAATTGAAATCTTTTTTTGATTCATTAAGCATTCTCTTTAATGTATGTGCATCAGAATCAGCCAACAAGATATAATCCATATAATGGTAATAATTTGTCAATGCAACTGGATAATAAAAGTGCATACAACTTAGGAAGATGAATAGATATAATTATTATGCCAAAAAATGGTGAAGAAACTATGTTAAAAGATTAGGATAATTTATTTTAATAATAAGAGCATGGCAGGCTATTACATCAATATGATAAAAATCAATAAAATATATTTCAGTAAGAACATTGGACAGTAGTTTTAAAAATATTATTTAGAGTTGGTACAGTGGTGTGTGCCTTTAATCCTAGCACATGGGCAGTGAGAGCGGGAAAACTGAGAGTTCAAAGCCAGCGATAGCTACATGAAACCCTATCTTCCTCCCTACAAGAGAAGATCGAGAATATAGGTCAATGTTTGTTAGAATACTGGCAATGACCAGCAAATATGAGGCCCTGGGTTCAAATAGCAATACTACAAATATTAAATAAATAAATAATATTACAATAGTAGAAATATTAAAATATACCCAACAAAATAATGCAGAAATTTTACAGACTGAAGAGATAAATGAAAATATCTAAATCTTTGGAAAGAAAAACATAGGGATGTGCTGAAAGGCCAAAACTTACTCAACCTCAGTATTCATCTATAGATTCAGCTCCAGAACAGCTCAAGAGTTTCTGAAAACAAAATTCGGTGAGCTAGTTCTAAAACTTAATTAAAAGGTTGGACACGCGGACTAGTGGAAAGAACAGTCAATAGCATGTATGTGGCCCCAAGGTTAGATTTCCTAATAAACAAAACAAAATTCAGATTTGCAATGCAAAGATGTCAAGTAGCCAAAATGATTTTGACGCAGAACATTGGCAAGGTTTCATCTCAGGTTTCTCTGCTTTAGTAAACTACATGAAGTGAGAGGAATTGGGCTGGGTGGGGTGAGTAGCTGTGTGGATTGGTGGGATCGGGAAGCATGTGTAGAAGAAAGTCCATCATGTTTTTAAGCATGTTTTTTTTTTAAATCATATTCTCAGAGTGGCCCAGCTGAGAAGAAAATATTTCAAGAAATAGTATTGGGGAGAAGGAATATCCATGTGAAACCGAAAATTAGGTTTCGTCTCTACCTTGCTTTTAATAGAGAAGTTGACTTAAAACGGATCATCGGGACCGGGCGTGGTGGCGCATGCCTTTAATCTCAGCACTCAAGAGGCAGAGGCAGGTGGATCGCCGCTGTGAGCTTGAGGCTAGCTTGGTCTACAAAGAGAATCCAGGACAGCCAAGGCTACACAGAGAAACCCTATATAAAACACACATACACACACACACACACACCAAAAAACTCAAACCAAACAAGCAAATAAAAAAACCACAAAAGAAAAAAAAAGAAAAAGAAAAAAAGAAAAGAAAAAACAGATCACGGGAGCATGAACCATAACAGTACTGAAGGAACACATGAGTTCTCAAGATCTTGAGGCGGTCAAAGATAGCATTCACAAGACAGAAACACTCAGTAGCCAAAGCCACAGAACTGTGTTCCAGCTTGGTCTGGTGGTTTGTATTCTAATATTAACAATTTTGCTCCTGGAGGAGTCACTCACGTACCCCAAACATTGCTGTGTAACCTCACCTCCAAATAATCCCTGTTTGACCATTAAAATGCCTACACCTGGGCAGGGCAAAGGAGAGGCAGGTGGAGCTAAGGTTCTCAGGCTTGGAGGAGAGAAGGATTACAGGAGAGAGAGGGACAGATGAGGGGCAAGACGGGCAGAGCTGCCTTGGGTTAACATGGAGAGAAACGTGTAGCCAGGAGGAGCCTGCTCTGAGTATCAGTGATGGAGCAAAACAACTCTGATGAGAAACCTGTGCAAGTATTTTGGGATTGTGGATAGGAAATAACCAGGTAGGAATTATTAGAGCAATTGGCATGGGATGTGGGACTGGCAGATAAGAAAGTGGTTTAGGGGTTAATACCTGCCCAGCCCCAGGTGAAATAAGGCTTATTTAAAATCTATTAGGTGTCTGTGTCTTTTGTTGATATGGTAGCAGGATAGAAAATAACCACCCAGTACCTATATGGTTAATTAATAGTAGTTATTCTGGAAGACTTAGACTTCATCAATGTTAAAACTATTTCTCATCTCCTTATAGATAACAATAACAAAGTGCCAAAAAAAAAAAGATGAAAATAAATCAATTTGTGAGCTCTGAAGAATAAAAGAAAAACAAGGAAACCAGAAAGAAAAATCAGAATTGGGGTTGGAGAGATGGCTTGGCGGTTAAGGGCACTGGCTGCTCTTCCAGAGGACCCGGGTTCAAGTCCCAGCACCCACATGGCAGCTCATAATTGTCTGTAATTCCAAGATCTGACACTCTCACACAGATACATGCAGGCAAAGCATCAATGCACATTAAAAAATAAAAATTTTTAAAAAAAAAGAAAAATCAGAATTGGAGAAGGGACTGAACCAGGGTGAGATCACTACTGTCTACTGTGCCTGTGGTTGTTTTGTACTTCTTCTCAAGCATAGACACACTCACAGAGTAGTGGGAAGGGCAGAGTCCCTCAGAAAACCCTGATGTTACTCTTAATGAATGGATGGCAGTGAGGGTCTCAGCTACTTTTCTATTGCCATTACAAACCACCAGGAAGGAAGTTTATTAAAGGACGCATTTAACTTAGAGGCTCATGGTACCAGAGGGCTAGAGTCCATAACCATCTTATCAGGGGATGCTCTAGGAGGCAGGAAGGCATGGCACGAGAGCAGTAGCTAAGACCTTACATCCTGACCCAGAAACACGAGGGTCAAAACCTGCCAGTGACACACTTCCTCCAACAAGTTCTCCCTGTTCAGTCCTTCCCAAACAGTTCATCCAACTGGGGGGCCACACTCTCAAATGTATGAGGCCACCGAGGCCATTTTCTTTCAAGCCATCAGACTCAGGCAGGAAGAGAAAGAAGAAGAGCTGTGCAAGGGAAAGAACCAGGAAGGAAGTCACCTAATTTTGTTTATGGACACTTAAAGACCTGCTGTCAGCCCTCAGAGTAATGGCACAGACCAAAAGCTGCAAAGCAAAAGCCCAGTGAAACCAATTGAGACACCACTCAAAGAAAGCACAAAAACATTAGCATCTGACCCCACCGAGGTTAAATGCCTACTAAAAAGAAAGGCCAGTATTCTCAGGATGGTAACAAAATCCCAAATCTACAGCCTGAGAGTCACAATGTCCAAGATACAAACCCAAACTACTCATAAAAATCAGCAGAGGAGTATGTGATCCACTTTCAGGGGAAAAGACAATTAATAGACTCTAACCCTGGGGTTATCACACAGTAAGACAAGACACTCACTATAGATCCTGTAACTCTCACTGAGGTGAAGATGAACATGGAGAGATGAGTGAGAGGATGACATTTTCATTACAGAAGTTGATCACATTTAAAAAGGACATAAATGTTATAATTAAAAGCTTATAGAAGCTAGAGGTATGAGTTAATGGTATAGTGTGTAGTTGTTAGCATTGCTGAAGTCCCAGATTTAATTCCTAGAATGCCCCCTAAAACATGTTAAAAAAAAAAAAAAATATATATATATATATGAAAAAAAATCTCACTGGATAGGTCAAAATCAGAGTACAGGTGGCAGAAAAAAGTTAGTAGACTTTGATTTAGATAAATAGGAAGGTAAAGAGAAAGAGAAAGGTACATTTTATTTTTTAAAGAGAAGGAAAAGGGGCTGAGGAGATAGCTCAGTAGATAAAAGCACGTGCTATATGTGGCCCCTGAATGAGAATGGCCCCATAGGCTCATATATTTGTATTCTTGGTCCTCAGATTATGGAAGTATTTGGGAAGAGTTTGGGGGCGTGGCCTTGTTGGAGGAGGTTTTTCAATGGTGATGGATTTTGAGGTTTCAAAAGCCTACTCTTTCCCAGTCACCTCTCTCTGCTTCTTTCTGTGCTCAATGCTTTGTAGACCAGGAGGTAAGCTCTCAGCTGCTACCCCAACGCCATGTCTGTCTGCCTGCTGCCATGTTGCCATAACCGTAACCGTCTGAGACTGCAAGACCCCAGTTAACTCTTCTATAAGCTGACTTGGTCATGATGTCTTTCTTGTCACTGCCACTGAAAAGTAACTAAGACACCATGTAAACACAAAAACCTGAGATAGACTCCCCAGAACACATGGACGGCTGTGTGCACAGCCTGAAGGTCTGTCAGAGACAGGAGATCTCAAGAAGTTCATGGAGCAGCTAGGCTGGTGTACACAGTGGGAGCATAACAAAGAGACCTTGTCTCAGACAAAATACAAGTGGAGGACTGACACCTGAGGTGTCCCTGACCTCTACACGAACACTCCCACTCACTCACACACATGAATGTGCACACACAGAGATTTTTTTATTTAAAACTTAAAAATGGGGTGAGAGATGGCTCAGTGGCTAAAGTGCTTGCTGTGAACACAGGAGGACCTTTAGATTTCTAGCACCCAGGGACATGGTAGCACCCATCTGTAATGCAGTACTCGAGGATGAAGGCATGCAGGCAGTCTGCATGGCGATCTCCAGATTCAGCAAGAAATGCTTTCCAAGAATAAATGAAGGCGATGATCGTGATGATGGTGATGATGATGATGTGATGGTGGTGGTGGTAGTTGTTGTTGGTGGTGATGATGATGATGATGGCGACGATGATGTCAAGGGGCCACAGAAGAAGGCATTGCAATGTCAAATCTGACCTCTACACGTGCCCTCATAAGTAAGCACACCTGCACACACAGGTGTGTGCACACATGCCAAGCACGCCAAATGATCCATGACAAAAAGAAATGATGGCGCCTTGGAGACCTGTGGGGAAACAGCGAAAAGCTAATGGACATGGACATGTAATTAGAACCCAAGAAGGTTATGAAAGATGGAGTTGGGAAAAAAAGCAAATAATGATTTTTTAAAATGTTATCAATTTTGTGAAGGACATAAATTAACACATTCAAGAAGCTCGGAGAATCCAAACAAGATAAATCTAAAGAAGAACTATGTCTAGACATATGATAATCAAACTGATAAAAGGCCATTTTGTCCCATCAGATAGGGCCATTAAAATGACACATCCACACAGAACAGCAATGATTTACGTGCCTGCAGACCTGTCATTAGGAAACACTGGAGCCGGATGACATGGACCAGCATCGGTAAAGTGATGAATGGAAAAATTAATACCAGCCGGCTTTCTATGACCAACTGAACACTCAGTATTTAAAATAAGATAGACTTTCAAATAAACACAGTGTAAAAGTATTCACTGCCGTCAGCCCTGAACTGTAAGACGTGCTAAAAAAGATGATCTGTAGACCAAAGTAAGCGACTCTGTAAGGAGATCTGAATGTAAGAATCAAATTGCAAACACCAAAAATAATAAAAACTAAAAAGCTTTTTTTTTTCTTCTTGGGTATTGTGGAATATTTTTTAGTTCTTTTAAAAGACATTTTTTAATTCCATTTTTTTCATTTCCTCATTGTGTGTGTGTGTGTATGTGTGTGTGTGTGTGTGTGTGTGTGTGTGTGTGTGTAGTTCACTGCAGGAGTTGGTTCTCTCCTTCACCATATGGGTCCTGGGAATTAAAGCCAAGTGCCTTTATCCACTGAACCATCGCCCATCCCTTTATAAGTTTTTATTTATTAACAAATAAACATACTTTGCACATACTAGGTCCTCTATAACTAAACTACATCGCAACATTCTAAAATTCATGGCCCACCCCCACCCCCGAGGGCTAGGGAGTCTGAGCATTTTAATATGCATATGACCTTTTAAGCCAAAAGCTACGGCACAATTATGGGTTGTTTTCACTATATGTATTGGTAGCACATAGAACATAAAAAGACGTGCAGGAAGTAGCCTGTTGGAAAACTTTCCTGTTTTTATATAGAATAGTTGTTATAATTTGGATATGAAAGATCCTGTATCTTAGGGCTTTGTTCCCAGCTGTCAGTGTTGTCTGGGAGGTGGGTGTGGTTTTCTAGAGGAAGAAAGTCACAGTGCTTTGTCCTTAGGGTCTGTCCATGTCTCCTCTTCCCTCCCCCTTCCCCACCTCCTTCATTGCTTTCTTTTCTTCAGGAGGTGAGCAGCTTCAGGCACAGGCTCCTGACACCATGACACTCTGGTGCTACCTCACTCGGGGTCCAGAATCAACAGACTTGGAGACTGTAGACCGAGACATTGAAAACAAGAGCCACAGTAAAACACTCCTGCTTTTAACTGTTTTGTCAGGGAACTTGTCATAGGTGAGAAATCCAACACGGTAGTTAACACAGTATCAATTTTATGTAGTAAAAATACATTTTAAAACTTTGTATGTGATAATCCCTAAATATGTGATCTGAAAAAGTGTATGTTACATATTTTATCAAGGCTTGATGGTACATGCATATAATCCTAGTGCTTAAAAGGCTGAGGCAAGAGGATTGCCTTGAGTTCAAGGCCAGTCAGGGTTACAGAGTGGGACCATGTCTCAGAATGAGGGTGGGGGAGGTGTGTGTGGTTATCTTAAAATCAATAGAGGTGTTAAAATGAGATTGTAAGAAATGTTGAAATAATCCAAAAGTGGGTAAAAAAAAAAAAAAAGAGAGAGAAGAGAACAAAAAAAAAATGAGACAGAAAACAAATAATAAACTGTCTTTAAAAACCCAACCATATGAAAAATGATTGTTAACTGATAAGTGAAGCCTAAACACTTCAGTTAATTTTATCAAGCTGTCAGGTTAAGATACCATTAGGTGAAGCCGGCCGTGGTGGCACACGCCTTTAATCCCACCACTTGGGAGGCAGAGGCAGGTGGATCTTTGTGAGTTCGAGGCCAGCCTGGTCTACAAGTAAGTCCAGGACAGCCAAGGCTACACAGAGAAACCCTGTCTCAAAAAACTAAAAGAAAAAAAGAAAAAGTAACCATTAGGTGATCCATTTAAATATAAAACATAATCATATTAAAAGTAAATAGAAGGGAGGACATGCTATTCAAATAATAAGCAAAGCATGGGCAGCTGATATGGTTCTAGGAGGCGTTACACGAGCCACAGTAGGAGAAAGTTCCAGGGTCTTCCCCAGTGTTGCATGGAACCTGCTACAATAGTGACCTTCCAGGCAAGATGTGCCCAGTGGTGCGATACTGGCTTGAATGCCATGGGAGTAAATACTGTTTTCTAATGGAGTCTGACACCTGCTCCACAGGAAGGAATTCATGCCTCATGCTGTAACCCTTGTCAGGAGGTCATAGGTTCTACGGGAGAACCTATTTCTTTTGGTTTTTCAAGACAGGGTTTCTCTGTGTTAGCCTTGGCTGTCTTCAATTTGCTTTGTAGACCAGGCTGACCTTGAACTCAAAGATCTGCCTGCCTCTGCCTCTGGAGTGCTGGGATTTAAGGCGTGTGCCACCACTCCCGGCTCAAGAGCCTATTTCTATTGGTTTCCTAAAAAGATATGTTATCGACCCGCCTTCTAAATATTTATGTTTACGTTATACACTAATAAACAGTAGTGCTGCTCACAACTTTCATCTGAGAAGTTTCATTCTGCAGCGGGCAGCAGTTAACAGGTCAAAACCAGTAATGAGCACTTAATCCACAATTGGTTGAGCGCTCAGTCTCAAACCCGGCGTTTGTTATCCCCACCAAACATCCAGGGAACATCATGGAAAAGGAGAGCCGAAAGAATGTGAAAGCTGGAAGAGAGAGGAGAGGCCTGTGAAATGCCGCCTTCTGGACATGGACATGGATGCTGCACTAACAAACAGCGGCTCTGTACAGACACGATCAATCAGCGTTCCAGCGGGCTGCGCTAATTGGACTCAATGGGCTATGAAGAAGAAGGAGGGAGGGGAGAACACGGAAGCGAAGCGAGAGGACCACGTTCCTGGGAGATCGAGGGTAGCTGGGAGTGGACACATCAAGACACGTTGTATACATGTATGAAATTAATATTTTTTTAAAAGCAAAGAATAGCTCAAAGAATGTGGAAATGGTTCTACAGATACGAGACAGATAATCTTCAAGGAAAATTATCAGCAACTAAGAAGGGCATTTCACAATGGCAAAGGGGGCAATTAGTTGGAAACAAATAAATGTGTGTGCCCATAACAACAGAACTTTAAAGCATATCATCGCAGAAAAACTCACTCAGGAGCGACACTCAGTAATAAAAATTGTTCAGATGGCCGATAAACATATAAAATGCTCACAATCGTTAGTTGTTGTGGAAAAGCAAACTAACGTACCACCACGGTGCTACCGTACACTCACAGGATGGCTAAACTGATGGAGACTGATCACACCAAGCATTAAGAAGACATGGCAGTTAGAATGTTCATGTAAGGCGCTGCAGCCACAATAACGAGTAATTTTGTGTTCTCTTACAAAGTTAAATATACAGTGACTACGTAACCAAACAATTCCACTCCTAGATATTTGGCTACAAGAAATAAAATCAAACACCTACACAAGGGTTGCATGTGAATTAGTATAGATGTTTTATCAAGTCCCCAAATCTTAAGCTGAAACAGATGGTTAAAACCAAGCCAATGGATAAGACAATTAAGGTATGTTTATTAAAACATAGAACTCTTGAATCATAAGGAGTGAATGGCTGATATTTGCACAACATATGAATCTCAAGAAACATTATGCTGAGTAGATTTAAGAACTCAGACACAAAAAAAGTATTTGCCATATGATCGTTTTTATGTGGAATTTTAGAATAGGTAAAACTAACTTAAATCGACAGAAAGCACATTGGTGGTTGCCTGCCAGGAAGTAAGACAAGATGGAATTTTCTATATGGTAGAAATGTTGCATTTCCTGTGTGGGGTGCTGGCTACGTGAGTGTGTACATTTGTCAAAACTCATGAAAATATAGACTTGAGCACACTTGTCTTATGTAAGTCAGCCTTCATAAAGTTGAGCCAAGCATGAAAAGGTAGGTTAGTTAAGTTAGAGTTTGGTTCTTATGAACACTCTGTCACTTTTTTTTTTTTAAGAAGAAAGGAAGCAGGGATAATTCTTTTTCCCTTCTCCTTGGCCCACCCTAAATTAATTTTAACCTATTGTATAGTAAGCAGAAAATAAAAGGCAGGGCTTGCTGGTGGCACACGCCTTTAATCCCAGCTCTTGGGAGGCAGAGGCAGGCAGATCACTGTAAATTCAAGGCCAGCCTGGTCTACAAAGCGAGTCCAGGACAGCCAAGACTACACAGAGAAACCCTGTCTCGAAAAACAAAAAAAAAAAACAAAACAAAACAAACAAGCACACACAAAAAAAACCCTAAGCACAAAATAAGGCTTTCTCCCTGCCATTTTGAAAACTGACAGCCTATGAGAGGTAGTAAAGCCTTCGTTAGAACTTTATGCTTGATTTTTAATTCATCTCTGATTCATTTCTTATAAGTATTGAGCAAATTATTTAGTCTTTTGGTGGTTCCCCTTTCTTGCTGGTTAGATAGTTACTGTACCTAACTTCTTCAACTCCCAGGACCAAACGTCTCCACCTGTGAAATACCTGTACAGAGGGGAAGTGAAAGGGGAGGTTTGCCCCTTCTTCGGAAGAACAGTGGGCCCTAAAGTTCTGGAATAAGCTGAATTCCAAATGGCTCATCAATTCTCTAACACGATCACTGTTTCCTGAGCAATACATTCTATGTTTGCTAAAATAGGTGAACTGTGGATATTATAAAGAGAGCTTCAAAGGAATATTTTAATTGTTCCTCACTTTGTAAGCCTGTAGGTCTTTTGCAGTAATACTTGTGGACCACTCATTAGGCAGCAGGAATTTAGGCTGGGGGGAACCCTTTCGCAGAGTTGATGGGAAATGCTACAACGTTCTTAGAAACTCAGTGAATGAGTAACAGTATATATATGTGTGTGTGTGTGTGTGTGTGTGTGTGTGTGTGTGTGTGTGTGTGTGTGTGTGAATACACATTTTCATAAACCTATATACAATATAGTATCCTATAAGAAGACACTGTGGCCATTGCTGTACTAAGAATGATGTTCGTCAGACATTCGGGTTAGCCCTCTCTTACCTAGAAAACATGAGATCAGAACTGTCATTCTCTACTACTCTAAGACCTTGTATTCTTTTCCTTTCTTTTCTTTCTAACTTCTGTTCACTGTAAGTATGGACAAAAAAATAAAAGTATGGGCAAACAAGGTAGTCTATGACAAGAGGGAAAAGAAACACCTGGGACATGGATTCACTGTGTGGATTGTTAAATTACTGTTTGTAAGAGCAGTTAGAAAAGAAGCCAGACACAGTAGCACATCCCTAGAATCCCTGCCCTTGGGAGGCTGGGGTAAGAGGACCTCAAGTTCAAAGCCAGCCTGGCCTATACAGCAAGAGCTAGCACCTACCACATGCCCTATAAACTGCCATTATATTACTACGGCTCAGTAAAGAAGGTACTGTTTTTTCAGGAATCAGATGAAAATTTAAAAATCATAAACCTTTCTAATCCTCAAATACCATGTCAATAAACATGAAAACTTTCAGTTGCTAAAGACTTAGAAACTATGACATCCCAACCATTGGCGATGATGGTGAGGTGAATCAGGCCCCTTCCTTCACAGCTACTGGGAGCTTCAATGGATACATCCCTTGTTACCGGCTGCTAGCCATCTGATGGGCAAGACTTCCTAATACCCGAGGACACACAAGTCCTAGCAGGAAGGCTATGAAGTGAAAGGGGGGGACAATCCCTTGGACAAGCTGGTTAGCAGGACTGAGATCATTCCTAGTTTCTTGATTGGTAGAACTCTGACCTTCGACTTGTGCTAATTCCCAAGTTTACAGTATAATTAATTCACCCCAGTCTCCTTTTTGCATGTTGTCTTTGTGTGTTTTCACTACAGTTCAGCTCCTTCACAAGTCTCCGAAAGAAATCCTTGCAGAGGGAGAGAGGCAGAGCCTGGAAGTACCTCTCCTCACATCTTCCTCTCTCTCCAATCTCTCTCCCATCTGCTGCTACATTGCCTCTGGTCATTCAAAATCCTTCTCTATTTGCAAAGCATTTTGGCTCCTCAAAAGGGCTAATTCCAGAGTCCTGCAGGCTAAATCCTTAGAGACAGACACCCTGGAGAGTACACTTAAGACCACCTGCTTTTAGAAATGTTGTCAAGCAGAAATGTTACTATTGCTTGACAATTTTTATGTCTAGAACTTAATCTAAAGGCACAAATATTCATTTTAGTATTGTAGCCATGAAAACACTGCAAATTTAAATAATCTTCAAAGGGATAATTAATCACATGTATCATTCTGTAGACTGTTCCACAACTATAAAACTGTCATATTAAGTTGATTTTATACATAATGTCTTGGGGTTACTGTTGCTGTGATGAAACACCAAAGCAAGCTGGGGAGGACAGGGTTAACTCGGCTTACACTTCCACAGGACTGTTCATCCATTGGAGGAAGTCAGGACAGGAACTCAAGCAGGGCTGGCACCTGGAGGCAGGAGCTGATGCGGAGGCCATGGAGGCTGCTGCTTTGCTGGCTTCTTATATATTTCATGCCTGGAAACACCACAATTTCTTAGATAGTCTCAAAACTCCGTACAACTCATGCCATCATAAAAATCGCTTTGCCTGTGCTGACCATCACGGATTAGGCTGTTGCTGTTACAGACATTCCTTTGTCCAAGCTACTCAGTCCAATTACCACGGTCACCTTGCCTTTGGTCATTCCGTGCTGCCACCTGGCTCCTGCTACTTCAGAGCCCAGGAAAACCCACTGCATTTAATTCATCCAATGGATCAGCAGTTTCTCCAACCCTAAGATCTGGCACAAGAAGAAGGCAGACAAAAAAAGCTCTTGAACTGTGTCAATGACCCCTCTCACCACTTTGTGTCTTATAGGATTAGTGGAAGGCGTGTCTTCCAGGCCTTCCCATCGTGGAAGATTAGGTTTTACACAGAATACCACTCCGGCATTGTAATTTCCCAGAACTTTAAAATCCCTTCATCGTCACTAGGCCAGGGGATCTCAGGCATCTCCAGTTCCTTTTCAGTTAGGCCATCTTTTCTCAAATGCTTCTGTCAAACATAAGCAAACTTTTGACGCACATGCTAACTTGTGTAAGCTTCCATATTAAATCTATAGTCTCCAGTCAGTGGGCGCATGTCAATAAACTCAGCCTGATCCAGCTTTATGTTCCTTCCACTGTTATCCCACACCCTTAAAAATCCATTCCCACACATGTTCCCCAGACTTCTGCTTGAACGAGTTAGCAAACTCATTAAGCCTTTAGCAGTGTGGCTCACCTCCACCTTCTATTCCCCTGTAAGTCTGGCTATAGGTCTAAAGCCAGCTTTTGGTGGGCCCCAAGGGACATCAGTATTATCTTGTCTGGCTTCAGAGAAAGTCACTGCTGGTGTAGTCCTCAATGGAGGGTTAATTTCCTTAGTCAAATGTAGAAAGGGGCAATATTTCAGGGGGTGGGGGTGGAAGTGCATCTGCTGAAGGTGGAGAGACTATTTCTAACAGTGAAATAAACCCTTGAGAATCTGAGGGTTCGAAGTTCTGGGCTTCAGTAGAATCCTCCCACACATCTCCATCCCAAGTCACAGGATCCCACTCTTCACCAGTTAATGCGCTCACTTTATCCACCAACACCCTCTGAGGCTGGGACTTGAAATTTCACTGTAATTCAGCCTACCTTCTTTTTTTTTTTTTCAGCCCACCTTATAATGAGGGCTTCATCTTGATATTCTGCAACTTGAGCTCTATGACTGCTGAAGAGAAGATTCTCTTCCAGGGCACCCTTAGAAAACTTTAGACTGTTTATATCCATCTGGATCTGGTCAGTTTTATTGCCCAGCTTATTGGCGTCCTTCACTGCATTCTCAGATGCTAAGAAAGGGGGTTAACTTATTGCAGAGCTCATTCTTTTCCTTTGTCAGTTCATCCAGTGACGGTAGGAGCAGCCAACCATCATCTTCCGTTTCCTTGTTTTTCCCACAAACTAGCAAAACCTAGTTTTCTTAAGACAGAGTCACCAAATCTGTTACCTCTTACAATTGGTGATTCAGGATAATCAAGCGCATTTGTCTCCTGAAGTTTGTAAAATAGCTCACCCCATGGGCTTTCAGTACTCTCTGGGCTTTAGTAACTGGAGCAGGCTTCAGTAACAACTGTAGGCATTGGCAAATTGGAAAGCCTATTCCACATATACTTAAGCAACTTTTGTTGCTCTAGAACCACTTCTGGTTCCAAAATCTGTATTAGTGAGAGTTCTCTAGAGCAGAGGCTGTCAACCTATAGGTCATGATCCCTTTGGGGGTTGAATGACCCTTTCACAGGGACCACATCAGATACCCTGCTTGTCAAATATTTACATTATGATTCATAGCAGTAGCAAAACTCTAGTTATGAAGTATCAATGACAGTAATTTTATGGTTAGAGGATCACCACACCATGAGGACCTGTATTAAAGGGTCACAGCATTAGGAATGTTGAGAACCACTGCTGTAGAGGTACAGAACTTATAAAATGAATATATATGGTATTCATTATATATGCTTGTGTTTATGATATAGTAATTATCATATTATGCATATATAATGGTATGTATTAGAATGTCTTACAGGCTGTGGTTTAGCTAGTTCAACAATGGCTGTCTTACTAACAGAAGGTCAGTAGTTGAGGCTGGACACCTCAGCTGGTCTTCAGTATACTCAAAAATGCTAGGGAAGTACGCTCTAATGCCCTGATGCCATGGACTTTGCAGTGAGAGCCAGAGCATGAGCAAGCAGGCAAAGAGAGCTAGCTTCTTTCTTGCGAGTCCTTTATGTATGCTGCCAGCAGAGATGTGGCCCAGATTAAAGGCGCCTATAGGTCAAAAGTGTATCCTACCTCGTAAGATCCAGATTAAAAGTGGGGCTCTCACTTCAAATATTTTAACTAAAAAAAATCCCTCATAGGTGTACCCAGTCACTTGGGCTTTAGTTAATTCCAGGTGTAATCAAGTTGACAACCAAGAACAGCCATCATAACGTGTACGTCGTGTGTGTGTGTGTGTGTGTGTGTGTGTGTGTGTGTGTGATCGCAATACACAATAATAATTAAGGAAAGATTAAGAAAGAAGAGGTCATGAATTTGAGGTGGGGGACATGGGAGGAATTAAAAGAGGAAGAAGAGGGAAAACAATATAAATGCAATACTGACATATGAGATTTCCAAGAGAAATATTCTTTTTAGAATGTAATCTCAAGACACTTAACACAAGCAGTGCAATACCCTGGGTTCAATCCCGAGCATTGCCAAAATAACTAAATAAATGAATATTGTATCAATGTATAAGAATGAAAGACTTTAAAAAGAAAAGCTTTAATCTCACTTCCCACCCACCATTTTAAAAAAAAGAAATGGATTAGAAATTATAAAAAATGTGACGCCAAATGACAAAGGAAAGCGAGAAGCTGTGCTTCTGTCCCTTCCTTTTCACCTTCTCCACACGCAGTTGCTTATTATGCTTCCTAATTTGAAAAGGCATAAATCTGCATAGACTCATAGCTATCTTTAATTTTACACAAAAGGAAACATTTACATTTGCAAGAAAGAAATTTACATTGCTTTATAGCGCTACTCACTTATGGTCCGTTTTTTTAAGGGTCTTTCAATATTAATATAGTAGTATATATGTATACAGGAAGTGTCTGATATAAGGATGTTTTATGTTTAATATTCCATCACATCCACATGCCCCAGTTTGTTTAACTAATCCCCTATCTTTGGAAACTCTGCTCACTGTATTTTCTTCCAAACAATTGCTCCATCTTACACGTCAGCCTACAACTCTTTCACACTTTCATCCATGCTGAACATTATCCAAAGCCACACTATAAACTTGAAAGAAATAAAGCTCGATATAAAAATACAATTCAAGGAATTCAACTACCAACTGATGAGAACTTAATTTTTTTTCCACTTAAAAAAAAAAATCTGAGCCCAGTTCTATACTAGGTGAGTTAGCTTAATGCAGGGACACTATGCCTTCAACCTAACAACGCGAACCGGAAGTTAAAGGTGTGAGCACACTATCAGCAAGGGGAGAAGGTGAGAGGGAGGCTCCTGTCACTGGAGGGGCTGAGGCAGGAGAACCACCACCGGTTCAGAGCAGCTTGTGCTACCTTTCAGGAACCCGTCCGAAAAACAACAAATAGAGAAAATAATTTTAAAAATAATGTCTATTTTAAAACTCACGTGAATAGCTGCACACAATTAGGCTGGGGGCAGAACTGCCTCCAGAGTACAGGCTATTTCTACTTGGATTTTGGAATTATAATAGCTACCATTTGTTGCTGTTTAGTATATCCTGGGCAAGCAGCTGGTAGACTTCCGGTACATTCTCTAATTTAATCACCATAACAATCAGAGGTAGATGTGTTTCCTGGGCGTTTTATAGAAGACCAAACCTGTGTGAGATAGATTGCTCAACACTGCAGTTCCCCCCACAGCTCTTCCATGGAGGGGACGATTATTCATTCTTGTAACGCTCCTGTGAAGTGAGCGGTCCGGCGGCCACCATTCCGGGTGACACAATTAAGATACACAGGGCTTACATTCTCTGCTCAAGGTCACACCACGGGGGCGGGGGGCGGGGGGGACTGACGGAACACGAATACAGACCCAGGGCATTCTACTCAGAGCCCAAGTCGGTTGCATTGGTTGATTGGCCTTGGGAGGGAAATGGGCTGCAGACAAAGGAAAGAGCTGCCGAAGCCTGGCTTGCGGTGAAGGGTGGACTGGAGGGGCGGGGACTCAGAAGCACAGGAGAACTGCATCTGTGGGCGAGAATGGGATAAAGCGAATGGAAATGAGACGCGTTGCGGAGGTAGATGGCTAATTGAATGCTTCAATCACGGCCCTCCTAACCTTCCCCTCTCTGAAGCATTTTACTCTTTTTAGTCAGAACTCCCAGCCAAGCCTTTATTTCTTTTCCTTTTGATTATTCTAGAGGCCTGCTTCTGGAAGCTTCTGTTGGGAATGCGATCGTTCCTGTGTAACACGGTCTCGAGGAGGGATGACGCTAACACGTTCTGAATTTCAAAAAGTACTTCTCCATTCCTCGACAGTGCACCAATCAAAGGAGACTAAAACAGTGGTTATCAAGCAGGTTGCAAGAGAAAACGCACCGAGCCACCCTCTAGTTTTTCCCCACTTGCATGGAGAGAGAAGTCCAATTGGTACGTTTCATCTGCCCTGCCATTTTTTTCCCCTGCAGCATTGCCACTGATTGTCTGCTCCTGTAATTCCCTGCCATTGTAGCGAGCCGTGTCGCCTCCGCTGATTTTTCCTTCCTTCTCAAATCGGCCTTTCCATTCTCCTTGAACGGCATCTCTTTCTTTGATGCCTTTAGATGCTCATCTACCCCAGGTTTACTCATCATCTTCTGAGTCTCCTCTAGTTCTTAGAATTTTTCAGATGTCAGACTGCAAAAAATAAGAGGACTTTGACTCTTTCATTTACAGCGTTTCCATTTAGTACGTTGCTAAGCTTGCAGTAGCCTTACGGCTCTGGGCTGTGACTTGCTTCTGAGAAGGTCACCTGGGTCAGATCTACCTACTTCCTTTTTCTCTGCAGACCTACAACGTCATGCTGTCTCTTTAGCTCTGATCTGGGCTTTGGTCCTTGACTGGTTTCATGCCTAACCAACTCTTGAACTATGGTACTTTCAACTGCTTTGTGGTCAATTTTCACAGAGCCAAATCCAGCCAATAGCAGCCTGTGTTAGTAGTTCCTAATTTTTTTTTTTTTACATATTTCATTATACTGTGATTCTTTAGACAATATTGACACCTCGCTCCTATTCACCCCAGGCATGATATGTTATTGGTATGGGATAACATGTTGAACATTGGGACATTATATTTATTTTATTTTATTTGCGTTTCAAAGACAGGACATTGCTGTGTAGCCCAGGCTGGTCTAGACCAGGTACTTGTTTTGTTTTGTTTGTTTGTTTTTGAGACAGGGTTTCTCTGTGTAGCTGTAGCTATTCTGGAACTCACTTTGTAAACCAGGCTGGCCTCAAACTCATGTAACCTTTGCATCCCGAGGGCTAGGATTAAAGATATGAGCCACCACACCCAACTTACCTAGGTGATTCTAAGTCCACTCCATCATACCCAGGTTGACTTTACAATTTTCAAGAGTTTTTATATATAGCAGACAATTTCAGACATGCAGTCTCCCCCAAGCATAGTGTTTCTAATAGCAAATGTGACAAATGGAGAAAGTGCTATTCTACAGTGCAGCTATCCACGAAAACCTGTTTTTATACATAATTCTAGGTCTTTCCTTAGACTTCAATCAGGTGCTTCTAGGAAGTATCCTGGCTCATATGTCCCTAGAACAAAAAGAGCTTATGCTTGGGGTGGATCTTCTAGACTGACTGCCACTGTCTGCCTTCCAGCACTTTGAATAGCACTTGTTGTACCTTCCCCTGCTTCTAAAAGACAGTTTTTACAGGTTCTGCACAGATTTTTTTTTTCTTCTCAATATCAACATAGCCAAAACTGAATGTGCCACTGGAAGATTTTATTCTTCTCTGCCTCTCACAGGTGAACACCACCTCCATCCATCCATACCCCTGAGCCAAGTTAGTACTTCAGATTCCCCCAGACCTCACAGCCATGCTGTTACCAAACTGATGGCATCACTGACTTTCTCTGCTTTGCAGACTACAGTGTTAGTTCAAACATGCCGACTTCCGCAAGCATAGTATTTCAAATAACATAACTGATCTTCCATTGCCAAGATCTGTTTTCTCAAATGCACAAACTTTCTAAGATGCAAATATGGTCTAGTTGCTACTTGTTTTTAAGTCCTTGAGTGGCAGCATTTGCTTTCAGGATAAAATGGAAACTTCTCGTCCTTTGTGGGTTTTGCTTCCAGGCTCTTCTCTTGGCACCATTTCCCCTCCATGTGAGTCTCCTGGGACCTGGGTTTAAAAGGCTGAAATCAAACCATCGTTGAGCTAAACTTGAACAAGCCCAGGGTGATTCTGTTATCTCATGAGTTTGAGAAACAGTCCTCAGACACTCCCACTGCACCTCAGAGAGCCTTCGGGCATGCCGGATAGCCACACTGCAGGGAAGCAGCCACAATGATGGGCTGGGCCCTTCTGCCAGCCTTACTGCTCAGCTCTCCCAAGAGCACCTTCTAGAGTATGGTTTTTAGCTCCTGGTGTGCCTAGCTTTTGGACTCTTCTTTTCTATTTGTGAATGGAAAAAACAATAAAACAAAGCTGGACATGGTGGCTCACCTTTAATCCTAGGACTTGGGAGGCAGAGGCAGGCGAATCCCTGTTCCAGGCCAGCCAGGTCTACAAAGCGAGCCTAGGATTGACAAGATAACACAGAGAAATTCTGTCTCGAAAACCTTAAATTAAAAAAAAAAAAAAGAAAGAAAGAAAAGAAAGAATGAAAGTAAAGCAAAGAAAAACAAAGAAAAGAAAGAAAATAGAAAAGAAAACAAAAACAAAAAGGCAAAGCTTTGTAGTCATACCTCTTCTGGATCTACAACTCCCCCACGCCCACCTTATCTTTTTTTCCCTCTGGAATTTGAATTCCTTGCTGAGAGCCACAGGGTGCTTTTCTTTTCTTTTCTTTCTCCCTCCCCGCCCCCAAGGGTGTTTTTCTTTTGTTTTTGTTTTGTTTTATTTTTAGACAGAGTCTCAAGTAGTCCAGGTTGGCCTCCAACTCTCCACATAGTCTAATCTGTCCATGAACTCCTAATCCTCCGGCCTTACCTCCCAAGGCCTGGGATTACAGGCGCATGCTGCCACACCCATCTTTCCTTCCCTCGTGATCCTCATATCCCAGTATGTTGGTTATTAGAATAAATGTTTGTTGATTGAATTGCTAGAAGGCAAAGATGGAGGAGACCATTATTAGGTAAGCAAAAGAAAACAGGCAACTAACTAGGTGGCCAAAGGCATAGGCAGGGTAAATACCACAGACCACTGCAGGCATTTAAATCTAAGGCTTAAGGTTCTATACCAATTATTTAAAATGCCAGTAGATATCCAGAAAACATAAGCACGGGACCGGTCAGTTTAAATACAAGCAGTTGGTGTATGCTGATTGAGACAGAAAAGGGATTTATTAAGAGGGTATTGCTTAGGCCCCAGAAGTACTAGGAATATCAAAATGTCAGGCTTTGGAAACAGGCAGGGATGCAGCTAGAATTACAAACTTGGCTAAGAAAGGACAGTGGTTCTCAGCCTTCCTACTACCACAATCTCTTAATACGGCTCCTCATGTTGTGGTGACATCCCCAGCAACAAAAGTATTTTGTTATTACTTCATAACTATAATTTTCTGGAGCCGGAGCCAGAGCCAGGCTCTATGGCATAATCCCAGCACTCGGGAGGCAGAGGCAGGCTGATCTTTGTGAGTTTGAGGCCGGCCTGGTCTACAAAGTGAGTCCCGGACAGCCAAGGCTACAGAGAGAAACCCTGCCCCGAAAAACAAAACAAAAAGAGTGCAGCCCAGCAGTAGCGGCTCGCCTTTAAATCCCAGCTCTCGGGAGGCTGAGGCAGGCAGATCTCTGAGTTGGAGCCATCCTGGTCTGCAGAGTGACTTCCAGGACAGCCAGGGCCACACAGAGAAAAGTCCTGTCTTCGAAAGTCAAGGGAAGAAAATTTGTAAGTAAGTATGTGATATCCAGGACATCAGATATGTAACCCCAAAGGGGGGCGGGACCCACAGGTGGAGAAACACTGCTATAGCTCTTCAGAACAGGGTGTTGCCAATTACACTGCTGATGCCACCAGAAGAGGCGTCCCACTCACCTGCTTGATTTGTCTTACTCACTCTCTCCAGGTCACACCCAGGCCTGGTTCAGGTGGGGGTGCCGAGGGCTGGCTGTATGTGAATCTGCAATGCGCCATTCCAGGGTTCTGGGCATTGTCCTGCATCCACAGAGCCAAGAATCAGCTTTCAGTGAATTTTATAAATAAAGGCAAAGGATCAGTCGTGGAGCACCATTAAGAACCATCTCTAATATTATATGGCATTATGTGTAACCTTATCAGAATAGTGAAATTGACTAAGGTCTTGGTACCCAAATAGGAAATCAGAGTAAGTATATAATTTCTAGGCGATCACAAAGACAATTATGAATAAACTATTGGATTCTGTTGACTCCTTAGGAGAGTGTCAGCATTCAGTACATACTAAGACATCAGGGACAAAGAAGAAACGTGGCATAGTAGTCCTTGGGGTTTTTCTAATACGGAGAATGAAAAAAGGAAATTCCAAATACTAGGGCTAGAGCGGACAGGCTTGCAGCTTCAGGTTAGGATTCCGGCACCAAGACTTCGCCATCATAGGAGAGACAGAATAGAAGCAAAAAAACTGTGAAAATAAGGGCAAGTTCCTAGTACCTGCCTTATGTGTGGAAAAGAGTCAGAGATATGCTAGGTATGGTGGTACATGCCTTTAATCCCAACACTCGGGAGGCAGAGGCAGGTGGATTGCTGTACATTTGGGGCCAGCCTCGTCTACAAAAACGAGTCTAGGATAGCCAAGGCTACACAGAGAAACTCTGTCTCAACCCCCTCCAAAAGAGTTGGAGATAAGCAGTTCACATAAAATGCCAATCCTCTGTTCTTGATTAAAAGAAATCTTTCTGCTAATAAGAAAAAAAAAAGTATGTAATTAACATTTTCAAGCCACTTGACCAAGAAGTAGGCACTGACAGACCAGATGCTTCTAAGCACCCTGTATCCACATGGGCAGACAATGCCAGAGTGAGGTGCTTCCTCCAGCAGAGGCTCCGAGACAGGAGGATGGACAAAGGAGTTCTGTCATGGTCTTGTTTATTAAAGTAATTTTAAATGTATTTAATAGAATAAAAAATAAAGGCATAGTTGGATTTCATGGTTTTTCACATTGTTTTCAAAAGCAAAAGGAAAAAAAAAACCAAACCAAAAACCTCTCTAAGTTTGAAAGTTTTTTTAAGGGAATAGGGAAAGGAATAACTATCAACAATAATGATATTGAAAATACAGCCTGGGAGGAAGTCCCTTTCTGTCAGAGGTCTACTGGAGGGAAATAGGGTGGAAGAGAGAGGGAGGGTGGGACGGGAAGATACAAGTGAGGGGATAACATTAGGAATGGAATCTGAATAAAATATAATAAATTAAAATAAAAAATATAGAAATCCACTATTTTATAATCATTGTGTGTGTATATGTGTGTGTGTGTGTTTGCGTGTGCACGCGCGTGCATGCACACGCCTGCATGGATCTGTCTGTCTGTCTGTGTTTGTTTGTGAAGGAGGGACAGAGAGAGAGAGAAAGCACTTAATTCGATCTCCCTACACAGAGGATTTTGTTCCTCTCAGAAGCCATGGATTGAAATTAAATAAATTTAAAAATAAATAAGTAAAATAGATAGATGACAGATAGATAGATAGATAGATAGATAGATAGATAGATAGATAGATACAGACAGACAGACAGACAGACAGATAGCACAGGGCCAGGTATGGGATATCTCCTGTAGAGTCATTGCTCTTAGTTGCCCCCCAGAACTTGATAGTCAGACCCCATATGCATTGGCCACAGTACAAGGACAAGTCAAGTTACTATTGACCAGGAAGCTTCCTCCCTGGCAGCCAATTCTCATAATACTGGAAGATGCTATATGGGCTGCTGGGGAGCCAGGAGGGCCATCTTACCCAGCTGTGAACCCTGTGTTACGAAAGGAAACACGTACTCTCTGATTATATTGAAGGCCAGCTCCAGAGTAGAAGACACATGTCTGGTACTATAAACCTGGCCATGAATCCATGGTTGGGGGGCGTTTATAGGCTCCAAGGGCGACCTTACTGCTGTTCTTCTCCTTAGTAGACACAGTACCAAACTGTCATCTAAATATGAATCCCTAGAGTCAAATTAATGAAACTTCAAGACCTCATTAGAGGTTGGGTGTGGCAGCACACCCTTTTAATCCCACCATTTGGGAAGCAGAGGCAGGAGGATCTCTGTGAGTTCAAGGCCAGCTTGATTTACAAAGCTAGTCCAAGACAGCCAAGGCTACACAGAGAAACCCTGTCTCAGGGGGAGAAAAAAAGATCTCATTAGAGAACTTTCTTTCTTTGTACAATGAAGAGTGGCTAATGCAGAAACACACAACTGATCCAAGAGCACAGAACAAATGTCAATGGTATTATTTTGCTACAAATGGGACATCTGTAACACTCAACAACACCATTAGGCTCAGGCACCATCACAGAAGGTTTGTAAGAGCCAGAGGATGGATTTTAACTGTCTTCTGGACATGAGGGAACCATGACACTCATGAACTCACAGGATCAAGCCAGTCAACATTTTGGTGTGGAGGGGGAAGAGGTTTGTGAGCCTCCACCCTTAACTGAGGAACTATGGACAGATGGTAGCTTCAGGGTCAGTTTTCATTAAGGATGTGGCTCTTTGTAGATGGACCATACGTGATGGGTGGCATCATGCTCAGAAGTACATTGACAAACTGAACTTGATGACTTATTAAAAGAAGAAGACAGAAAGTTGGGATGGATACTAAAGGGGAGGTGGATCTGGGAAGAGTTAGGAGAGGGAGTAGGAAGTGATAGAGTACACAAAATACAGTGTATGAAATTTTTAGGAAATAAAAATTCTTAATTTTATTAAGCTATATTTTTAAACTTTCAGTGAAGTGGTTTAGTTTTAGGCAGTAGCCACTTGCTCACTGCTGGGGAAGACAATGACGTCAGTACCTTGCCTTTTGTCACCTGCCCCTCTCAATTTCCCACGTTGGTAACTTTAAAAAAAAAATTATCAACATTTACTGTTGTGATTTGTCCTATTTTCTTGTCTTCTTTAGAGAAATAATGACTCAGCACTGGTCCTTCTACTACTACATATCCAATGTCCATTTTTGTTGTTTGCATTTTTCTGTGGGACTGGGGATTGAATCTAAGGCCTTGCATATGCCAGACAAGAATGTTCCCTCTGTATCCTCAGGTCATATTAAAAATTTTTTTTATTTAATTCATTTCTTAATCCACTGAATGTTGACAGAAACGTTCCTTTTCTCTGCAAGAAACTCAGTGTGTCTTATTCCCAGGGGGTCTTTCTTGTTTGACTATGTTCTTTTCTCATGCCTGTGGGAAAAAAATTCTTGGTTCTAATTTTTAAGTTCAGAATTCTTTTCATATTTTATCATGTCTGGCATTGGTAGTGCTGTAGAGAAAAGTGAGATGCCAAACCTTTTCTCTTTGAGGTGGTTATTTTTCTTCCTAGATGTTGAACTAATTCATTTTTATATTCCTAAGGCCAGTAAGTAGATCAGTAGATCAAAGACATCCTGGTGTTTAACATTTCATATCTAATTTTTATTGCAATTTGATGTTTGAGTATTGCTCTCATGATTCTGGTAGTTCTGAGAAACTGTCTTCTGGAACTTTGAAAAGCTAGGCAGTATAATGTGTCATGAAGACGGCCAGATGGCTTTTCTCACTCTTATCTTGGCTTCTAGGTCTATTGCCTTTGATTTTCATTCTTTGTTATAGTCAACCAAAACTAGTAACTGCTCTTGGACACCTTGGAGACATCCTATGCATTTAAATGTCTCTGTGAAGCTGGTGATGTAAAAAAAAAAAAAAGTGATGGGAGCAGAAATTCTTTTTCCTCAAAGGAAGAATGTGCTCAGTGGAGACTTGTAGTGAGAGCTGCACAAAGTAAGCAGGGTAGAACAGTTGTACTGCCAGCAAAATTACTTTCCTACAAGTCTTCTTTCTGCTTTGCTTTACTGACAGATGGATGATAAAGTCTGAACAGAACTTCCTTTATAAAATGGATAGATGAAGTAGAGTAGAGGCTGTGGAGTGAAAATACTTATTGTGGAGAATAAAGGGGAGTTTGGTAGGTACAATGCATGTTGGATGAGGCCATGTAATGACACCAAGATGATACTGTAGCTTAGGAAAGATATGAGGTGGGCAGCCAGTGATGAGATACGTGGTGATGTTATCTTAGAAGCAATACAGACTCTCAGGGTCTTGAAGTCATTGTTTCTAACCCCCAGACCTTTGTACATGTAAATGCTAGTATGAAGAAGCAGAGTAACTAGAAATTCTAGAGGACCATGGTGGGGCAGCTTGGCACAAGGATGGTTTGGGGGAGTTTGTGACTCGTGGGAATATGTTTATCTGGTGATTTTGGTTAAGAAGTCTCTTTCTCACCCATGCACCACACAACTAGGTACTATTTGAGATAGGCCTAAGTTTTTGCCTAATGCTGCCTATTAAGTGTTGGGCACTTTCCCTTGGATTACATTTCTTAACTTTAATGTGAAAATGTCACAGACATGAGGACAAGTCGTAGAGTCTTTGCTTGACTAAGTTCCTGAGACCTTTGACTGTCCAGCATGATCTCTAGACATCCAGAACAGTTTTTGAGACTTTGCTTAACAAAGTTCCAAAGATCTCTGGCTGACTCACCACTGCCTTTAAATATTATGTATGGTCCAGGTGTAATTTTGCCTTAAAATTACTTTGAAATATACTTTTTCTTCTAAAACTGTCTTTTTCTCCATTTCTCACTTTGAGAAATAGAGCCCTAATGACATTCACACAGGGAAAACTTTTTCCCACCAAGATTGTTGAAAGAAGACATCACTCAAAGGTTTGAGACAACAAGAGAGTTCTTGGCGCTCACTGTGTGCAGTCAGGCAGAAACTGCTTGGTAGAAAGTTACAAACTTGACATAAGAGTACCTGGCTAGATACTGTTAGCCGTAGAAAAGTTTCTTTAGGATTTTCTTTGAAAGCAATAGAAGATGGACTTGGAATGTCATGCTTTACAGATATTTTACAATAAATCACCCCTTGGCAGTTAGCCTAGGCTTAGATAGTATACTTGCTGGTTTGGGACTAGGAGTAAGTCAAGTTTTGTTTTATTTTGTTTTGTTTTAATTAGAGAGCAATATAGCTCAAGCTATATTGCTATATTGCTATGACAATCATGTAAACACAATGGCTTTAGCCCAGGAAAATTTATGATAAAGCTTTCCCAAGTATTGGTTAAGAAATAATAATCAGGTTATGCTGACCATGGCTTGGAAATTGATTGGTTTTTGCTATATGCTTTATTGTAGGTTATACAGAACTGTTTGTATTTCCTTGTTAGACTGTTCTCTTGCTTAGTTGGTTTTTAAGTGTTCTATTGGTCATAAAAGATGAGAAAAATCATGATATAATCTATAATAAAAACAATTAAGCTTCACTTTAAATAAAGTACCGGGGTTGGCCCAAGGAGTAACAAAGAACTCGTAACAGCAAGCAACTCGAAACAGAAACTCTGTCTCACAGAGAGACAGAAAAGTAAAGTTCTCCTGGGCCTTAAGACCTTTCAGTTTTGTACCACATATGCCTGGGTCTAGTATTTCTTTTTTCCTTCATTCCTCACCCTCTCAACAGCTGGTCACTATAGCTAGTTGTTCCCCAACAGTTGGTTTCCATTAACCAGCTGTTTACCACCTGCTCAATTCTTCCTATCAGAGACTCACCAAGACTTTCTCTTCTTTCCTCTTCACTGTTTCCTGGAGCTGGTCTGTGGGATGGAAAGATCACAATGTTTACACAGTAGTATTTCTCATATGATGGCCTGTTATTTTCCAGATACAGCAGTGTGTTAGTATAATTTTTTATAATAACTGTCTCATTTGTGATGGAGTGAAAAATACTACTCCATTCTTCAACAAACAGAGTGTCCAAGTTTGCCTGTGCTACCCACAGCTTATAATGGAAACCTGCTCTTGTTCTCTGAGCCCCCCCCCCTTTAATTTACTGTGCTGCCAAGATGCTTTTAATTCCTAGTAGTTCTACGCACATGCACACGCCAGGGGAATTAGCCTTGGTTGGAATGAGCTACTCTGATGGAGAGAAACAAGTCAGCAATTTTAGATCCTCTTTGGGCTCAGATGGCATCCACTAAAATATTAGGAGGTTAATTTAGATAAGTGATGTCAAGATCATGCATGCAGAGCTGGTATAGCGTCTGCCAGCACACAAATGTTTCAACCTTTTCAAGATATCTTTTTTCTCAACTACTTGCCTATTTTCAAATGGTGAGAGATGTCCCATAATTATTTGAATTGCTCTCTTTTCCTGTAAAATGAAATCCATTGTGATCATACGAGGCACACATGTCTTTATACAGTGTACATCATGTGTTGACTGTACGCCCCACCACACCCTATCCCTTCTGTTCTTTGCTTTCTCAACCTTCTCTCCTCTAGTTTTCCAACCTCTTTTTCCCCCAGGCAACTTCATTTCTACTTTTATTTAAAACACACACACAATCTTATGTGACTATATAAAAATCTAGAAACCACAAATCAGGGAAAACATATGATATTTGGCTTTCTGAGACTGACTTGGTTTGTTTAATAGGATTACTTTCCTCAGATGAGAAGATGTGATGAGAGCCATTCCCAAGGCTTTCTAGCTCTTTCTGAACTCTTGCTGCCTGGTTCAACTCAGTTGTTCTGGTCCAAACTCCTCTCCAAACTGACTGATTCAAATTGAGTTCTCTTGACTTCTGACTGAATTGCTCTGCCTGGCCTTGAACTAATTCTGGCAAACGATCCTCTGGCTCCTTCTCAATCTCTGGCTCATTCTGTCTCCACCTGTGTCTACCTTGTTCTCTCTACAACCTGTCTCTGTAAAACTGTCCCAGAAAGAAACTCTTGGCAAAAACCCCTCCTTTACCCCTATGCTGCTCTTAAGTAACTCTTTCCTGTCCTGTTCTTGTGAGAGCTGGGTGTATCCTTTCTTTGACTCATTATGTCAAATACTTCTCTGACTCCTCACTTTGTCTCCCCCTCAATTAGATGTCACTTTCTAATGTGGCTGCTTCTTTCTATAAGATAACCTTACCTTCATTATTTGGGATTAAAGATGTGCACTAAGGGCATATCTGTATTCCAGTCAGATTATATGGTAATTCAGAGGTTGTCTGCATTCTTGTGGGATCACACAGATCTAAAAGGTCTTTGGATGTGCTCCTTTGACAGAGCAGCCATGTTATTTGATTAAAATTCCTCTACAATGTCTAATTGCCTTCATTTTCCTGTTAGTGACATAACTTGATGCTTCTTTATGAATGAAAAAAGTTCCACTGTGTCTATGTACCACATTTTCCTTACCTCTTCTTCTGTGGCTAAATACTTAGATTGGTTCTGTGACATAACTGTTGTGAATGCTGTTGAAGTAAAAATTGACGTGCAAGTATCTCTCTGCTATGTTGATGTGTAGTCCTTTGGGGAAATGAATATGAAGGAGGTATAGCTGGGCCATAAGGTAAACCTTCTTCTAGTATCTTGAGAAGCTTCCATACATATTTCTATAAGGCCAGAGTAGTTCCAGTGCATACAAGTTCCCTTTTGTCCACATCAAAGCCAGTGCTTGTTGTTTTCAACAGATTCGGGTAGGATCTTTAATGACATCACTAGCTAATAGGCTGCTGAAGATAACAGGAGCAAATACCCTCTGGGTACATACTTGGGTCCTCCAAGTCACCAAGGGCCTAACCAGTTCCAATTACCTTGTAGATATTAGCCGCCTGTCAGGTCCCACTTACTATCACACTTGAACGTTTGTTTACTATGGATAAAGTCAAGAGGAATATGACATATTTCCTATGCTTTACTTCTACTACAGATGGATATAGGTAAGACACACAGAGGATGGCAAGAGTTTTTTCCTTGGTCAGTTTTAAACATTGGCATCACTCTCTGGAGACCCATGACTCTCTTGGTTTAAGACTGATTGCTTTAGATGCTAGAAGCACAAGGCAAATGAGGTTGGCCAAGGTCAGCCTGCAGGTAACCATGCCTGTTTGTTTAGAGAAAATCACAGTCTATTCCAAATAACATGTTTATACAGTTGTGTGGGTTTGACACTTGGGAGTGTGAGTAGGACTTTGGAGGAAAGAAAAATCAATTAACAGGGTAACAATCAAGAGTGATTGGATGTTCTTAATTGTTTGAAATTACACACAGCTTTCTTGAGTTTTATTATCAAATTGGGGTGCAACTTGTAGCAAGATTTCTGCTCACTCTCCACGTCTAACATTTTCTCACTGTAGTTAGTATATGAGCCTAGCTGAAGACTCTAGGCTGAGTAGCCTTGAGAGCTGTGGGCCAAGAATTATCTTAGTATTGTCCCAGCCAGTCACTTTGAAACTTTGTAGCTATGCTGAACACTCTCTTTCTATAAATAAAGCTTGTCATCCAATTTTCCTCTGTCCAGCTTTTGAGTTTCTTATGCTTTTAAAAATCATATTAAAATTAATTGTGGAATGCCTAATTCATTTCCCTGGATTAAATTTACAAATAAAAAAAAAAGAAGAGTATGTAGTGAAATGTCTTTCTTTCACCTTTGGCCCCAATTATCCAGTGTTCATCATTGGTGACAAATAATGTTACCAGTCTTTTTTCTAGTACTCAGAAACTTCTTATGCCAATGTGTCTCAATTTGCAAGCTGTAAATGTCTGAGAGTCCCTAAGATGTCCTGAGTATGTTCACGAAATCAAAATGACTTTCATTATGATATAAAACATCATTGGTCATTTTCACTCAGGTTTTTTCTGGTGACACAAAGGTAGTAGTGACAAGTCTTTGAAATGATCGAGGGTACAGCTTCCATTTTTCTCCCTGCCACACACCCAGAGAAGGACATGTTGCAATTTCACTGCAGAATATCCTTGATGAAACAGGAAATATTAATGATTCTACTGTATTTTCACATAGTGTCTTCTGGGCATTTTGCCTGGTGCTAGAGGTAGCACACAGACAACACAATGGAGCAAGTCTGTGACTCAGGGAAATACATCCGCACGACTTATGACTGAGTGAACCATCCACGGGTCACCATTTCTACTCAAGTAACCTGTGGCTACTTAGATGTCTGAAAAATATTTTTAAATGAACAAAATAAACTTATTTAGAAAATAATGTAAATACTTATCACAATATTTTAGTTTTTAAGTAAAAAATAAAATTTTGTAAACTTTACATGTACCGTTATATGTTCAACTGCTTTTCAATGTCTAACTTATTTTTCTATTAAGTTGATGGAGACACAACAAAATGGATTCTTCATCTTGTGAGTGATTTGTGCTGATACTAGGGAGTGCTGGAAACCAGAAAGGACAAATATTTTCTAGGTGAATAGTGCAAGTTCTTAATACCCCACCAAACTTTAAAAAGCTCTTCAAAGTGTAAGACAAACAGTGGAATTTTAAGGATCCAAGGGAATGGATCATAGACAAGAGAGTATGGAGAGAGAACTTTGATGTGGTTTCAGAAACCACACTATAGATACTCTTTAAGAGACTATAGCTGTCGAGTTACAGGGTGATGGAAATAAGGAGCATCCTTGATTAGCTGAAAAGATGTTTGGGATTCCCTGTTTTGCAGCATCCTATCTCTCTTCATGTATTTCAACCAGAATAACATAAGAAAGAGAACAAACTCAAAGGCACTTCTGATAGACGAGCATGCTGGGCGTGTTTTCAAGTCCACATTGGTCCTTTGGGTTTCATCCTTTGACAACTATCTGCTGATTTTGTTTGTGCCCATTTGCTGATGAGCAGGTTCGTTTCTGTGTTTCATTTTGCAGTCTTTTTTATGTTTTTGATGTTTGCCCCATCCGATGCAGATCTGGAGCAGGTTCTCCCGCTCTGTAGGCTGCCTGGTCTCTCTGCTGATGGCTTCCATCTTGGTCACATCTCTGGCTGGCTTCTTCTTCAGGTCCTGGATCGAGTTCATTTGCTAGATTGTATTTTCTCTCAGATCGTTCTTATTGGTAAGCTTGAAATTTTCACTCGCCGGCAAATTAAAGCATCTTTGAATTCAGTAGCTGAGGAGTTACGACCTCTGGAGGCTTTGTGCAGCTTTAGTTTTTCCTATTTCTGGGCTATGTCTGTGCGTCTGTTGGTTTTACTCTTCTGGTTTTACTTGGGTGACTAACTGTATTAAGCATCCTACTCTTAAGAGTGTGACCTTTACTCATTACCCCTCTTGAGAAGTGAGCGCCCCCTGCTGTTGGGCTTTCTGCTCCCACTGCGCACACACCAGAGAGCGGTGAGGCTAGAGCTGGGTTCAGCTTGACTTCTTGATTGGCATCACCTGTCTCTTATGGGATACTTCGCCACTGTTTTATCAATGCCTGCATAAATTTCTGGAGCTATTCTTCTTCATCTCTTTGGAATATAATCCATATATATATCCCGGTGTATGTGTGTGTGTGTTTGTGTGTGTTTCTGTATGTGTGTGTGTGTGTATAGTATTATATATATACCATCTCATATGGAGACAGCTTCCTCCTTCAAGTTCTTTATGCAGAGCCAAGCTTCAATTTCTTGTTTAGTAAATAACGTGAAAGATGACTCATGCAACAATTTTTGTACAGTTATCCTGTCATCAAAAGACAAATAAATGTGAAAGTTATGCACCTGTTGCTCTCCAACTGTCTGTGTCTATATTCCTGCAATGTATTCTCCTTTGAAACTACAAAGCAGACTGCAGCTGCTCTTTGTTGCACCTGACTTTTGTGAGCAGTGCACCTTCAGAAGTGTGCCATGTCAGTGTGTGTGTGTGTGTGTGTGTGTGTGTATGTGTGTGTTAAAGAGTGGTACTGAATTCAGGGCCCATGATTGCTCTGCATTTGCTCTATCACTGAGCTATATCCTCAGTTCAAAAGTTTTTCTTCCTTATAGGCAATAATCCTACACGGGATAATTTATCTTCATGCCATCTGTAAGGTCCGTAGGATAGATGTATAGATGCTAGCCAAAAACTAAGTGCATTTGTAAATCATTATATATGTTGAAAGGCTAAAAGGTCATGCCTTGTTTTTTTTTTCCAAAAAATTAAGGACTATTATGGTCTTATAAAAGTAGTCCACATCAATATCAATATTATAGGCAGGTTGTGGTCTTATGGAATTGACTAGTAAGTATATGTTTACATGTATGCAATTTACATGTTTGGAAGGAAAAAAAACTGAAGGTAAAAAATAAAATTAAGTCATAAATTCTGTTATATAAAACATATTGTTGACTGCCCTGTATCACAAGTGTGATTTGGGAGAAGTCATAAGTTTGCAGTGCTTGTATGACTTCTAATTGAAGCAACTTCTGAAGCAACAAGCACTGGCCATACCTAAGAATATGAGGTCCCAGCGTTCTCAAACTCCAGGTTCACAGTGGGCAGCAGAAAGGTGACACACTGCAGAAGATTTCAGAGCTGGTGGAGATGGCTTCCAGGCAGTCTACTTCAGAGAAGCAGGAGCAACCCTTAAGTTCTTGTGTGGATGGTGGAGGACAGTGGTCCTTATTGTCCATTCCAGAAAACATCACATAGTTGCTTGAAAGGAAAGGAAATTCTCTTATTTCCACAGAGCTTCTGTGATGCTCTGTAACTGCTCGCTTTGTGGTGACAAGGCACTACATTTAACTTCCTAAGGAGAATGATGTTACGTATCTTTAAAAAAAAAAAAAAGATTACATGCAGTGTTTTGACTGCACGTATGCTTGCAAGCCAGAAGAGGGCATGAGATCTCATTATAGATGGTTGTGAGCCACCATGTGGTTGCTGGGAAGTGAACTCAGGACCTTTACAAGAATAGACAGTGCTCTTAGCCTCTGAGCCATGTCTCCAGCCCAAAGTTATCTTATTTAACGCCTTACCCTTGGGACATAATCTAGTACCTGACATATAGAGGTTTCTCATAAATATGTGCTGAATTATTGAATAAGTAGAAGGACAGTTTGAGCTAGTATATGGGTTCTGCATATCTGACAATATTCATCTTAAAAACCTCATATCTCTTAGCAACGACTTTAGACAGTACTGTGATCATATTATTTGCTTTATTGATTTATATGAAGTTTTAACAATTAAAACATTGTATTTCTGGTACGGATGTATTATAGGTGAAGGAGTGTAGACTGCTTCAGTTTCTTCTTTGATGACCTCCATGCTTGCCTTACTGGTCACCTAGTATCACCTTTGCCCTAGAGAAAGCACAGAGTCTTCAAGTAGAAGTAGGATACATCATCTGAGAATATTAGCAGTCAATAAATTGGTATAATATTCATATTATACCTCAGTGAAAGTATGCTTTCAAGTTAAACAGTATTCTTTTTCTGTAGGATGCCCAAATTTTATTTCTTTTCCTTGGTTTCTGAATTCCCTTAAGCCAGTGGTTCTCAACCTTCCTACTGCCGCAACCCTTTAATATACTTCCTCATGTTGTAGTGACCTCCAACCACAAAACTTTTCCGTTGCTGCTTCATAACATAACAGTTTTCTACTGTTATGAATCATAGTATAAATATCTGTTTTTTCTGGTGGTCTTAGGCAACCCTTTTGAAAGGGTCATTGGATGCCCTAAGGGGGTTGTGATCCACAGGTTGAGAGTTGTTGCCTTAAACTAACCAAAAAAAAAAAAAAAGGATCTGAGGTCATTCATCACAATATTTTTGTTTGTTTGTTTTTTCAAAACAAGGTTTCTCTGTGTATCCTTGCTTGGTCTGGACTCTCTTTGTAGTCCAGGCTAGCCTTGAACTCACAGAGATCTACTACCTACCTCTGCCTCTGGAGTGCTGGGATTAAAGGCGTGCACCACCACACCTGGCTTCATCACAATATTTTAATTATGATAAATTTAGTTGTTTATAACTGAACTTGTATGTTCAGTTATAAAAAGCAATGCAAAAGTAAGAAGAATTCCCTTCAGCATCAAGAAGCTATCTTGCTAACTTTTCTCTGTGGCCAATTCCTTTATTTCCTCTCACTACCATTTTAACAAAAATGCACCACTCTATCTTTTGTGTTCCTCTTTACTCTATTGCAATGTATAATCATACCCTTGAGGTTTGTTGAACATGGTGGGGCGCACCTTTAATCCCAGCACTTCAGGAGGCTGAGGCAGGCTGATCTCTGTGAGCTCAAGGCCAGTTTGATGTACAAAGTGAGTCCAGGACAGCCAAGGCTGTTACACAGAGCAACTGCGTCTCAAAAAACCAAACCAAACCAACCAAACAAACAAACAAACAACATCAAAACAAAATGAGCCTCTTGAGGTTGACCTTGGCTTTTGTCATACCTTCTGGCAATAGTGACTCATGTATGTTGATTCTTGACGGATTTGTTGAATGCCTTGATATCTCTCACAGGGTCTTGGAAAAAAACCGAACTGTCTTGCAAAAAAAACTACAGATAGGGTTGGGTGGCAAGACAGAGAGCAGTTCTAGACCCAAGAGCAGATAGCTCCAGGAGATAGCCAGAGGGGAAAAGGATATTTAATATTATAATAGGCAGGAATGGTGTTTTTCCAGTTACTAGGTGGGCTTAGAACAGGAATCTAAACCTTAGGGGACACCTTGTCAATACTTTGATTGCACCTCTGTGAGTTCCTCTCAGGGACATAGTTTAGCTGTCCTCAGAGCTCTGGCCGCATAGGCAGTGAGATAAATGGGCTGCTATAAACACATGCCTGCATACCTGCTCAGATGGCATTAGGAACAACAACAACAAAAGAAAACCTATTGCGTCACGAAGAGTTTTACTTTATAAGGAAAGATGGAAAAAGAAGCAGAATTTATCAGAACAAGACTTGATGGGCCACCAAACTCAAGGGAGCACTGAATGGTGAAATGTTAAGAGTCAAAAGCAAACAGCGTTCAGGGGCTTGGCCTGTGTATTTTGAAGACATCTACCCACATATGCCCTGGCCACTGAGTCCAAGAATCAGACTGCTCCAATGGAGGCAAGTTGACCTCATTTTAATTACCCCAAAATTCTTTGTTGAGAATCCCAAGAAAGGACAGGCCCCAGGACACTTTGGAATAAGAAATATAGCTCCCTAAAGGGGAAGAGTTATGCTGTTAATGGGGGAGGGCGGGTAAGAGGTTTAGCACATGAAAAGAAACCTACACTGCAAAGGGCATGAGGGAAGAAATGCAAAGATCTAAGCACAGAGCTTAGCTTCCTTCACTAAATAGGAACGATAAGCATCCAGGGCCTAAAAGCCCCATCTAGGCAGTAAGACTCAAAAACTCTGTTTCCTGAAGTTAAAAAGAGGGGTCTCAGCTTGTTGACAGGGAGGGTGGAGTGTGGGGTGGGAACAGCGGGAGGGTTCCCAGCACTCCAGGAGACCTAAGTCACTGTTGATACCTAGATAGGTTTAATTAATATTATCAGAGAGTAATAGGACTTTACAGATTCCGTAGTCTTCCCTGGCTTTAGATGTCAACTCTAGAGCTCTTGCGATATTTGGCCAATTCCTGTCTCTACCCGCTGAACTAGTAGTACTCAGGCATCCCCAGTGCAGTGGTACAGTTGTGGTGGGCTTTGTTTGTGGTGCTGGGGGTCCAACTGTACACCTCAAGTGTGCTAAGCTGGCATTCTACCCTGAGCGGCACCCTCAGCCCCGGATTAGTTTCTGAGGTCAGGCTTCTCTGCCATCTTTCGGTTGGAGAGCAGCGCCATCCCTCAGTCCACCCTATCGGAGGAAGGTGTCACTTCTGGCCCTGAACATCACTGATGGCTACAGTTAACTTCCACTTCATTCTGTTCAACTCTGCAAGTATTTATTGAGCTCCCATTATGTGCAATGAACTGTATTAAGTGCTTTGATAGATTAAAAAATGAATAGATAAGATGGAGTTCCTGACCTTAGGGTATTTTATTATCTCAAAAGAGAGACAAATGTTACAAGGACCAGATACAATACAGAGCAGGATTTGACAAGCGCTGAAATAGCTACTGAACAGACGAAAGCTTAATATTTCAAGTGTAGTTAACTGGGATTTTCCTGGCAGAAGTACGATGTGAGCCTTGCCTAATCACAGACGCTAGCAGGACCATAAACATTTTGTTTGTTTCTGTTTCCCTGGTGCCTGGCACAGTCCTTTGTTTTTAATCTCTACAATTAAAAATTAGCTTAAAATTTGTTTAAACCGTGATAAAACGCCACATAAATCTTTCCATTTTAACCATTTCAGAGCACAGTCTAGTGGCAGAAAATGCACTCATAGTACTCTGCACCACTGGTTTATTGAAAGTTTTGTTCTTGCAAACTGAAAAGTCTTACCCATTAAATAATATATCTGTATGCTCCCTCCTCATAGGCCCTGCAATTGCCTCTCTGTTCCCAATCTCTAAGTATCTTCCAATTCTACTACTTTGCTGAGTGGAATCAAACTCTATTTGCCCTTTTCTGATTGGCTCATCTCACTTAGCATGGTATCTAAGGATTGTCTGAATTGTAGCATTTGTTCAAATCCCCCTCCTCTTTAAGGGTAGGTTATATTACACATATATGTATGTACACGTGCGTTCTCTCTCTCTCTCTCTCTCTCTCTCTCTCTCTCTCTCTCTCTCTCTCTCTCTCTTTCTCTGTGTGTGTGTGTGTGTGTGTGTGTGTGTGTGTGTATGTGCGTGTGTGTATGTATTCCTCCCCACAACACACTCACACACATAGCCTCCTATTAATAGATATTTGGGTAGATTGTTTTCATCCTTTAACTATTAGAGATAGGAACATTTTCATTTAGGTTTCTAGAAATACGAAACAGAAATGATGTACAAGTACCTGACTGAATGAGTTAAGACCTCTGTTTGTGGCATTGCTAGAAATCAAACTTTATGAGACATAGGAAATGCTCTACCACTGCGCTGCACTCTCAGCTGAGATAGGGCAGAGGAAATACAGAAAACGTAGCAGTGGTGGGTGGCAACGCACTGGCTTACTTGGTGTAGACAGGTTCCGTGGTGCTCTGGCTTAAGATGGAAAGGTCTGAAGGACACTGAGGAGCATAACAAGAAGAAAAGTTTCTTCTAGTTGGGAAGGTTCATTTAAGAGCTGGGGCAGGTAAATGAGCAGCATCACTGAGGGGTATAAATTGTAGCAAAAATGTGTAGCTATAAATATAAGGTCATAATTTTGGCAGGAGACAAAGTAGGGCAGTGACAGAGGAAATAGTAAAAGGGGGAGGAAGGGTGGGGAGACATTGTAGAGGAACACTCAATGGGATTTGTTGACCAAGTGGATGTGGGGGACAGGAAGAGGAAGTCATTGTTAAACCCATGCCTGAGAGCTCAGTGGCATTGTAAACAGGGATGAAAAATGCAGACAGAAAAAGCAAGCAGAAACTAGCTACCATGTGTTGAGCTCACACTTATTACCTCATGTGAGCTGATAGTATGCCAGGAATGTAGGGATTCCTGTAAACGGGAAGAAACTCAACTTACATAGATGGTTATGACCTAATACCTAGTTAGGAGCTAGGACAATGGACTGAGCCTCTGAACTATAAGCTGGTCCCAATTAAACTCTTTATAAGAGTTACTGTGATCACGGTGTCTTTTCACAGCAAAAGGAACTTTAATAACTAAGACAGAAGTTTATACCAGAGACTGATATATTGCTATCAAAAGTTGGGCCATGTTTATGGCTGGAGGAATGTGGATTTGGGGACTTTGGATTAGGAAAGCAGCTGAAGTCATAGTCAGAATGTAATGGGTCATACCAGTAGGAACACAGAAGACAGTGGGGGCTGTAGGTGATTTGAACTGTGGGCCCTGCTTGATAGGCTTCAGAGGAGAAGAATATTAGTATGTGGCCTAGAGACCCTTCTTGTGATGTTTTAGCAGAGAACATGGTTGCTTCCTGCCCTTGCCTCTGCCCCTCCCCCCAAAAAAAATCTGCCCGAGGCTAAATTGAAGAAGTTTGGATTAATAACTTTAGTAGAGGACATTTAAGAACAACCTAGTATTGACTATGTTGTATGACTATTGCTGGCCAGTCTTATGCAGATTTATAATGAAAAAGAGCAAGCTGAGCAAGAAACACACACACACACACACACACACACACACACACACACACACACACACACGCACAATTGGAGAAAAAAAGGAGCACCAGGAAGTGAAAACAGATTAAGGAAAAGCCTGATGCTAAATGGAATAAAAGGAGTGATGACCTCAGAGCAAGACCCCCACCCAGCTAAGTTTCCAAATTACGAAAAGGAATTAAAGAAAGGTGATAAGGAATAAAAGAAAAGTTTAGGGTGGTGCACACCATTAATCCCAGCACTCAGAAGGCAGAGGCTGTTGGACCTCTAGGTTCAAGGCCAACCTGGTTCACAGATCGAGTTTCAGAACAGCCAAGCTTAGGCAGTGAGGGAAACCATCAAAACCAGAGAGCTGGTGAGGATGTAATTGAACAAGGAGGGACCACGTTCCAGGCTCAGAAAAGCAACAGATCTTGGCAGCTTTGGCCACGTGGTTCTGGCTTTAGAGTCAAGGATAGAAGAAAAGGTTATGGAAGGAAGGCTGCTGAGGCCAGGCATGCAGGTGTCCCTGCTTGGAAGCCTAGAGAGGCCATTGTGTGATGCTGTGTGGGTGATGCCTGGATTGCCTTGGAGAGACCTCAGCATGTTAGAGATGGCAGAGCTGTTGGATACCTGCTGAGGAGAGCTGCTAACTGGGAGTGGAAACAGCCCAAGAAGTGTGTTGCAGTCAACAAAGATGAAAGGAGTTGGAAATGTGAAAGGCATTTTGCTTTCAGACTTCAAGATGCAGAGTTGGGAGTTTGACCAGGTAGCTTTGGGTCTTGCTTTGGTCCAGTGTTTCCTCACCTTGCTGCATCTCCTCCTTTTTGGAATAGTAATATATATTCTATGCCATTGTATGCATTGTATGCTGAGACTATGTGATTTTGATTTTCCAGGTAATTACAGTTAAGTGATTGCGTGCATCTCAGAAGAGACTTTGAATTTTGGACTTTTATACAGGGTTCATATTGGTAGAGTGCGGGTGCTTTTGAAGTTGGAGTGAATGCATTTTTCATTATGTTCTGGCTACAAGAAGCCTATAGGGGCTAGGGAGTGGAATGTGGTGGTTTGAGTGAAAACGGCCCTCATAGTTTCATAGAATGTGGCACTAGGAGGACTTGTGGCCTTGTTGGAGTAGAATAGGTATGTCGCTGGGGGCAGGATTTGAGGTTTCGGATGCTCAAGGCAGGCCCAATGTCATTATCTTTTCCTGCTGCCTGTAAATTCAGGTGTAGAACTCTCAGCTCCTTCTCCAGCACCATGTCTGTCTGCATGCGGCCACGCTTCCTGCCATGATGACAATGGACTAAGCCTCTGAAACTCAAGCCAGTCTGAATGAAATGTTGTCCTTTATAAGAGTTGCCATGGTCATGGTGTCTCTTCACAGCAATCGAAACCCTGGCTAAGGGAATGTCTTAGTTCCTGTTTTTGTTGCGACACAGATGCCTGAATAAAGCAACCTAAAGAAGGCAGGGAGGCAGTGAGATGGCTCAGTGAGTAAAGGTCCTTGTCAGGCTAAGTCTGAGGGTCTGAGTTCCATCCCTGGAACCTGAGTGAGCATAGAATGAGAAAAACTGACCCTTGACCTCTCCTTCCCGTACACATACACCATGGCACACACACCCCTATCATCTATACCCACAGTAATAAACAGACAAATAACCCCACTTTCAAAATGTTTTAAAAGGAGAGTTGGGTTTGCTTTGGCTCACGGTGAGAGAGAATGCAGCCCACCCTGGCAGAAATGTCATGGTAGCAGGATGAGGAAGCAGCAGGTCACATCGAAGCTAAAACCAGGAAGCAGAGGACAAGGAATGGCAGCTTCCGGTTCTAGTGCTCCTTTGACCAGCGCCTGGAATGGTACTACCCACATTTAAAGTGTGTGTGTGTGGGGGGGGGGTCCCTACCTTAATTAACCAGGACTACAAACTTCCTCAGGGAAATACCCAGACACCTATTTCCACAGCGGATCTAGAATCTCTCAGGTTGTCAGCGGCCTCCAGAGGACTGATGGATAGGTAGATAGAAGGCCAGAAAGGTTTCGTAGAAAATGAGTTCACGTGACTCTGAAGAAGTTGCACAAAAGACCACTGCTATGTGTCTCAGAATGAGAAAAGATGTCAGGACCAGGGAGGTCAGTGGTGGAATGCGGCCTGATGAGGGGTGGAGTGGTGATGGTGTAAGTTTTGGAGGGCAAAGATCAAGAATCCTGGAATTCTATTGTCTGAGAACAAGAGAAGACTCATGCATCCTGTCAGAGAGGGAGAGAGACAGACAGACAGACAGACAGACAGACAGAGACAGAGAGACAGAAGGAGTGAGTGAGTGAGTGAGGGTGGAGAGAGAGAGAGAGAGAGAGAGAGAGAGAGAGAGAGAGAGAGAGAGAGAGAGAGGGAGAGAGAGAGAGAAACCAATCTGTTCTACCTGGGTCCCCTGGTGTAGATAACTTGTGGGTCTTCTAACTCATGAAGCGTCTTCTCTGAAAATACCCTCGCAGAAATGCTCAGAACTAATTCTTTACAACTCCCTGAGAAATTGCTCAGTCCAGTCAGAATGCTAATTTAAGTACCAAGCACATATTCATCCGATGACAAGGGAAAGAGGGGCTGGGCCTATGAAGCAAGAGAACACTAGAATAGCAAACTGACAGAGAAGCTGCAATGAAAGTCAGGTATAAAAGGGAGTGAGCATCATCAAATGACTCCGAAATCCTAAGTAGGAAGTGGACTGTGGTCAGTGGGTTTAATGTGTAGGATGTTGCAAGGGACTTTCCACAGAAGGAAGCACATGCAAAAATCTCCATGCTATTAAAAATGAGTAATAAGTAGGGAAATGAAGAAAGTAAGTGTGAACTACTTGTTCAAAAATCCTGAGGGTGGGCAGCCAGATGGCTCAGTGGTTTAAAAAAAAAAAAAAAGGCTGCTGTGCAAGCCTGGACACCTGAGTTCAATCCCAAGAACCCACATAAAGGTGGACTCAGAAAGCCATCTCCACAAAGTTGTCCTCTGACCTACATGGACACACCCAAGGAACAAACAAATAGATGGGTGAACAGATAGATGGACAGGCAGGCAGATGATGGACAGACAGACAGACAGATATATGTTTTGACGGAGAGGAGAAATGGCTCTGTTCTTCAGAGCACTTGTTACTCCTGCAGAGGATGAGCACCTGTAGCTCCAGCTCCAGGGGATCTGACATTTTCTTCTGACACATGATGCACCTATATACATGCAGGCGAAACATTCATACAAGTAGAATAACTAAATCTAAAAGCAATAATAATTTAAAGGGTGTTGGAAGCAAAAAAAAAAAAGCAGGGGTGGGGAGTGGGAAAAGGAAGAGATTATGGTTCAGAGTTTGAAAGGATGTAGAAATGATGAAAAGTTTTTCTTTTCTTTTCTTTTTTTCTTTTCTTTCTTTCTTTTCTTTTTTTTTTTTTTTTCTTTTTTTTTTTTTTTTTGAGACAGGGTTTCTCTGTGTAGCCTTGGCTGTCCTGGACTCGCTTTGTAGACCAGGCTGGCCTCGAACTCACAAAGATCCTCCTGTCTCTGCCTCCCGAGTGCTGTGATTAAAGGCGTGCACCACCATGCCCGGCTCGAAAAGTTTTTCTTCCTGTTTAAGACTTGGAAGGAAAAAAAATGGCTTTGGGCTATGAAGAAAATTCTGGAGAATAACAGCCTGGAAATTTTGAGAGGAGGATGAAAATCTATGGGTTAGAGAGAGAGAGTATTGGTGTTTTTACTTCTAGGATAGAACACTATGACCAAAGCAACTTGGAGAGGAAAGGGTTTATTTCCGCTTATAGCTCTCAGGTCACAACTTATCACTGAAGGAAGTCAGGACAGGAACACAAACAGGGCAGAAACCTAGAGGGAGGTCATAGAGGGATGCTGCTAACTGCTTGCTCCTTGTGGCTTTCCAAGCATCCTTCCTTGTAACACACTGACCCACCAGCCCAGGTGTGGTACCACTCACAATGAGCTGGGTCTTCTCATATCAAATCATCAATCAAGAAAATGTATTGGCCGGCGGTGGTGGCGCACGCCTTTAATCCCAGCACTTGGGAGGCAGAGGCAGGCGGATTGCTGTGAGTTCGAGGCCAGCCTGGTCTACAAAGTGAGTCTAGGACAGCCAAGGCTACACAGAGAGACCCTGTCTCGAACATAGTCTTACCCACAGGCCAATCTGGTGTGTGTTATGGAGAGCATTTTCCTTTCTTTTCTCTTTCTTTCTTTCTTTCTTTCTTTCTCTCTCTCTCTCTCTTTCTCTTTCTTTCTTTCTTTCTTTCTTTCTTTCTAGACAGAGTTTCTCTGTGTGTAGCCCTGGTTGTCCTGGAATCACTCTGTAGACCAGTCTGGCCTAGAACTCAGAGATCTGCTTGCCTCTGCCTCCTGAGTGCTGGGATTAAAGATGTGTGCCACCACTGCCCAGTGGGGAGCATTTTCTTAATTGACGTTCCCTCTTCCAAAATGGTGGTTGTATCAAGTTGACATAAAGCTAGTCAGCACCGAGGATATGAGCAAAAGCACATTAAAAGCATAGCATTGGTAAGAAATAAAAATACTGTTTCTCTGGGGATAAGAGAGAGTTTAGAAGTTAGAGAGAAATGTTAGAAGTATTTGATGAGGGAAAAAGAGAGGGGAGGCATCTAGAGAAGTGAGGGGATCCTCATTTGAAGGCTGATTTGGAGCCTTAAACTCCTTAACAGGGAGTCAACTAGGGCCAGATGGGCAGGTCTTCCTGCTTTACTGGCAGTGTCTCTGCATTACTGACATTTCAATCCTAAGGACAGTGACCAAGTGTGTGTTTGTTCTTTTAAAGCAGTGTGCATTCATCCTTTTCTGAAACTCCAGACTCATCTGTGATTGGGTTTGGGTATTTCAACATAGTGTTATGCACACATACACACATACACACACACATACACAGAGGGGGGGGAGAGGAAGAGAGAGAGAGAGAGAGAGAGGGAGTGTTTTGCTGTATTTATGTCGCAAAGTCAGCATTTTCAAATACCAGATAAAGGAATTAGCAACTGGAACCAAGCCTCAGTTATCTTCTTAAGAAAGATAATGTGGGAACGTTTAAAACAAATATTTAGTTAAAAACCTGAACAGGCCCAGCGAGTATAAAGATATAATATAAATGCTAAATAAAGATAATCTATTCTGAACAGCAGGCTCCTCTGAAACAGGGCCTATGGATTCCATCAGTGCTCAGTTTACATGCTTTTAGAAACTTTCAGGATGTTCTTGCACACGAAGACTCCTATGGCATGATACCCGAGGCCTGGTGACCAGTGAGAAAGGAGCAAGCAAGAGGATGATGTAATAGTATGTATTGCAGTGTTCTTTTTTTTTCAATTTATTTTTTTATTGAAAAACAAAATCATTCATATTACATCTCAATTGCTATCCCATCCCATGCATCCTCCCAATCCTCCCTCCCTCCTTCTTTCACCCCATTCCCCTTCCCTATGACTGTGACTGAGGGGGACCTCCTCCCCCTGAATATGGTGCTAGGGTATCAAGTCTCTTCTTGGTAGTCTGCTATCCTTCCTCCGAGTGCCATCAGGCCTCCCCATCAAGGGGACATGGCCAAATACGGGACACCAGAGTTCGTGTGAATGTCAGTCCCCCGTCTCCACTTAACTGTGGAGAATATTCTGTTGCCTAAATCTGGGTAGGGGTTTGATGATGACTGCACATATTGTCCTTGGTTGGTGCTATAGATCAAGCAGAACCCCTGGGCCCAGATCTGCCCATCATTGTGTTCTTCTTGTAGGTTTCTAGGACCCTCTGGATCCACCTTTTTCCCTATCTCTTATATTTCTCCCACCTTAGGATATCCTCACCACTATCCCATTTTCCTGGTAAGTGAAGACTTTCATGAGACATGCCCCTTGGCCTAGTGTCCATATATAAGTGAGTATATACTATTTGAGTCTCTCTGCTTCTGGGTTAACTCACTTATTATGATCATTTCTAGTTCAATCCATTTGTCCACAAATTTTGGAAATTCCTTGTTTTTAATAGCTGAGTAGTATTCCATAGTGTAAATGTACCACAGTTTCTTTATCCATTCTTCTACTGAGGGACATTTAGGCTGTTTCCATGTTCTGGCTATTATGAATAAGGCTATTATGAACATGGTTGAGCATATGTCCCTGCTGTATGCCGGAGCATCTTCTGGGTATATTCCAAGGAGTGGAATAGCTGGGTCTTGAGAAAGCCCTATTTCCAGTTTTCTGAGATAGCACCAGATAGCTTTCCAAAGTGGCTGCACTAGACTGCATTCCCACCAGCAATGAAGGAGTGTTCCTCTTTCTCCACATCCTCGCCAGCATGTGGTATCACTTTAATTTTTTATCTTGGCCATGCTGATCGGAATAAGATGGAATCTCAGAGTAGTTTTGATTTGCATTTCTCTGATGACTAAAGACATTGAACATTTCTTTAAGTGTTTCTTAGACATTTGATATTCCTCTGTTGAGAATTCTCTATTTAATTCTGAGCCCCATTTCTCAATTGGATTATTTGGTTTGGTGGTATTTAATTTCTTGAGTTCTTTATATATCTTGGATATTAGACCTTTGTCAGATGCAGGGTTGGTGTGCAGTGTTCTTTTAATTGCTTAACTGGTGTTAATTGCACACTCAGTAACAAAGTGACTGAGACTTCAGTTTGGCTCCTGGCTCCTGAGGTTTCACTTCCGGATGGTCAGCATACCACAAGAACAAATACACAAAGGACTTCAACAAGTACTTCTCAAATAAAAACGCACAGTCAACAGCTTTTTTTTAAAAAAGCCAATATTCAGCACCACTAATCATTTGTGAGATAGAATTAATGTGAAAGCAAGCTGCTCCCACACTCAAGTTAGGAAAACCATTAGCCAAAACTGAAAGGGCAGTGTAGGATGTGGAGCATGTCCCTGCACACCAGGGGAATGTCACCTAGTAAGGTCATTACAGAAAATAGCATGGAGGTGGGGGAAAAGGTGAAACTAACCACATATGATCTACCCATGCTACAACTCAGCATGTAGCCAAAAAAAAAAAATGTGAAGACAGTATGTGAAGGAGATTGTTTACTCACTCCAGTGTTTATTGTAGTACTGTTCATAACAGTTGACTTGTAGAATCAACTTGTATCCACCCACCAATAACCAGGTAAAGAAGATGTGATGTGTGTGTATAGAACGCTATGCAGCCTTAGGAACTGGGAACTTGTTTTACTTGAGACAGTGTCATGATCTGAAGTTAAACCAACACAGAAAGATAAATATCAACTGTTCTTTTAGCAAAAACTTGACATAAAAACAGGGTTGAATTGTGATCTTCAGAGGGAGTGCTGGAGATTGGGGGAGCCGGGGGTCAGTGGATACAGTGTTTCAGTTAAGACCAGGAGATCATGGACAAGTGTGTGAAGTGCTGGATACATTAATTAGCTTAACTCAATCACTCCACATTGATAAACATACCAGAACAACTCATTGTGTTAGACAGCTTTTCATCTGTGACAAAAACACTTGAGAAAACAGCCTCAGGGAGGAAATCTCTGTTGGCTCACAGTTTCTGAGGGTTCAGCCTTCTCTCTCTCTCTCTCTCTCTCTCTCTCTCTCTCTCTCCTTCCTTCCATCCATCCGTCTGTCTTTCTTTATTTCTTTCCCTGAGGACATTTGTATTGCTCTGGGCGTGAGATGAGGTAGAATACAGGAGTGGTAGAAGAAGCTGCTGCCCTCAGGGTAGGCAGGACACAGAGAAACAGAGAGGAAGAGGCAGGTGTAAGATGTTCCCTTCAAAGACATTTCCTCCTAAGCCACTTATGCCTGTCATGACTGCACCCCACAGTTTCCTTCAGTTCCCTGAAGTCCATTCAACTGTGGAGCCATAAAAGGATTAAATCATTGATCAGGTCAAACACAGGTGTCCTGATCCAGTCCCTTTCCTCTGTACATTGGACATTGCACTTCAGCACACAAGCCTTCAGGAGACGTTTCATAGTCAAAGCACGTACACACACACACACACACACACACACATACACACACACACACACACACATACACACACACACACTTTCCCAAAATCTGGTAAATATGACAAAAATGAGCAAGTCATTAACATTTATTCATTACAACTAAATACTGAGAACTTTTTCTTGCATTATTCATAAAACTTTTATAACACCCTCCTGGGCTAAGGATTGCCAATCATTTCATTATACAAACATAGAAAGGGGAGCAAAGGGGGGCTAGAGAGATGGCTCAGTGGTTAAGAGTGCTGCCTGCTCTTCCAAAGGCCCTGAGTTCAATTCCCAGCACCCACATGGTGGTTCACAACCATCTGTAACGTAACATGATGTGATGCCTTCCTCTAGCCTGCGGGTGTGCATGCAGGCAGAACATTGTATACATAATAATAAAGAAATAAATCTTAAAAAAAAAAAAGAAAGAAAGAAAGAAAGAAAGAAAGAACGGAGAGCAAAGGTGGTATATAACTGGTCCACACTTCTTATTTAAAACAGAATTGTGTTATGTGGCCTCTGCAATGGTTTCAATCTTGTGATTTTCTTGGCTGCACTTTGTTGTTGCCTCAGGATTACAGCTGTGTGCCATAGTTGTTAGTGGTTTTTTGTTTTTGTTTGTTTGTTTGTTTGTTTGTTTTGGTTTTTTTAAGGGAGAGGCGGACAGTTTTATTGATGACCATCAGAAGATTAGGTACGTGGGCAGGACAAGACTGGAGCTCAAGCTTTATGCTTTTCCTCTGGCCTTGTGGGTGCAAATTTCTCCTGTAGTTTCTTCCACGTGCTCTTATTCATCTCTTGAAACTCTTCCAAAGTGCCCATGGACAGGAGCAGTTTGTATTCTTCCACAGACAGGTCACTACAACTGGTGTCTCTGGGTCGACCGTACTTGTGTTTGAGTGCAGTCGTGCTGAGCTTTCGTACACCTGATCACAGGCCTTGGCTTCTACAATCTGGGTGTTCTCTCCCTCCTGAAAGGCTTGTGCTACCCGCTGCCGCAGGCGAGCATCCAAATCCTGGCCCTGTTTGCTCTTGTGCACTGGCCATTCCTCACTTAGCCTAAGGAAACGAAGGTAGCAAAGGTAGCTGGGAGCAGCCATCTTGGGCCCCGCTTGCCCCGCCCCCAGGGAAGCTGTTGTTAGTATCTTCCTCTGTCTATGAGTGTTTTACTATTTGTAAGGCCTATTGACTACCGTCGTCTCTGGTAGCTATGGCTAAGTGTGGCTGCAGACTGCGAGCACTCTCTGGTGACTCCGGGTTGCCCTCTCCATTCAGTTTTCGCATGAAAGGTTAACTCCTGATCCAATCACCCGTGGCCAGGAAGCCAGGGTAGAAGCAAAGATAATTCTGAATCAGATCACTAAGGGAATAATTGCGGACTGCTGCCATTGATGGGTTCTGAAATCCAGCTTGTTCTCACTAATATTGCTTAGTACCCCGGCTTTGAGAGTTAGGTTTCCTTTTTAAAATTTCCTTATTAGTTTATTTATTTATTATCTTTACTTTTAGCAGAGCCAGGGATTGGCCAAATCCTTTGTGTGTGGCAGGCAACAGCTATTCCTCTAAGATACTTGAATTTGGCTTTGTTTACAGACAGCTTCAACAGAGGCCAGACAGGTCTTGATTGAGCTATTGGTCCTTGTGTCTCGGTGTGACCCAAGTGCTGGGACATGTAGCATGCTCTCAGAATTGCAATGTTATTTCAGGGTCACAGGCTCTGTGCTAATAGCATATGCGGATGTGTCACAGAACCGGAATCCAGATTGGAATTAAAGTCTGTGGGAGCTGGGCAGGTGTGGTGGCAGTGCACACCTTTACTCCCAGCACTCAGGAGGCAGAGGCAGGCAGAGCTTTGTGAGTTCGAGGCCAGCCTGGTCTACAAAGTGAGTCCATGACAGCCGAGGCTACACAGAGAAACCCTGTCTTGAAAAACCAAACAAAAAACAACAAACAAACAAACAAAAAACAACAAACAAACAAACAAACAAAACCATGCAGAACATATAAGCCGTTTCTGGAGGGCTCTCCTGTGCTATGTTGACTTTACAGAAGCATTCATTCTGAACATGGGCCTTGTGAAAGATGCCAGCAAATGTCACCCACAATACGGAGGTGCAGACTTGAGATGGCTGTATGTTATGGCCTACAGTGTTTTAATTGTACTTACAATACTTTTTGCAAAGACTTTTTTTTTTTTTGAGACAGGGTTTCACCATGTAGCTGTGGCTGTCCTGGACTCACTATGTAGACCAGGCTGGCCTCGAACTCAGGGATCCACCTGCCTCTTTCTCCCAAGTTTTGGGATTAAAGGTGTGCACCACCACACCCTGCTTTCTTTTTTGTTTTTTGTTTTTTTTTTTTTTTTTTTTTGAGACAGGGTTTCTTTGTGTAGCCTTGGCTGTCCTGGACTCCCTTTGTAGACCAGGCTGGCCTCAAACTCAGAATGATCCGCCTGCCTCTGCCTCCCGAGTGCTGGGATTAAAGGCGTGCGCCACCACACCCAGCTTTTTTTTTGTTTTTTGAGACAGGGTTTCTTTGTATAATAGCCTTGGCTATCCTAGACTCATTATGTAGACCAGGCCTGCCTCTGCCTCCCAAGTGCTGGAATTAAAGGCATGTACCACCACACCCAGGGAAAACAAGGACTTTTAATATTTTACTGTTATCATCCCTCAGCATGTAAGTATCAAATTAGTATATCTTTGGATTGTATCTTGTTAGAATGTTGTTGGTTTTTTTTTTGTTTGTTTGTTTGTTTTGGTTTTCTGAGACAGGGTCTCTCTGTGTAGCCTTGACTATCCTGTACTCACTTTGTAGACCAGGTTGGCCTCGAATTCACAGTGATCCACCTTTCTCTGCCTCCCAAGTGCTGGGATTAAAGGAGTGCACCACCATGCCTGGCTAGAATGTTTGATTTTTAAGAGCTGCTATTTGCATTGTTGACTTGAATTTCATTAAGAATATTGCAAAGTAAAATTTTGTTTGGAATTAGGACAAATTTATTAAAAATGTCTGAAATGGCCCTAAACATATTTCTATCATTTTGCAGTACACATTTATGTGAAATGATATTCCCAGTATTGGTGATTATGTAATCAAAATGTCAATAAACTCTGGAAAATTATGAAGTTGCCCTATGTCCCGCAATATTAAATATTCAGTTGAGATTTAATTCTTGATGTAGCAATGAACACGCACATTCATCTTACTAGTGTGCAGATCTGCTTTCATCTTTATAAATGGTATGGTTATAATACCAAAGAATTTTTTTTAAAACAAAATTCTATGATTTGTTATAAATAAATGCTTGATTTGTATATCTATTTTACATACACATGGACCCAAGTTGCTGTAAAATACTTTAGAGCAAAAATGGGTTGCAAGCGGGGAAAGGCTAAGAGGAAGATCAAACTGAGTTGTTATAAATATCAGCAGAAAGAATCTGCCTGAAACCAATATTTACTTCCTTGGAATAACATAAAGCACACAGTTACCTAGGCAAAGAAATAAAATAAAATAAAAAATCAATTATCTAATCACTCGAGGCATACTTACAAGTAAGACAAATCAGTAAACCCCAGAATTTTTAGTATGCGTCACTCAAGCAACTTTTCTAGAAATATTTAACTTTACCTCAATGTGTGGTGACCAATCACACATATTACATGAGGCCCTGGGCTAGGAAAAGAGGCTGTGGCTATAAAACAGATGACTCTAACTAGCTGTGGGGAAATGGAATCTCTGACCTTTATCTCATTAGCGCAGGCTTAAGCCCACGGAGTGAGCTCTCCAATGACCAGGCTCTGGTACTTGGAAGGTACGTGATTCCTCACTCCTGACCTACAGCACTCCCTGGGTTCCATGTCATTTGTACTAAAATGTGACGTGTTCCTGTTACTTAGGGAGGGGCAGAAGGACATGGGTTTTAAAGAGGCCCAGGATAGTCTTTTTCCATTGTCAAACTCAGGAGGGAAAGGAAGCCTCCAAAATGTAGATGGGCTTGTTCCTTGTTTCCCAGTGGTGGTGGCCCAAGTGGGACAAGGCACAAACACACTGGACCCCATTCTTAAGCATCTTTAAACTGCGTTGGGATGGGGGCCTAGCTCATGGAGGAGGCTGCCTACCCCAGGCCTGTGTCCAGAAGGCAGGATGGGCCTAGTGGTAGGGACAGGGAGTGAGTGCGTCTAACCTGGACGTTCATGCCCAGTGCAAGTTACAGGATAGAACGTCAGGTGTTTTGAATGGCCTTCGCCTGGGACCTGTTGAGAAGCCTCAAATTGTTGTTGAAGAGTGCGTGCTGTAATTTGCTGAAAATATTGTCCATGTAAAATTACTTTGGGTTCAGTATATCTAGGAATCTATATTTATATTTGATATAAAAATACAGAAAAAAAATAAGGGACTGAGGTAATCTCCTTGTTTGGGATGTCAGGAAGTGGTAGGCCTACATCTGAAAAATGAGTTTAGTATTCACACTTTCTGAGATGTGGTGGGGTCAGATAAGCAAGAGGTAGAGAAGATGAAGTGATGCTGGCCAGAGTATAAAGTATTTGCCAGAGAAAGGTAGGTGAATCGCTGAATGCAGGTAAAGAAGCTTCTGTATAATATGCTAATATTACTTTCCTGAAGAACAAATGCTCCAATGTCAATGTACTGACTACAATACTGTTTTTTATTTATTTATTATTTTATTTTTATTTTTTTATTTATTGATTGTTTTATTTTTGGGTTTTTAAGACAAGGTTTCTCTGTGTAACATCCCTGGCTGTCCTGGATTCACTTTGTAGACCAGGCTGGCCTTGAACTCATAGCAATCCACCTGCCTCTGCCTCCCAAGTACTGGGATTAAAGGCATGGGCCACCATGCCCAGCTCCTACAATACTGATTTCTATGAATAAAATTGATATTTAGGTTCTAATGGCATCTCTGTCTGTGATGGCGGCATTTAAGGATTTTTTTTTTCCTGAGACAGGGTTTCTCTGTGTAGCCCTGGCTGTCCTCAAACTCGCTCTGTAGAGCAGGCTGGCCTTGAACTCATAGCAATCCACCTGCCTCTGCCTCCCAAGTGCTGGGATTAAAGGCGTGCACCATCACCACACAGCTAGGAAATTTTTTAAATTTAAAATTTTATTATTTTGACAGGGGAGGGAGGAGCAGTTTTTCAATTCCTTATTCTTACTGGTCTTCAGGATCTTCACTATCTCCACTATCCTGGGCCACATTTTAGCAACATCTCCAGATGAAGTTTCTCACAGTGACTTTCAGAGCAAAGATACAGTGTCCGCCATCTCTGTTTCTGTTAGGCAGCCCTCACCAGTGCAGGTTTCCTTGTGAGGCCTGCTCTCTCAACCTATGGATTTAATAGGCCTTCTCTGATTGGCTTTTCCTTCATAGACTCTTCTAGGATAACTGAGCATCAGACATCCTGGATCTGCGTCCTTCCTTGTTGCTATGGGTGCTCCTCAATTCTTGCTGCCACTGTATTTACTACAGTAACTTAGTTGCACACAATGTTACTTTTGGGCACCTCTCCATCTCAGGCACTTTGCAGGAAGTAGAGGGTGGGCATGATTGCAAACACCTACTGTCCCTGCACTTAGGAAGCTGAGGTAGGGGGACTGCTGGGAAACTAAGGCCAGCCTGGGTTTCCATATAGGACCCTATACCAAAAACCAAACTGAAAACTTAATTAAACAAACAAACAAACAAAGGGCTATAGAATCGATGTCTATGAAAACATAGACACAATAGACTCTATATCACCTAACATTAGCTAGTGAATGACTTTATGATGCCGGTTTAGAAAGAAGATTTTGAAATCAATTTTTATTTTCTTGGGGCAAGGTCTTAGGTTAAGACAAAAAACTCAGGGCCCCCTTTTTCTTTCTCTTGTAGTCTGCCTTGGGCCGTTTCACTTTTTTGTTACTGAAGAGTTGGGAAGAAAAGGACTGAAGCGGAAATTCCTGTCTGCTAATGAAGCTGTCCTCGCAAGGCCAAAGCAGGTTGGACGTAATGACGGGAATCAGTCGTCAGGTGGTGGTCTGAGATTCTGAACAGCTCTCACTGACCGGACCTTCCGTCCTGCACACCACCCCCGACCCCCCCACCCCCAACCAGTGGCTGCTTAACACGGGAAACTTATATTTATGTACTCTTTTAAGCTCTTCAGTGTTAGTTAGCGCCTGTGTTCGGAAGCACGTGTTAAGCCACGTGCCTCCGTTTGGGGGCTGGTCTCTCCAGTAGTGGCAGCAGTACATGGCGGCCCTGCTTCTTGATGGCCACCTCAGGGGCCCCAAGAAAGAATTTAAGAGTTTATTTTCTGAAACTAGTTCAAGGAACATTCCTTGAGTGAAAGAAAAAAAAATTCAATCAAGAATAATCTTACTTACATTTTAGAGGAAGGCTTTTTAATACGAAATTTCCATCTGCGGTATATTTAAATTCTAGGCCTCAGGCAACAATAGCAGAGCCAGGCCCCTGTACCCTTTAGTAGATGCAAAACAAACAGTACACGCTGGAGGCGGAGCTTTCCTTTACTTCCCCACAGCTTTCCCTTTCCTCCCTGCGAAGTTCAGGCAAGGCTTGCCTCACCATCACAGAAATCACACGTTACTGTTATCTTTCTTTTTCACAGCAAACTCTCCTATTGGTATCAACATATTCACTGTAACTTTAATTACTTTGAATTGTTTTGTCTACCCTCCAGCCTTGTAGAAAAGGGGAAACGGTAAACTCCCCCAAAGCCAGCTTGCAGTCTGTAAGCAGAGAACTGTCTATATCCAAATGCAACGCTAGCTTGATCCAGATTTGACGCGCTGACAAAGGCAGGGTTTGCTATTTAGGAAAGCTCAGCCATCTTGATTGAGTACATTAAGCGGGCGGTCTCCTCTTATTGCCTAGGCACTTTACCAGGGATTTCTAAGTTGAGGTAGAACTCCCAGCATCCCTAACAACAGAGGCCTAACCCGCCGAAGCTGTCAATATAAATCTCATTTAGGATGCGGAAAGAACGCGCAAGTTTCAGACTTTATTATGCATTCTTCCAGTCCCGAAAAGGGCAAATTAAACTCCGTACACGCTTAGAACTTTATTTCCTCCCCCGCCCCCCCTGACCTGTGGCATGTATCCAGCCCCCGGGTAGCAATGGTGTGAGACCAGGGCCCACTCTTTAATGGCTGAATGCACACATTTAACCAGCACATGGTGGATTCGCTGCTCTGAGAATTGCCTTAGAAAAAAAGTAAAGTGCAAAAGCAGACAAAGAAACCTATAACCTTCTCAGTCTTTCACATTTGTTCGGGCCGTTCTTTGAACCGGCTCGGAACCAGCGACGAGGATCGCGAAGGGATGCACCTGAAGCAGATGTCTGCGGGCGGCCGCCTCGGCCGAGCCGCTCAATTGCTGCTTTCCAGCGGCGAAGGCGCAGCGGCAGTAACAGGGAAGCCAGCGCGAGCCTCCCCGGCAGCCGCGGCGGCGGCGGCGGCACCGGCACCAGCGCAGTTTCCCCTCTCCCCAGCCCTGACTCTACGCGCACATGCGCACTGCGCCCGCAGCCCTGGACCATTTGTCAGGACTACTCGTGAGACGGAGAAAAAAAAAAAGAGAAAATTTGGGGGTAAGAAGCGGTTGATCGGATCTAATCTCTAATTAATCCGCAGATCGGCCCGTGCCAAAGCCATTCATTGGCTTTTTTTCTGGGTGAGGATGAAAGTTCTGAGATCTAGAGAGGGAAGGAAGCGCACCCTCGTCTTGGGAAAGAGATCAGGGGAGGGGAAGGAGAGAAGGGGTTTCTCCCCCACTTCTCTGCGCCTCTGGGAAAGAGGAGAAAACTTAATCCCGGGGAAAAAAAGTGGGCAAGTGACTCGGAAGCGGCTGGAGAGGGAGTCTGTGGGCATCTCACTCTGAAGTAGTGAGTGCGAGTGCGAAAGAGGAACAAAAGAGAGAGAAAAGAGAAAGGAAAAAATGGGGGGGAGGAGAGACTTGTATTTTTTCCTCCTTTGCGCGCACACGGGGAAGGGTGTGGGGGGCCGTGCGGAAGGGAGCGGGCCGAGGCGACCGCGTCGGGCCGTCGCCGGCGCGCAGGCGGCGGGATGCGTGTGGGCCCCCTCCCCCGCGCCGCCCCCCCCCTCCCGAGCTTGTCACTTTGGTCGCTTTTTTGACACCGGGCGCGGGGTGGCGGCGCTGGGGGGAGCGCGGCGCCGCGGGGCTGCGTGTCCGGGGCGGCGCTGAGGGAAACGCGGCGGAGCCGCAGCCTCCCCGGGGGGCGCCGAGAGCGGTCGGCCCGAGGCAAAGGGAGGGCGGGAGGGGGGGGAGGGAACCGGCTTCGGGAGGGGACCGTGGGCACGATCGCGGTCGCGACTCGGTGCGGCGGCGGGAGGAGGCGAGCCCCGGCGCGCCGCCCCTGCGGCCCCCTCCGCCCGTGTGGCCTTTGTGCCGGGCGCGCACCGGGAGAGCGAGCGAGCGCGAGAAGTCCAAGTACGGGAGACCGAGGCAGTGGGAAAAGAGGCCGGGCCACTTTGCTTCCCGGCTCGGCTGCGGAGAACGGACTGGTTGAATGTGGCAGAGGCGCGTCTCGCCGGCGCGGCCGTGTGTGTGTGTGTGTGTATGTGTGTGTGTCTGTGTGTGTGAGTGTGAGCGCGCGCGGAGAGGCCTCCGCGACTCGCACCGCGCACACGCACCCTCACACGCACGCACACCCGAGCCGCGGCGGGGCTGGCGGCCGAGAGTTTGCGTGTGCTCTCCCCGCTCGCCACCTTCCCCGCTCGCCGCCGCCGACTGTGGGAGAATTTCCTAGAGATCGCCTCCAATTTCCGCCATTTTGGGAAAGTTGCACGGAAAAAAAAAAAAAAAAGAAATAAAGCCTCCGCTTGATTTTTTTTTTTTCCCCCTCCTTCTGCCCGCGGCAGGAAAGTGCTTTTAGGAAGCGCGGCGGCGCGGGCCCCACACTGCCGTTCCTCCGGGGAGGAGGGCGCGGGCCGGGCCGGGCACCCGCGCCGTCGCGGCGTTCTTCTCCGCGCAGCGCCGCCGGTGCGGGCGCGGGCGTGCGAGCCGAGGCGGCGGCGAGGCTGCGGCGGGGGCCGCGGTGCCTGCAACTTGTTTACGGGCGCCCCGGGGTGGCAGAGGCCGGCGGCCCGGGTCCGCTTCGCGCCGCGTGCGGGCGCCGTTCTGCGCTCATGGGCTGCTGTCTGGTCCACGCTCGCGTCCTGGGCCCGGCGGGGCCGGCCTCGCGCCGCCGCGGCGGCGGCGGCGGGGCGGGGGAAGTAGAGGCCGGCGGGGGTGGGGATCGGGAAGCGCAGGAGCGGAGGCATCCGCCGCGCGCCCCGCCAGCCAGCAGCCGACCGGAGGAGGAGGCAAACTTGAGAGCGGCGGGGCGAGGGGCGCGCTGGTGGAGGGAAAACTTTAATTAGCTCCTCAAGGGGGGAAAAATAGAGAGAAAGGGAGAGAAAATCCAAAAGACAAGAACGGTAGCGGGGGGGATGGTGGTTCTGAGATCCGAACCCCGCGATCCGATCCGATCACGGCCCACCGTGCGGCCGTGAGAGAAAGTTGACCGGCGGGACGGCTTTCTCCGCGCCGGGCCCGCGTCCGGTTGAAGTGTCTGTCTGTCCGTCTGCGCTCCGAGAGAACCCCGGTGGGAGACCCAGCCGCACTGCCGGGTCGCGTGGGTCAGGGCTCTTGCCCCACCCTTCCACGGGGACACGAAGGTAAACGTCGCTTCGGTTTCCCTTCTCTGTCCTTCTACAGCCACCGCCCAGCTTCCTTTTCCTTCTCTTTCCCCGCTGATTTTTTTTTTGGGGGGGGGACCCGAAAAACGGAGTCTCTTTCCTTATGCAACTTCCTCGGGCGCCGTTTGCACGGCCCTCCCCCCCCCCCCCCCCGCCTTCTGCATCCCTTGGCCCGCTCCTTTGCCACCTTGGGGCTACCGCCAGAAACATACATTTAAGATCACCCAAAGTGCCCAGGAACAAAAATAGATTTTAAAAAATTGTTCTAAGTTAAGGAAACTGAGACGAGAGAAATAAGAACCCGGTTTGAGTGTGTGTAAGGGGGGGGGGGTGCGTCGCTTGGGATGAGTGCGTTGAATTTTCATTTTGATTTTCATAGATGGTTGGTTATGATGTCTTTATTGGTGTGATGGGCGCGGGAGGCTCTGTACTGGCTACCTCGATGGCGTGGATTTTTGCGCAAGTTTTTAGAAAAACACTGACTCGAGTAGAGAGCATTTCTCCGGAAAGTTTCAAGTGCAGCAAAATAGCGAGCCTGCAAAACTGGCCAAGGGGGGACCTCTAGTGGTTAAACGCGTCTCAAGTTCGCGAAGCAGAGAGCAAAGTTTGGCCTTTACTTGTAGCTACGTAGTCCATTTAGACGTGGAAGTAATTAGAGGACCTGAGTTAGCAGCCAGATGTGAGAAAGGATGCTGCTCAGAAAAAAGAAGTTTTGTACATTAGAAACAACGAAGTTTGAACTTTCGGGCCTGTGATTTTCTACCCTTGCTTTCATTAAAAAAACAAAGACAATAAATACCTTTTATTCTGAGATTTGAGATTGGCACTCTTTAGATTAAAAAAAAATGTTTTATATTTACCATCGTCGTTTTGTTTTGCTTTCCTCTAAGGAGTCATAGCAGATAGCTTAATTTGGAGTGATAAGGAGAAATAAAAATGAAACTTATGCTTAAAACTTTGCAAAAAGTGAAAATGTTTTGAAATTTGCTTTTTATATGTGCCAGTCATTTTGTTCTCTGATACATATAATTTCAGGCTAACAAGTCATTCATTAACCTACATACTATACTCATAAAATACATAGTATCTCTTTATTGTAAAAGTAACTTTGATTCACTGAGTAAAAAGTTACTTTGGGATACTTTGTATAATTTATTATTTAAAACACTTATGTGTATATATGTTACATAACTTTTCCAGTGTGTATTCTGTAATGAATCTTGAATTTTAAAGATTAAAAATTGGAGAATCTAAGTTTGTGTCAAATCATTCTTGTAACTGCCACCTGTCTGTCACAGTGAAAGAGACAGGGACCACCAATGTAGGCCCCGCGTTGAGCTTTCTATATCTTTCTGCCTCAGTATTCCTAGTGCTGTCATACCAGGACAATGCGAGATTTTTTTTTTTTTTTTGCATGCATTTAGAATATGGGGATGATGTCAACGATTAGAATCAATTTCACCTCACGCAAAACTGGTTAATTTTATTTTAATGCACACAGAGCGGTGTCGTGTGGGATGATGCATGCTGAGTTTGAATTGTAGATTATGGGTGTGGAGGGTTTGTGAGAGGGCTTCGAATTCCCCCCTCCCCTCCTCTTTTCTTCTTTTAAAATCAAAGCTAGATCCTTAAGAGAAGTCTTGGGGGGTACGCAGCAGTTCTGAGGGCCACCAGACAGTTCTTTTACGGCCGCCTCGAGGTAAGAGTTGCTTTTTACTACAGATTGCTTGTTTATACCAGAAATACTTGACATTGCGTTTGGAAATTAAGGAGAGTGTATGACAGGGTTGGGGGGGGGGTCACGGGGAAGGGATGAACAAAAAAGCCAATCTAAGTTTGAAGTTACTGCTTTAAATGTATGAACAAGTAAACAGCAAGTGTGCTAGAAAAGTGAATGAAACATTAGGCAAAAGTGAGGTTGTCTTGTGGTGTGTGTGTTTGGTGTGGCTGCGTGAGGAGGCCAGAAAGCACGTGCCTTTCCTGTCTTGCTCTCCACTTTTTTTTTTTTAAAACCTGGTCTGGTACTGAATCTGGCTCACTGATTGGCTAGTTTGTTTGGCCAATGAGCTCCAGAGCTCCCTATGTTGCTACCCTCCCCCAAGTGCTCAGGTTACAGATGAGAGTGCACCTGGCTTTTATCTGAGTGCCACCGAGGATCTGAACTCAGGCCTTCATGCTTTTGTGGCCGTCATTTTATTGTCTGAACCTGCTCTCCCCCCCCTTCCCTCCCCCACCTCCGTGTTACCGGATTCTTTCTTGGTGTTGGTGGGCGGGGTTTGAAACACGGTTTCTCCGTGTAGCCTGTAGACCAGGCTGGCCTTAAAATTCACAGAGATTCACCCGTCTCTGCCTCAGGAATGTTGGGTTTAAAGGTGTGTGCGCCACTACTACCTGGCCATTTATTGCATTCTTAATTAGCGTTTCAGCTACTAAAAGCAATTTATTTTTTCTTTTGAGTTGAAAAAGTGGAAAAACCAGAACAAAATGGTTGTGAATTAACCTTATATAGATACACGTAGGAGGGTAGGGAAGACATGGGAACTTTAACCATCTTTGCAGTCTGAGCTACAATTTTGTTGCTAAAATTTATGACGCCCTGGGGGTGGGGTTAATTAATTAGCATATAATTAACATTTAAATGTCTCCTGTGGGTTAAACCCAAGAAGGCCTTCTTATGCCAGATATTTTAGGGATATTGCATAGACTTACTAAGTTTTGAAAAAAAAAAACTGAATGGGAGATATAGAGAAGTGCTGTCTAATAAGATCTTTTTTTTTTTTTGGTCACCTTGGAGGGTTCTGGTTTATTCCAGTAAACAATCCAGGCACTCCGGTTAGAATCCAGGCCATCCTCTTAATGTGGGAAGCCACAGCTCAGGTAGAATATCCAAATATTCTTTCGGCTGCTTCTGCGGTTTCCACTCTTAGTCTTCTTCCTCCGTCGTGCCCATCGGCTCTTCTGCCTCCTCTGTCTTGAGTATTAAAGAGTTTGCTAATTCCTGTTTGGCAGAAACAAAAGGAAATGAAAGTTAGCTTTTATTTTCCCATTTACTTATTATTAGCATTCGTCTATGGCAGTGAGAGGACATCTTTGCAGTTATTTCCACCTTTACATGGGTTCTAGGCACTGCAGGTAGGGCTCAGTGACATGTGCCGTTACCCACTGAGCCATCTCACTGCCCTAAGCCTTCCTTTCATTTGTTTGTTTGTTTGTTTGTCTATTTTTCAAGACAGGGTTTCTCTGTGTGGCCTTGGCCATCCTGGATTGGCTTTGCAGACCAGGCTGGCCTCAAACTCACAGAGATCCACCTGCCTTTGCCTTCCAAGTGCAGAGATTACAGGCGTGTGCCACCTCGCCCAGCTTAAAGGCTTCCTTTTATGAGGAGAACTAAGTCTCTTCCTTGTGTCAGGTGTGCATTACCAATGACGCTGGAAAATGGTCAGAACAAAAGTGTTTGTAAGCGGTAGCTTGTTGTCATTTTCTGTCTGTGGATTTTCTTAAGCAGTTCAGTCGGTAGAATTCATAAGTGTAGTTCTTGTAAGTGTGTGCGTGGTGTGATACTGCAGAGACAGTGGGCAAGGGCAGCTCCTAGGCCATGCAAACAGGAGCGTGATTCCAAGGAGAGTGAGTGCTTTCTGTGGTGCTGAATTCAAGACACTGCTTGTTAGTCTTCACTTGAAGAGCCATTGTGGCTGTGCAGAGCAAGCTGGAGTGGGAGGCTGAAAACTCAAGTCTGTAATCTGATACCTCATCATGTATGGGTTCCTGGGTCACCTTCAGCCTGGATTTCCCATCTGAAAAACAGCAACATTTGCCTTTTTTGGAAGGGAAGTTTCAAATAAAGTAAGATTTTGGGAGTTGTAAAGAGGTATTCCAAGTGTGTGGTGGTCATTTTTCCCCTCCCAACATTGCCAGGCTTTATGAAGAAGACGAATAAAGTTGTTTGGGGCAGAGCATGGTGATCTTTTGTTTGTTTGTTTGTTTATTTCTCCAGACAGGGTTTCTCTGTGTACTCTTGGCTGTCCTGGACTCACTTTGTAGACCAGGCTGACCTTGAACTCATAGAGATCTGCCTGCCCTTGCCTCCCAGAGTGCTGGGATTACAGGCACATGCCACCTCGCCGGCTTTACAGTATGATAGCATATATACTTGTCAAAAATTTCTAGCAGTGTCTTGTTTTGCTTTACTTTTCTCTTTAGTTTTCTTTCTTTTTCTTTTTTCTAGCTCTAGCCTGGAACTCGCTATGTAGACCACCAGGCTGACCTGGAACTCACAGAGCTCCTCCCACATTTGCCTCAGGAGCGCTGGCATTGAAGATGCATGCCGTCATCGCCAGCCTTCTCTTTCTTTCCTTCTCCATTATTGTTTTTCTGTTTGTTTCTATTTTTTTTAGGTTTATTTATTTACTACTCTATTCATAAGTGCTTCACCTGCATGTACGTCTGTGCAGCACAGTTGTGCTTGGTACCTGCCAACATCAGAAGAACGTGTTGGATCCCCTAGGGCTGGAATTATTGATGGTTGCAAGCTGCCAAGTGGGTGATGGGAGTTGAACTCAGTTCTCTACAAGAGCAACAAGTAGTCTTAACCACTAAGCCAACCGTCCAGCTCAATTCTCTTTTGTTTTTAAAGAAAAGATATATTGGCTTCCGAATGGAAGACCAGCGCTCTATCATGCTGCTGGTTACAAAGCCTCAACTGTGGCCGGGCGTGGTGGTGCCCACCTTTAATCCCAGCATTCGGGAGGCAGAGGCAGGTTGATCGCTGTGAGTTCGAGGCCAGCCTGGTCTACAAAGCAAGTCCAGGATAGCCAAGGCTACACAGAGAAAACTTGTCTCCAAAAACAAAACAAAGCCAGCCTCAACTGTGTCCCAAATGACTAGAAGGGCTAAATGAACGAAATGCTTAAAAATAACGCCTACTTGAGGAAATGGTTGGAGAAGTATGGATTGGTTTGCGGGCCATTTGTTTACTGCCGTTCATGTTGTGGTGGTAAGGTGTGAGTCTGCCTGGAAGAGAGGGTGAGAAAACAGGAGACTTGAGACTGGGCAGACAGCCACTGAAGTCCCGGGGAAGGACAGGACTTGATTTCTGAGAATGACTGGCTTTAAGGAAAAGTCCAACTAACACTTTCCCCCACCTGTTTTTCTAGACGTCTTTGCTGCTGCGTTTCTCATTATAGCCAATTCTAAAATCTAGACAGGAAAAGGGGGTTACTATGTTAGTATTTGCATCCTGATGATAACGAATCTGACAAAGCAAACCCTGACACGCTCCCTTCTTATTGGTTTTATTTCATCTCCTTTTTTTAATAGATTATTCAATCAATATCCTAAGGGTATTAAAACTCTCTCTCTCAATGAGAGAGAGAAGATGTACGTGTCCATTTAATTAACTCTAGAGTAATTGATAGCTAGTTCTTGAGTAAACTCCTTGTTTATTGTTTTGACTTTTTAATTTTATGCATATGGGTGTTTGCCCTATATGTATGTCTGTGTACCACTTGTGCCTAGGGAGGCCAACAGAGATCTAGCTGCTGGGGATGGAACCTGGGTCCTCTGCAGGAGCAGCAAGCGCTCTTGACCACTGAACCATCTCTCTTTTCTTTTAGGACTTGTGTCCTGTCATACATAAGATGCTCATGATTTATGGTAGATAGATTGGGGTAGAAAATTTGTAAGAGAAGTAACTTAATATGATCCATGACCGTGGAACCCATAGGTCATGGAGCTTTCCCTCAAGCCCCGGTTTTGGCTTCTTAAGGAGTTGTTACTGAGTTCTAACGGTGTGGAAACGGTGAAAGGCTAGGTTTAGTTCCCATGGACTCTCAGGATCTTTAGCCTAGGAGGAGAGATAACGGGCAGCTCTGCCAATTGTAACAACCGCTGGAGTCAGTTCTAGTGTGTGTGTGTGTGTGTATATGTATATATATATATTGTGTAACAGTTGCACTTTGTGCCCTGGAAGGGAACACATGCTGTAGGGTGACCAGCAGAGTCAGGAGACATGAACTTGGGTGCTGGCTGATAGTGTTGAATGTTATACACAAGAGTAAATATCCCGTTTCTATTAGTCTCCAGAAATGAGTAACCAGGCTGAGAAACACCTGAACTGTACCTCTAGTAAAGGTGATCGATTCTCTTTGACCGGCTCACAAGGTGACCTGCTGAAGATCTGCTCTGCCGTTGTTCCTATTTGCTAGTATTGGGTGGACTCAATGCCTCCCTAGGATTTGGGGCTTGTTAAAATACAGGTGAAGATACTGTATTTAAAATCATTACATGTTCGCATGTGTGCATATTTGTATATGATGTTCTGAGGTTCTAGGGCTCTGTAGAAGGAATACTTTCTAATGTTGCTTTTTTTGCTCCATTATCCGGCAGAGATATTCTTATGGGTTGTCTCTTTACAATGTTAAATTATCTCAGTGAGGGCTGGAGAGATGGCTCAGTGGTTAAGAGCACTAACTGCTCTTTCAGAGGTCCTGAGTTCAATTCCCAGCAACCACATGGTGGCTCACAACCATCTACATGTGATCTGATGCCCTCTTCTGGCCTGCAGGTGTCCATGCAGGCAGAACATTGTACAGAATAAGTAAATAAATCTTTAAACAAATTATCTCAATGATATGTGAGGATTTGAGCCAGTGATCAATTGTTCGTGGCTGCTAGGCAGCAGGTAGAGGAAAGGCAGCATCAGAAACAGCCCTGATGTAGAGTTAAATTTGATATGAGGTCGAGGAAGACCCATTGAGAAGACAGGTAGTTTTGGAGGAAGGAAAAGGAGGTGTCAAAGGAACTTGGCTGAGCTTGGGTGGTCATGGAGAGAGAAGTGGATTTGGGGACCATGGAGGCAGATCTGTGGGTAAAGAAAGGCACTTGCTACCAAGTGTAATGACCTGAGTCCGAAAACTGACCCCAGGTTACCTTCCGATCTCCCCAGGAGTGCCATGGCATGTGTGCTTCTACATAAGTGCCCACACACACATGGACATGCAGTGTGAGTGAGAAATAAATACGTATTTAAGTGGAAAAAGTGGATTTGGAAGTACGAGCTTTGGAGGTTATAAAGACTGCATGTTCATTGTATGTAATATGGTAAATGCTTTCTCTGTTATCTTTCTTTCTCCAATGTACCATAAATGTTGTGTGTTCACTCAGCTCATTTGTGGAGCATTCAATATGATTGGCACGGAACTTAGCATGAAGTCAGCGAATGTTAAGTCTATAAAGCGGCGGAACGGCAGCCGTTAGCCTCAGTGCTTTCCTAATCTAGAGAGATAAGCTGTACACATATGGTAGTGCACAAAACAAAGCCATGATTGAGTGTGAGTGGATGGCAGAGATAAAGTCACAGGTACATGGTATGTGACTGTTAACCATGCTGCTGTCCTAGAGATGGGGCAGAGGTCTGCGCTGTAAATCTGTTTCTTGAGATTCTTGACGTTCTCTGCTACCTCCACTAATCCTGAACATTCTGTATTATGACTTCTGCTTTGGAGACAGTGTTTCAGCGTGTAGTGCAAGGCAGCTTCAAACCCAGATCTAGCCCAGGTTGGCCTTGAACTCATAGTACTCCTTTGTCAGCCTCCGGTGAGCGCTCCCATTTTCACTGGTTACTTTTCTTTCAAAGTAAGCCAGTCCAAAGAGATACTTAGTAACTTCTTCAAATTCATCTCATACTGCGGGAGGACCAGAGAAAAAGGTAGCATAAGCTTAGAACTCTTTTGTTACCTTTCGATTCAGATTTCTGATTTTTTTTTCATTTTTAAAAGTTTTTATTATTATTATTTTTATTTTTATTTATGTATTTATTTTGAGACAAGATGTCTCTCTCTAGCTCTGAATGGCCTGGATCTCACTCTATAAACCAGGTTGCCCTTGAACTTAGAGATCCATCTGCCTCTGCTACCACCACCCAGCTTTATTTTTTTAATCCCACCTTTATTTTTAAATTGAGGGTTGATTAAAAAAAATTCCAGTTATTGGGTTCTGCTGAAAGTCCTCTGTCTTGAAATGACATAAAATGTTAGTAAAAGAGTCAAGAGTATTAGTGACAGAGTCCTCAATCCCTTTTAGCAGAGAAAAAAGTGGCCGCTAGGTTGACTGACCCAGACTTAAAAGACAGTGGAATTGTCTCAACAGTCAGAATTGTAAAAGAAGAATCTTAAGGGACACACACACACACACACACACACACACACACACACACACACGGTGGGGGGAGAGAGGGAGAGAGAGAATATATATATCAGGTTGGTGTCGTGGTGGTGATGTAGTGCCATGGAATAAAAATGAAAATGCAACCTGGGCTAGGACTATTTCAACAGCAGTGCTTTATAATTACTGGTGTTACATTCTGATCGGGAGGCCATGTGTGTGGTGAGGGGAACAGAAGAGTCTCTAGGCATGTTCAGTGAGTCTGTTTGTGTTGCAGTGGTCCTGCATATCTGCTATGTGAGTTGTTCCTCATCAGACAAGTCTTCAGTGTGCCTCAAAGTTGCCATCACATGTGTTGATTATGGGTTAATGCATTGTTCAAGTTCAGTCTGCTCTCCCCCTGTACACACACACACACACACACACACACACACACACACACACACACACAGTGTGCTAACTGAGCGCTAAGTAGGGCCATACTTTTATATTGTGTATAGTTGTGTGCAATCAAACTGTGTTTCTGGCGTGTTTTGAATAAGGGTGTTTAGCCTGCAAAGTCAGCAGAGTATCTCCCCCATCTGTTTCACCGTAGACTCCTGTGTAGTGAATTGGAAGCTCTGCATGGCTAGTTGCGTCTGGGTGTTAAATACTCTGAATGATTCACCCTGTTGGTCCGGTCTTACTTGGTGGATGCAGCTTAGCTGTTCAATCTGTTGATAGGGAGGCTGGCTACAAATGGTTCTCGAGATAAGCCTGGAGACATGACTTCTGTGAGAGAGGGGGGCGGGGGTGGGAATCTGGTCAAATCTAATTTATTACATGCAAAAGAGAAACAGAGTGTAAATGCTTCCATTTTAGCTCCATGTTCTATAAAAAACATGAGGCAGAATTAGGAGGTACTACTCTTAGCACTTAAAAAAAATGAAATAAAAAGAACAAGACACTACTTTTAGCTCTCTCTTTTAAATTTAAGTTCATGCATATGTAGTGAAAGCATGGAAGTATCTGTGTCGCATGGAAGTATCTGTGTCGCACAGGTTCTGGTTCCTTTTCTGGCCCTTGGATCCTTCTAACGTGTGTAGAATTTCCGTTATTACAGTGCTAGCGTAGTGTGCTGAGGAGCGGATGGCACTAAGAACACTTTCTTTTTGCTCTGAGGTAGTTTCTGTCCATGGAACGTGAGCTCAAGAGCTTTTGGGAACTTATTAGACAGACATTAATGTCACTCAGTGCGATTTCAGTTTCTCTGTACATTTTTTTTTTCTTGAAAGACATTTTTCATTTTCTGTTCCTCCTTTGGAGGAAGTAAATAGGTTAGGCCACAGAATCTCAAACATTTCACCTTCTGACAGGAACAAATGGAGGGGCAGGAAGTTGAGATTTTTTGTAGTCCTTGGTGACTACTGCTTTTGCATACAGGCTTCACGACAGCACAGACAGCAAGTCACAGAGATACTGTTATGCTGTAAATAAGGCAGCTCTCACTAGATACAGCCAGTAGGGCAGGTAGGGAGAGAGCCATAAGACCTAAGGATGGAATTTGTATGTAGGTATGGACCTGCCTCCTGGGTTTCTGTCGCTCAGGGCCAGCAGGGAATAGAAGACTGATCGCCTCCAAGATTGGTTCTGGATCGTCCTTAGGTTTCTCACATCATAATAATGTAGAGTTTTGCTGCTCGCAATATGTGAACCTGGGCCCTCAGGGCAGAACTTATCATCTCTCCACTATAGATCCCAATTCCAATATGTGTGCAGCTCAGTTCTTATCAGGCCGGGCGAGCAGAACATCAGAGCTTGTGTCTGCCGAGCTCAATTTGAAAGGGAAATTCTCCTTTGTAGCAATATGTGTTTGTTGAGAGATGCTTCAAGTGTGGGGTTTGCATCTCTCTTATGCTTATTGAATAAGCCCATTTAAGAGGTTTGAGTTTAACTTCTTTTGATGTGTTCTTCACTGTCGCTTAAGTGAGGGGAGTTTCTTGGACTGCCAATGCTATGCTTCTGCCAAGTAGCGGAATAAGTACTCAGCAGCTGAGTTGTCAGCTGGGAATTCTCTCTGGAGAACACAACGTGGATAGATAAGTGAATTTCTTTCCCTGGTTTCTTGGCTCCCCAGTACTCTCTCCCCCTGTCGGTTGTACTTCTACCCCTCTTTGGCTTAAATGAAGGACCTTACATATATGCAACAAGCACTACAGCTCCACTTTCCTTTTTGATCGTGTGTGTGTGTGTGTGTGTGTGTGTGTGTGTGTGTGTGTGTGTATGCATGCGTGCGCACACAGGAGCATATAGGAGTCTGCAAACTCCCTTGGGTATGTTTACTCAAGCACCTTACACTTTGCTTTGTATTTGAGAGAAGGCCTCACTTTCCGGGACCTTTCAGCAAAGAGGATGAGCATTGAAGTAGTCAGCACATTCAGGGGGTTCGCTTTCTCTGCCTCCACGCCACCATTGCTGGGTTTCGGCATGCACCTTTGTGCTTTCTGTGTGAGTTCTGGGGATCTGAACCAGGGTCCTCACGGTCACCAGGCAGCACTGTAGCAAAGGATCCATCTCCCCAGCCCTGGGTCACTTACTTGATAAACTTACCTACCTACCATGAAGGATTTTAAAATTTAGCAAATCAAATTCTCCTTAAAAGCTTTAAGGAAATAGTTAAATGTGCATTGGTGTTTTGTTTACGTGTATGTCTGTGAGAGGATGTCAGATCCCCTAGTATTGGAGTCACGGACAGTTGCGAGCTGCCATGTGGGTGCTGGGAATTGAACTGTGATCCTTTGTAAGAGCAGCCCATGCTCGTAACCATTGAGCCATTTCTCCAGCACCAATTAAAAGCTTTCTTATGTGTAGATGATCAGGACACAGTGTAGGCTTTGCAGTCAGACTGAATGCAGATGCTGTCCCTCCAGCCTCTTCTCTTGACACCTCCCTGTGACAATGCACACGTCCCAGGGCTCAAAGCAGAGACTTTCCTATAGTCCTAGAAGCCCTCTCTGGGAAGGGCCCCTCCTTTCACTCTCGTTCCCAGATATCTTCTCTCTGCAGCGCGCGCGCACACACACACACACACACACACACACACACACACAGCTTTCTACACAGAGCCCTTCTACTTGCTCTCTGGAAAGCAGGTCTTGCAACCCCTGTTGTTGGCATGTGAAGAACTTTTAATATTTTTCTAAGTATTGCAGGAAGGTCATTAGTGGCCCCGTTCATGGTAGTTGTTCAGAAATGAGGTTTTAATTATATCTGAGGTTTTAATTATATCTGTTTTCTTTTGGGTTTTTGTTTGTTTGTTTCTTGTTCTTTTTAAATTGCATATGAGTGCTTTACAGAAGAGGGCAGCAGATCTCATTATAGATGGTTGTGAGCCACCATGTGGTTGCTGGGAATTGAACTCAGGACCTCTTGAAGAGCAGGTGGCACTCTTAACCACTAAGCCATCTCTCCAGCCCTACTTTTGAGTTGTTAAAATGTTCTTGTGTGTGTGTGTGTGTGTGTGTGTGTGTGTGTGTGTGTGTGTGTGTGTGTGTGTGAGAATTTGGCAAAACTGTGTTATTACTGATCACCTATCTGGGAGACCTTACAAACTCTTTCCAAATTTGAGATGTAATCTACTTGTTCAGGAAATCTCAAGAGTCTTGACATTGTTAGTAACTGCCCTCAGCCTCTGCCTCTGGACTCCTGAATAATTACAGAGGGATTCAGAACCCAGCCTTGGCACAGGTACCCCTGCCCTGCGCTGCTTACAACACATAGGAGCCTTGGGCTTGGGGGGAGGAGCATAGGTATCACTGAATACATTGTTTTTCTTTCTTCTGGATGACCATCATCAGTGCAAAGTATCCCAACTTGTATACAGTAAGAAAACAAAGTTCTTACGTCCCTGGGAAACAGGTGTTCCCATCTATTTTGTAGCTGTGGCTGAGGAGGGATTGGTACCCTGCCTAAGATGCTGCCTAGAAGTAAACTGTGAGGTTGATGTTTAATCCATCGTGGCTCCTGGCCCTTTGCTTTTCCACTCGTATTTGACACTTACCTTTCTGTTGTGGTAAATAAAAACTATTGAGTACTGTCAAGCTAGCTGCTGTTGGCAACATCCTTTGAACACCACGAAATGTTGAAGAGTCCCTTTTGCTTCCCTATGCCCGGGTTCCTCTAACATTTTCTGTTAGGTTCTTTGACTGTCTGTTGAGGACACTGTGCACTTTGTGGTTTGGGGTATGAGAAATGTCCCAATAAGGGGCATATCAGAGGTATAGAAGGCCACTGAGACCTTTAAGAAAGTCTTAATGATGCAGGGATTAAATCTTTCTTGGGATCACTTAAGACTGGACTTACAGGACTGTAGGGGTGGGGCCGGTCCTAGTCCTAGACCCCACAGATCTCAGCACACGATGCAAGCTGGGAGCTAGATCAGGAGGCAGCATCCTAGCAGAGGAGACCAGTCTGAAGATAATTAGTCTGTATCCTGCAGAACTGCATTCCACACTGGGGGTCCTGTGGAACTCCACGCACTGTGATAAGGCTCGCAAGGCCGAGCGTCTGAGGAGAACACTGTATATGTGGCCACGAGACTCCCACTGTAAGCTTTGCTTCTCCCAAAGACTGCTGGAGGTTTCTCTCTTGTTTTGTTCTGTTTTTTATTTAAATCACAAAATATTTTAACATGCAAAGTCTTATCACGTTTTCATGATAAATGGCTTCCTAAAATGTGTTTGGAGGGAACAGACTTTGGGACATGTCACCCGGCCTTTAATCTAGTCTTGTTTAAGTACCGCCAGACCAGTGCCAAGGTGGCATGAGCAGCCATGAGGCTTGTTCTGAGAAGAGTGGACCCCGCATTGTCCCCACCACCTTGGCATGTTCTTTATCATGGTGGAAGAACTGCTTTGGGAAGAGACCAATGGTTCTCAACCTTCCTAATACTGTAACCCTTTAATACAGTTCCTCATGTTGTGGTGACCCCCAACCATGAAACTACTTTTATTGCTACATCACAACTGTAATTTACTACTGCTATGAATCAAAATGTAAATATATGTGTTTTCTGATGGTCTTGGGTGACCCCTGTAAAAAGGTCATTTGGCCCCAAAGGGTCTCAACCCACAGATTGAGAGCCACTGTTCTATAGTGTAAATTTGAGGGACTCTTAACAATGAAAGAGCTACTTTAAGACAACTTTTATGTAGGAATTTCATATGGGTACTTCATTTACATTATTTCCCCTTCTCCTTCCACCTCCTCTCACGTTCCCCCTACTCCCTCTCAAACTGATATTTTCTTTAGTTATTATTGTTATTACAGATATAATATATATGCACACATTTAAATTTATATACACAAAATTTTTTGAGTCCATTTAGTGTTGTTCATATGTATGTGCTCTTAGGGCTGACTTCTTCATATTGGATTACCAATTAGGAGGCTCCCCCCTGGGGAAGACTTATTCTCTTCTGAGCAGTCATTAATTGCCTATAGTTCTTACTCTAGGGATGACCGCTTGCGAGGTTGCCCCTCCATGTTGGCATGTCAACTGATGCTGTCATTTCTCACGCTGATGTAGTTCAGGCAGCCATATTGTTGTGATTTCATGGCTGTAGCTTCCCTGGCATATGTAAAAGAAGGAATCGCACAGCAGACTTCCAGGTGCTCTGGCTCTTACAATCTTTCTGCACTTTTCTATGACAATCCCTGAGCCTCAGTGTAGAGGTTGTGTTGTATCAGCTGGCGCTGGGCACCACCCAGTCAGATATCTTCTGCATTTGACCAGTCCTATAATGGCCTCTGTTGGAAAAGAACTACTTATAGTGCAGTAATCTTGGCATCTTCTAATGTAGGTTTCTCGTGAACACAAGTGTTTGCTGTTGAAATAAATTGGGTGGGGTGGGCAGTTTGATTGCTTTTAGTTTTCTCTTTACACAGGTGCCCATACTGTAGCCCAGGTTGCCCTGAAGCTCACCATGTAGCTCAGGCTGGCCAGGGGCTCATAGCATTCCTCCCACCTCAGTGTCCCTAGTGCTTACATTGCAACCCTGAGCCACATCTGGCTGGCTGCTTAATTTCCAAGATCGCTGAACAATTCTCATATTCTTTCAAAATCATATAAGCTAAAGAGTTAACAATAAGCGTATTGACTGTTTCCTTGGTGTGATTAAAAACCGTGGTTTCTAAGGTATTCCCTCGCTTGCCTAATCTTCATTGTTAAATAAGAAAGGTTTATTACTCTCCACATTTCACAGATGGGGAAATTGAGACTCTGGTTTGTGTTGAGGTATTGTCAGACTTTGCAGATAAGTGAAGAGGGGGGGGGATGAAAGCAGAGAGGCGGAGGCGCGAGAGGAGAATGGGTGAGGATGTGGCTGGAGAAAAGCAGTGAACTTTGAGTTTTGCCTGTGGAGGGATAACAAGCTCCCACGTCGGGTGGGGAGGTGGGGGGGAGGTGCAGCACTTTGATACGCAGCTCTGATAAGTGAGCACTGCAAACTGGTTCAGTTGACTTTGCTAAAGAATGACTTTTTTTTTTCCTTTCTCTTTTTTGTGATTGGGTCTCACTGTGTAGCCCTGTCTATCCTAGAACCTTTGTAAACCAGCCTGGCCTTGAACTCCCAAAGAGGCCTCTGCCTCCCCAGGGCTAAGATTAACAGCACCCCACCCAGCAAGAATGTTGATTTCTGTAAGGAAAACAAAAAAAAAAAAAAAACGCCTTCTTGAGCTAATCTTAACAAAGCATTGGAATTCTACCTCTGAGTGTGGCTTTTTCTCCCATTGTATTGTTACACTTTTGTTACAATTTTACTCAATTGTTATGCAATTGTCTTTTTTTTTTCTTTTTCTTTTTTTGTAATTATTTCTGCTCCTGATTCACTCTCCACAGAAGCTATTGAGGTATGCTGTCTTCTTAACCAAAGCCTAGGAAGAGAAGTCCACCAACACCAAGCTGTGCTAGTTCAGGCCTCCCCTGTGAATCACACACCTTTAATCATGTCCTCTGAATGCTAATGTGATTCTGCTTTGATGCAGCGCTTGCCCCCATTGTATAACCACCCTGGGCTCACAACCTTAACTCCTCGGTACCTCCATTTTGACATTGCATCTGTGAAATGAAAAGCTAGAAAGTGCAGCTTCAAAGAAAGCAACTCTAACGTGATTGGGGCTATTTAACTGATCTTTTTGTATGTTTCTTTGTTTTGTGGCCCTAGGAACTGAATTAGGAGCGTGCATACTTTTATGAAAGCTTTATACTGTGAGACTTCACCCCATCCCTTGCTTTTGCTTTTTTAGTTATAACAACTTTGTTTTTTGGGGTGTGTGTGTGTGTGTGTGTGTGTGTGTGTGTGTGTGTGTGTATGTTCACATGCATACCTGTGGGCTCACACTATACGTGTGGAGGCCAGAGGTTGACAGTGAATGTCTTTTTTGGTCATTCTCAAGGTCTCTTACTTGAGGTCCCAGCTTGTTCTGCTATATTCTAACTAGCCAGTTAGCTCTGGGGTTTCCTTGTCTCCACTTGCTGAGTGTAAGGATCAAAGATGAAGCATCAGGCCTGCCTGGCATTTATGTGGATGTCATGGATCTCAACTCTGGGCCTCACTCCTTCATGGCAAAGCGTTTTTTTCTATGTCCTCAGTCCCCACCCTGACCCCCCCTCCCCCCTCCCCCTCCCCCACCCCTGTCTCTTTGCTCTTTATGAGCACCAACTCTCCGTTCTCTAAACGCTTTGAACAGGAATGGCCAGACTCCACACAGTGCTGTACCGAAGTGAGCCTACCGTTTCCTCCCATGCTCCCTGCTTCTGCTGGCCCAGACCTTGGGTGGGAGTCAGGCCACTCTTTTGCTTTGCGCGGAGCCTCTCTGTTTGCGTTTTGAAGACTGTTATCTTCTCTATCTCATCTCTTTCTTCAGCGTCTTGCTCCAGGCGCCTAGCACTAGAAGAGCTTCTGCCCCTCAAAGCCTCTCTGTTATCTGCTCACGGCAGAAGGCAAACAAGCGGCTTGAAAGAAGAACCACGAAGCAGAGCACCAGGCTCTGCCTATGTCTAGTCAACGTGGCATGAGCAGATCATGACCTTTGTGAGGGGGAGGTCCCAAGCCACTTTCAGCTCTCAAACTTGGGGAAAAAAAAATTACTGTAGCACAAAAGTTCTGTAAAATCACCAAAGTCGAACAGAAATAATCTCGCCAGACCCTAACTATGAACTGAACTTGTTGAGTGATCTTCACGGTGATCTTCAGCACTAACTGAACTAAATTTGCACATCATTTCTACCGATCTCCTCTTGGAAGGTTTAGTCGCCGTGTTCGCACAGTGAGTCTGAGTCACTGTGTTTGACATTTCAGCCTTCAATTTATCTGAAACTTCCATCGTGTGGCCATTTTCATATTCCCTTTATTCTGTCAGCAGCTCTAGACTCAATTAGCAGTTAATTTCGCTTGTTTGAGTTCTTTAAAAGAGAAACTTTTTTTTTTAAGTCATTTTATTTGCAGTGTTCATAGCAGTCGGCATAAGCTCTGTGACTGAGGGCATACCTGGACCTCGGCCAGGCCTGGCGATGTGCTCCTGCCCCTCGGCTTGTGGCAGAAATGATTCAGAATCACGACTCTGAGGAAGGCTAGACTGGGAAATGTCACCAGAACGTCAGTCAGGTGGTGCTCAGGAACGGTAGGGCCTGAAAGCGCTGGGTCTGAAGATGCACATGGTCTTTGTGAAGGAGGGCGCCCTGCACGTCTCTCTCCTGTCTGCCGTGCTGGTCCGCCTGTGCTTAGAGTTAACACCTGTCTCTCAGGAACATACCTAACAGTTCCTCGGGCCTAATTTTCTTCTATTAGCGACGTCTACGCCGTAGTTTCTCTTGTTGACATCAGTAGCAAATATTTTCATGTGAAGACGTGCCTTCTTAAATACATCTTTAAATAAGCATGAAGCAGGATTTATCATTCATATATTATACCACAATTTTTGAACGTATTGTTTTAACTGCACAGGGCTAATTTCCTCTTAGCAACCCCTAGACTATAGTATTTCTTGTTCACATCAGTAGCAAATATTTTCATGGGACATGCCTTTTAAATAAGCGTAAAGCGGGATTTAATACTTGTATACTATATTAAATAATAAATTCTGAATGTATTGTTTTAACATTAGTAGATACACAGGGAAAACTCAACAGCTGTTTTTGAGTGCCATTATCTCTTTTTTGCACAGCTAGACTTCCCAGTTTCTGGCAGGTCCTTCTAAAAAAAAGTTTATGCACATACTCAGTACCTAATCCATATTTCCTTTTGTTTTACCCAAATGGTTGCATACCCTTTTTCCACTTGGCTTAAAAGTAGTATAGTACATCTTAAATGGTTTCTGTGTCAGAATGGAGAGTCTCCTCTCTGACTCTCTCTGTGACATTTTATTCCATAGCATGGAATTGTTGTCACTCTCTCTGCCCACGATGAACCTATGGGTTGTTACAGGTTTCATACACACGGAAGTATCTAAGAGAACCATTTTCTGGAAGTAGACTTGCTGACTTGGGGATAAGGTCTGGGTTATTAGCTCATAGTAGTTTTAACTTGCAATGACCATGAGAGGATTTTCTAGCCCTGAGTTATATCCTCAGCCCCGTAACATGGGGTTTTTGAATATAAGATACTAACTGGTAGCCGGGCATGGTGGCGCACACCTTTAATCCCAGCAGAAGCAGAGGCAGGTGGATCGCTGTGAGTTTTAAGCCAGCCTGGTCTATAAAGTGAGTCCAGGACAGCCAAGGACACAGAGAAACCCTGTGCCTACCTCCCCACTCCCCTACCCCGAGTCCCTAACCCCCCCCCCCAACCTGCTAAAGATACTAACTGGTGACAGCATTTGCGTACCTAGAAGTGCTGTATGTGGCCTTGGTTTTAATCTTAGCACACACATTACTCCCAAAATAAACAAACCTAAGAAAAGAAAAATCTGCTTTTATTAGCATTTAGTGGGAAAGGTTTATTAGAGGGAGCTACCAGAGACTTGTTTACATGAGAAATTGAGGTGGTACATTCAACAGATAGACGATCTCAAGGGAGGGTCAGGTTGCACAGCTTTGGTTTGGAGACAAGGAAGGGGTAGAGAACAGAGAGAGACGGGAGGGAATTCTGAACGCAGTGCCACGTGTTATTTAGTTTGCTGCATCATCCTACCATAAGAAACTTAGGTCAAGAAGGTTGTAATATAAGTGAGTAAAAGCTGAAATGGGTTGTTTTACAAAAGGGGACTTGGGGAGTACAAAGTGTAATATTGGTGCCAGCAGTAATAATCCCCTCCTTCAGCAAATGCCATCAAATTTTAATGAGACGTCTGTAGTCGCTGGCAAGGGCACACTGGGCAACAACGGCTCTTGATTACAGCCGCGGTCAGCCAGGTCATATATACTTTTAGGGATCAAAAGCTTCACTGGTATATTTGTTGGCCCTCTGAGCCCCCAAACTGCCCCATCTAATATCATTAGTGGCTGGAAAGCACGAGAAATAACTGATTAGGGAGAAAATACTGCATCTTTCCTGGTAGCACAGGTCATGATGTACCTCTATTTCCTTAGGAAATCTCAGCATTGTCTACCAAGAGACTGAGACTGGCGTTTTTTGCACAAGAAGATGCTGTTTGTGGCTTATATTGTGCCTTTTCTCTATCTGTCTGTCTCTCTGTGTGTTTGTGTGTGTGTGTGTATGCATTTGTGTCGTGTGTGTGTGTGTGTGTGTGTGTGTGTGTGTGTGTGTGTGTGTGTATGCACTTGTGTCCCCAGTAGATAAGGTGTAACTTGCTCATAGAATTGAGGAATAGTATCAGGTAGCAAATAAATACTCAAAGCCTTCCTTGGAGCTGCAAAGGGGACTTTCTCAGGGACAAGAAGTAAAGGCCTTTGTGTGTCAGTGTGCACATGTGCGTAGGGAGGATGAAACAAGAACGACTTGGGTGTCATAAAGTAAACAGCTTTTCCTAACAGCCTCTTGCCTGCTGCTCCTCCTGATTGGTAGGTGGTGGGTGGGAAAACTGGTAATCTCTTGTAGCTATTCAGACCTCTTGTGACTAAGTGGCCAGTGGCTTCAACATTAAATGATGGGGAAGACAGTGTAGTAAAAATATCTTTTACTATAATAGCTTAGACAACATATCCACAGCCCCTAGAGTGAAAGGTATGGATGGAGATAGTGTTTCCTAGTGTTGCTGAGTTCAGTGTGTAACATTGACGTTGTGTGAGTCAGAAGCACATTCGGGCATTTCATACAGTGAACATTTACCACAGCTGTCCGGGATAATGCCAGCTTTCAGATTTCTCCTAGATGCAGGGGGCTGTATTGTTGTGAAGTTTGTACTTGCATGGCTTTTAGGTAGGGGAAGGCCAAACATCCTGATTACATACTGTTTACCCAGCAGGGGACCAGGTTCTTTCACAGAAAACACAACTCTTCTATGACTTTAAAGGGAGCCACTGCCATTGTGAACTCAGTTCTGAGGGAGATTCATTCACAATTTAAGTACAAGTCTGTCCTGGCTCTTTTTTTTTTTTTAAAGATTTATTTATTTGTATACAGTGCTCATTAAATCACATTATAGATGGTTGTGAGGCACCATGTGGTTGCTGGGAGTTGAACTCAGGACCTCTGGAAGAGCAGTCAGTGCTCTTAACTGCTGAGCCATCTCTCCAGCCCCGTTTGGTTTTGTTTTGATTGCCAACGTGACACACGTTATCTGAGAAGAGGGACCTCAGTTAAGAAGTCATCATCAGATGGCTTATAGAGCATTTTCATGATTAGCAATTGCTGCTGCTGGAGCTGTATGGTAAGCTGTGGTCCTAGGTGGCATAAGAAAGCAGGCCGTGAGGAACACGCCAGGAAGCAGCACTCTTCCACGGCCTCTGCTTCAGTTCCTGCCTCGAAAGTCTTGCCCAGATTTCCCTCAGTGACAGAGTGTGACGTGAGAGTTGTTAGATGAAGTAAATACTCCTTTTCCTGGGTTGTTTCTGCTCGGTGTTTTATTACAGCAGTAGAAACCCTCAACAAAGTCTTAACTCGTTGTTAACTTTAATTAAAAAAATTTTTTTTTCTTACATAATTCTCCCTGATCTTCATGTCCTCGCTTCTGTTCTGAGAATTAAGTAATAGTGAGACCTGGTTCTTGTGACTCACCACATACGGTCTGAAATGATATAAAGCAATGAGGGGATGAAAGAATATTGCCACATCTGGAAATTCTCGAAGGAAGAAAGTCCCATTCAAAGAAGCACAAAGTTCTTACTGACTGTCAAGAAGTGCATATGGCATATATTAAAAAATTAACATGAAAGAAAAGTCTTGAGCTTGGCATGGTGGTGCAAGCATGTAGTCTCAGCAATGGGGAGGCTGAGGCAGGAGGATAAAATCAAGGCCAGCCTGAGCTTCATTGCAAGCTTTGGATAATTTATTACATAGCAAGATTCTGCCTAAAGAAAAAACAGAACACCTTGAAAGAATTCTAAGTTTGAGTCACCAACACCCTCATCCACATCTGGACAGTTCCTAGCATAATGCCAGTTTTATTTGGCCACTTGATTTCACAGACTATTTTAAGACAAATTGCTCACATGTCTTTTCACCTGTCCATTTTAGTTTGTGTCACTGAAATATAAGGACGAACTCCCCGTTAAGAAGAACATACTCCCTGGTGTGGTGGAATATACCGGGGAATCCTAGCACATAGGAAGTGGAGACATAAGGGTCATGAGTTCGAGGCCGGAATAGTTATGAGACAAGCAAAATATAAAACAGGCCAGAGGTAGCTCAGTACAATCAAATCTGGTGTCCTGAGGTCAACCCTCAGAACCCACTTGGTGGAAGGAGAGAACTGACTCCCTGCAAGTTACTACATGATCTCCATACATGCACTGTGGCATGTCTGTGCCCCAACAGATTACATACACAAAATAAATAAACAAACAAATGTAAGATAGAAAGAAAGCAAAACAAAAATATGTATTATTGTCTATCATCCCACCTTTAAAAAAAGAATAGCAGCATTCCTCTGATACTTCTGTCTAGTAATTGTTTGTTTAATTGTGATCTGTAAGTTGCTGTCTTATGATTGGGTACCATGTGTTGGTAACCAATGTGCTTTGATATAAGTTCCTTCCTTGTTCAGCTCTCTGCTTATGAGTTCCTCCTCCTGCTTATGAGCTTTTCCCTCTTTCTTCTTTATGGGGAGAAGTAAATTACTGTTCTGGACAGCAGTGACTTTCAGGCTTTTTTTGTCTCAAATCTCATTAATGATTGAAAACTCAAGCAGGTATTTTTTTTTCTAATATCCTATGTATGTTGATATTACTAGGTTAAAATAGATTATTTGAGTACTTAAAAATAATGGTAGTAAACTCTGTATGATAATATACATAAACACAATTTTTATGAAGGATAACAGTAACTATAAAATAATAGTAATAGATGAGGGAGGATGGTGTAGTTTTACACTTCTGCAAATCTTTCTAATGTCTGTCTTTACAAGAGGTAGCTGGATTCTTACAGTCATTTCTGCCTTTAGTCTATTTCAGTCTGTTGTTTTGGCTGCAGTGTATGAAGACAGTCTGGTTTCATGTAGATTCAGGGTTAGAAAAGAGAGGACTGTTTTGCTCGCCTCTCAGTCATAGTGGAAATCTTTGATGTCGCAGCAAAACTGCACAAAGGGTAGTTGATCTTAAAGGTGGTTTGCTGTGCAGTTTGTATCCCTGTGACTGAGGTTTCACCGTGTTTTCAACTTCATTGATCTGAGAGTTGGAATGGGTCCTTCTTTTGGGCTGAGTGTTGTAACATTATACCTTAGTCATTTGGAGAACATTTTCCAATGAGCCACGTAAATCTCCTGAATGTTGTCATATTTCATCAACTACCATAAGCTTGTCCTCATTTGTAACACCACTTTTCTGTATCCTTGGCTTGGTCTTGGCTAGTGGGAAGCTGTTGGGGTCATAGTAGATGTTTTAACTGAGTCAAGCAAACTTGATTTCTTTCCGAAAAAAATCACACACACACAGATTTGTTGTGTTAGCAGAGCAGACATGTAACTCATAGGTTAAAATAATGGACTCAGTTTCCCTATTATCAAAATGGTATCTTTTAAATTCACATTTTATTTTGTAATTCCCTTATCTTTGGTTCCACTTTCTGAGATTATAGTTAACCTGAGGGCTCAGTTACTTGGTCAACAGCTGCTCACAAATATTAAATGGAACTTTTCAGAAGCAAACAGCCCATGGATTTTAAATGTCCTGAGTAGCATGAGATCTTAGCCTGCCCTACCTAACACTGCTTAAAGCTTAGTCATTGCCGGGCGTGGTGGTGCACGTCTGTAATCCTAGTACTCAGGAGGCAGAGGCAGGTGGATCACTGTAAGTGAGTTCAAGGGCAGCCTGGTCTACAAAGTGAGTCCAGGACAGCCAAGATAAGATAGAAAAACCCTGTCTTGAAAAAACAAAAAACAAAAAACAAACAAACAAACAAAAAGAGAACTGAGTCATCCCCTGGTCCAGTGTGAGTCCATACTGCATACGCTACCGCCCTCCCACTTAGGTGCTTGGTGACTGTCTCAGGTACCACATTGACTGTCCAGGTTCACAATGTTTGTATTCAAGTTAACCTCATTGTACTTAACCTTGGCCCAACTGCAAGAGCAGTGCTGCTGGAGGCTTGCATATGCCAAAGAGAGGCTAGTGTTTCAGTGAGGAGGTAAAAATTCTCACCGAGGATAGAAAATCATGATGAATCACTGACTCTTCTTACCTTTTTGCAGTGTCTAGTTTATAAATTAAACCTTATTGTAGGTATGTATGCTTAGGGGAAAATGTGCAGAGCTGCTAGGTAGTGTAGTTCGGTGGTACATTGCATGCTTCTCATAGCTTTGGCTGCAGTTTTGGACACCACAAAATAGAACAGAAATGGAGTATCCATAGGGTTTGGAGGGCCCTCAGACCTGCTAGCCAGGGCTCTTCCAGGGCCTGTACCTCAGCCTCATCATTGATACTTTTGAAGCCGTTGTTTTTAGATAGATGAATCAAGAAAATAATGGAGTTAAACGAAAGGGAAGTAATGATCACTAAATCAAGTTGATGCATGTGAAATATTTACACTCTCTTTCCCTTCTTCCAGGTTGAAAAAATCAATCATGACGGAATCTGCATCTAGCACAAGTGGTCAAGAGTTTGATGTGTTCAGTGTTATGGACTGGAAGGATGGGGTTGGTACCTTACCAGGAAGTGATTTAAAGGTAGGCTTTCTTTGTCATTCGTATACATATGAATGATACATATATCATGATATATATTACATATCATGTATGTATACATGTATATCATGTATATGTATGATACACAATATATATCATGATATATGTGTATATGTATGTAATATATTAAATATATACATATATATCATATTTTAAGTATATATATTATCTGTATTTATTTTTTTATATATTGTGTGTATCCTCATGTGAGCTTATTTTACAGTGAGTACATACATGAAATAATTCAAAGCATTAAATATAGTGTTCTGGCTTTATACAGTATATTGTCTACTACAGCATATTTGGAAGTAACTTGAAATGGTGATGAATTATCAGATTTCATCACTTGGGCTAGGGGACTGAAGAATATTTTTAGGATGTCCTTAGTGTGAGAAAATAAATTAATAGTGTTGAGGAGGGTCATCTATCTGTTTTGGGGCTCTTATGATGGTGACATATATATATGGAAATGCCACATGTAGCATTTCCAGGTCTAGCCTTTTTGGTATCTTAGTAATGGCTTTGTAGCTTTGAGTGGATAACCACATTCCCCAGTTCTTAGTTTTCTTATGTAGAAACTGGTTGAAATAATATGAAAAATTTGAGTGGGTAGGACTATTCACTGCATTTCAATTACTTATATTATGAATATAAATTTTTGTACAAACGCTTGTTCAACAGCAGGCTCTTCTTGAAAGTCAGACTGTTATATAAAGGGTGCTATTCACGGGGTTCACTTTGTTCACTGAATATGTGCTAGCCCACTGTGTGTCTACACTCTCTGCAGGGTTCAGTCTATCTACTGTATATGTGCTAGCCCACTGTGTGTCTGCACTCTCTGTAGGGTTCAGTCTATCCACTGTATGTGTGCTAGCCCATTGTGTGTCTGCACTCTCTGCAGGGTTCAATCTGTTCACTGTATATGTGCTAGCCCACTGTGTGTCTCCTACCCTAATGATCCCACATCAGGACCACCTCTGCTGCTCCATGAGAGACTGTTGTGCAAGTGTCCACCTGCATTTCTAATTTGGTTTTGGTGTGACCCTGTCTCTGGGACCTTGAACCTGTCCGTAGCCTGTGGCCTTTTAGACTCTGTGTTTGTACTCTGTCATTCAGATGTTTGGACTTCCTGTCTCTCTAACAGGCTGTCACTTGGCCGATCTCTACAATACTTGATGTTCTGTGCTGCCTCAAATAGAAAATTTTTGCTCCTAACTTAGGCTTCTTGAAATCTAATCCTTGGGACAGCTGCTTGACAGATATCTTAGCCAAGTCCCCGCCCTCTCTTATCCTCAAGGGTACAATTTAAACACCTGCTGCTGTTAGAGAAATGTTTGAGATTCGGTTGACTTAAGTTTACTATAAGTCAAAGTGCCAGTGTACTAGTTCAAGGAAACAAACTACTGCAGGGAGGCTTAGTGAAATTTGGAGGAACTATTCTTTTTAAATGGGTACCAAAATATAGTTGGAGGCATTTAATTCCGGTATTCTTTTATAATGTAGGGTAATTAGAGTCTAAAGTAATAAATGGTATCCCTTAAAATAACTAAAAAAATAGTTCAAAGGTTCTTAACATGTAGAAATGAAATGTCTGGGGAGGTAGGCTTGCTAGTCCCCCATCTGAACATTATGTATTATATATGTGTATGGAAATAGCATATGGTGCTCATAAGCATGCATGCATATTATGTATCCATTTAAAATTATCAAAAAGAATAAATGCTTTCAGTTTTACTGTTGTGTGATGACAATTCATGGAATCAATTAATTCTTCTGGGTCAAGATAGCTCTGCGGTAAAGTAAGTAAATCCGAGAACGACTGGGAATTGAATTGCTCTGACATTCTTCAAGTGCTGTCTGCGTGACGTGTGATGGGCATAGAAGGCTGAGATTTTTTTGAACAACAACAACAACAACAACAAAAACCTGTTTCTCAAGCTCTGATAATGTCAACTATAGGTTAGCCATGGGAACACTGTCAAGTTGTTTAACCTCAGGGACTGGTGAGGAGGGTCAGCAGTTAGAGCGAGTTCTGCTTTTGCAGGGGACTGCAGTGGGGCTGGCGGCTCACAACTGCCTGTAGAGCCAGTTCCAGGGGATCCTCTGGATTCTAAGGGTACTTGCACTCGCAGCCCCCTGTTCCACTCTGGCAACATACACATGATTAGTAATCAAATAAATCTTATGAATGTTTCTTTAAAATCCTTACAAGTTGGAAGCTTTATCTGGGGGAAAAAAATCGGGTTTTTAGGATCCATAAGACTCACATCTGTAAAAGGGGATGACAGTTGACAAAAAAATGCAAACTAATACTTAAATTGTGCATTTTCTGACTTTGCAATATATTAGGAAAACTATCTTTTGCTTCTTTTCCATATAATTATTATTGTGCATTTCCACTGTATAATGCTTTTTAGATGTCAGGTACATGATAATATTTATAACTTTCTTGTAGTTAGCTTTTGGTCGTAAAGTGGTGTTCCCATACCTGAGAAATCTGGATTGCTTTAAAGTTTTCTAAGCAATGGATTTTAGAAATTAACCTATTATTTTTATTAAGATAATCAGGTAATTAAGTCATTTAGGGTATTACAGTCAGGGTTATTTGACATGACTTTTATATTCATATAATTACTGGGGTAATTGCCTTGTGTCCAATCGACTTCATGGGCGGTAGACAGTTTGATACCTTACTTTAATGTTGACTTAGTGGAAGAGCTCAGAGGAACTAAATCTGACCCCACAGTACCTGTGTACAAAGAGGCCAGTTGGAGGAGAGGGCAGAGGCAGGAGGATTTCTGAAATTTTCTGGCCATCAGCCTAACTTTAGGTTTAGAGAGAGCCTTTCTCAAGGAAACAATAAAGTGGAGAGTGACAGTTCAGACACTTGCCTCTGCAGTGTATGGACGGTGTGCACGCCAGCATGTGCGTGCACACATATACCTCTCTCTGTCTTTCTGCGTCTCACACGCACACAAGATAAATTATTTATAACCCTTTTAATGTAGCCTATCTGTTGTGTAACAGTTTCTGCTGAGACTTAAACAATCCACCCTGCTCCTTAAGCAAAATAAATAAATAAATAAATAAATAAACAAACAAACAAACAAACAACTTAAAATAGCTTCAGGAAATCCCTGAAACCAAACAGATTCACTAGGTTCCCTCCCTGCCGGAGCGAGCAGTAAAAGCTGAGAGTCCCTCGCAGAAGAGGAATGTCAGGCTGCAGAGAAGACTCCCATACCGGCAGAGCTGCCTGGAAGAATCAGAAGCCCCAGAGCTTTCTGGAAGACGTTTAGACCAACTGAGGCACCTGGAAAGTGCACTCTACAACCTGCTGAGCTGCCCGCAGGCTGTGCAGTATGCTCCAGGTGCCCAGTTTTGTGAGCTTGTCACTTGTGATGGGTGGGCTTTGGTGATACAGCTGTCTTTGAGCCATTTTTGTCCTTGTAAGTAACCTCAGTTTTTAAAAAAATGAGCTCACCAGCTTGAGCTGCGATAGTAGCTGTGCTTTGGTCTGTGCTGGGCTCCCTCTCCCGGCTGAATAGACACACACATGTGTTGTGACTCCCCAGGAAAAGTTTTGTCACACAATACCATCTCATTGATTATATTATGTAGCATTTCTTACATCAAAATCTTGGTTGTTTGAGAGGTTGGAAAATTTAGGTTTTTAGTAAACTAAAATATTAACACTTTGAATAATTCATTAACTTTGCTTCCTCATGTCATGCTGGGTACTTGGCGTTGCCCAGGCTGTTTAGAGGCGCGTGAGTTTCCTAACAGTTGGTACCTAAGTCCTTCCAGCTGAACCTCACCTAGCTGATACAGCTTGGCCTCCTACAGACGGGTTAACTTCCCATTGTGGGAACAGGGTTTTACATTCTGTAGACTTTGCCACCTGGAAGAGCTCTCTCTTCTAACACCCTCGTGGTCACTGACTAATGGCATTACCATTTTCTTGGTTAGATTTATCGAGCAGTTGCGGATGACCTTCATAGCCAAGTTGGAGTTCCTGGAGTGTTCTGTGTTCGAGCCCCTGAAGGTTTTGTGTGTGGGGGGTTTTTTTTTTGTGCCCATTTTTCTCTGGCCTCATGTCCTTTTGCCTCAGTGCCTTTTTGTTTCCTCCCCATCTCCTATCTTGGGCACATTTTCCTGTCCTTGTCACCAGAGCACTTGTCATATGCTCTGCGCTTTAAAAAAAAAAAACTGGGCTAATTAACCATAGTTGTTTGAAATAAAGCACAAACATCTTTTTGGGTGCAGAAGTGAGAGAAACAGGAAATTAACCCTCTGAGAGTTACCTCACGTATTTTGTCCTTTCACTTAGCTCCTTCTGTCTATAGTTAGTTAGTTAGTTAGGTAGTTAGTTAGTTAGTTAGTTAGATAATTAGTTAGTTAGTTATTGCAGCTCTGGAGCTGAGGAGACTGGGATGGTGATTCTCTTAACCCTGGCACACTGCTGCATAAGACAGGGCATGTCCAAATCAACAGAGGGAGAGGTGGAAATTTCCATCAGCCGGAGGGACCTGGAAGCCTTTAAAAACTTAGGTACTCTCTGAGCTGAAAATGCTCTTTGTGAAGACTTCTGGGAAGGTGCTGGGGGAGGGAGCAGGAGCCGGGTTTTCAGAGGCGGGGTCGCTGAGAACCCTGGCAAAGTGTTCAAGAGATAGCAAGTGGCCGCTGCTCCTCTCGGAAAGGTCAGAAAGGCCTTGCTCACTATCAAGCCCAAACTAGCGTCAGAGGTTTTTCCTAATTTGTTCTTTGAAAATGCATATATAAGCTTTACTAGAGTAAGGCCTCTGGGTTCGCCATGGCAGAGCTGCTGACTAAGTCCTGAGTACTTTCTTTACCTGAATTTCGAATGGCATCTGAAATATTTCTCCAGAGAGAGTTAGTCTGTGGCGGTGTCCCTCAGTGAACCGCAGGTGCTCGCCTGAGGGCCACAGCCTCTTCCCTAGCACCTTATCAGAGGGCAGGACCTTCAGCAGCAAGGCAGAAGCCAGCTGCAACATCCAGCGGCCTCTCTTTAATGCTTGGCTTTGCCTTGTCACTATTACTGTGTAAAACAGTTTAGTGACCAAACACCTCCCCCCTTAGAACACGTTTATAATTCTGTATTTTCAGTTGAGAAATTTTAATGTCATTCCGAAGCCGGGTGTTCAGTCTTATCTTTTTGCGTAGAACGGGACAGATACTCTGAATGCACTTTGAGGGCTTTGAACCCTGAGCTGAGGGTCTGTAGGGAGAGTGATGGATGGGCTCTGAATGCCTCTGAAGCGTGGTGAAGCCTGACGCTCAGCCCGCAAGTGTGTGCACATAGCTTCATCTTACACCTGTTGTGCGCATCAGTCCTTAAAGTCCTTCCTTGGTGTCCCGCCTCGGGCTGTTGACTGTGTCCCCAAGTGACGCTGCATGTCTAGTTTGTATCGAGACTGTCGACTGAGGCCTGGATGTCAGCAGAAGATGGTTAGGACTAGATGCGTTGGTAGAGATACTACCTTTTAACTTTACCAGCACTTGAGCCCAACCCTTCCAAGTGTCAGGCCTGCACTTGGCACCCAGAGGTGCTCTCTCTGTTGTCCCTTCTGGGGTGTGTAGGATGCTAGGCTGCTTTGCAGTGTAGCAGCCATTAGGCAACTTTCTGTCTGCTTCTAAATGCCTCGTGCTGTTTCTCGCTTCCTACATTTGTCAAATAAGACTGCATTAGCGAGGCTAGTGAGGAGTGAAAGCAGAATTACTCATCTTAAGTGAATCACTTGTGCCTATTTAAAAGAAGATCTGAACTCAATTGATTTTTGGCATCACATTCTTTAATATCATTTAATAATGATAATGGCAGCTTGTTTTATCCACTCTTGCCCAGTAGATGGTACTGTCAGCCTTATTTTGAAGAGTTGTTCATTTTCTTTTCTTTTTTTTAACTTTAAGGGTTTTTTTTTTTAAGTTGTTATTTTTTAGTTCTCGTCCATGATATTAACTTTTATCATTTTCTAAACTGACATGGAGACTAGTTCCGCTACACGCATTGCCTGTGAATTTGTATCCAAAATACATAATAGGGAGAGAACATTCTCGAATTCCTGAACTATTCCAAGTTATTCCGTCTAGAAAGTATTTGATAGTCTCAGACAGTGAGTGTGGGGAGTATATGTGACGGAGTAAAGGATCTGAGGCGCTTTATCGTCCTTGAGCTTCCCGCCCCTTCATCTCCTGCTAGCACCTGTGGCTCCTGACTGCCGTTCTGTCTTCTAGTGACTAGAGCGAGTGAAGAAAACTCTTAGGTCCATGAATTCTTGACTCCCTGACTCCGGGAGAGCAGGGTCCCTGCTGTGGTACAGTGGCCGCGAGTCAGCCTTCAACACGAGTGCGAGTGGACAGAGTGAGAGGAAGCTTGTAGGGCCAGGGATGAGCATGCCATGACGTTAGAGGGCTTGTCCTCTTCGGTGACGAGGTGGCAAGTGGCATAGACCTGTTCAGTTGGAGAATTTCTGAGAGTGATGGAAGAAAATGGAAGTTGTGGCACTGGCGAGGAAACAGCTCATGGTTGTATGCATTTTCATCTTGGGCTATAAGGAGAAAGGTGACAGGCTGTTATGTCCTTCTCTATGGACTAGATCAGCTTTAGTGAGATGAATCTATTTCTTGGGCAGGGGGGGGGGCGGGAAGGGAGAATTTACCTTCAGTAGCTTTGCTAAATAAACAATACTATTAAATAAATAAAAATCTTAGTAAACATGTGTCTGAGATGCCAAGTAGAAGTACCGGGCCACTTTGTACATGCACAGATGTGGTGACACCTACCTGCTGCCTCGTTCTCATTTACCTCAGTCCAAAGTTCATAAAGCGAAAGGGCTTGTTATTATTACAAAGCTCATCCAAGACATGATTGTCCAGCTCTCGGAATGTGATTAATTTGCTTAAAGTCCATGTGTCACCTGTCAAATAAATAACTCCCCAAGGAGTTTTGTTGTAAGTTTCTGCTTTGTCTCCCCGTGTTGTTGCCAGTTTCGGGTGAATGAGTTCGGCGCTTTGGAAGTCATCACAGATGAAAGCGACATGGAAAGTGTTAAGAAAGCCACGGCCACCACCACTTGGATGGTCCCGACTGCGCAAGAGGGTAAGGCCCACCCACCCGCCGATTGTTTCTTCTTACTGGGTGCTCTGAAGTCAGACTTTTATAGCAGGCCAGACTTTGAAAGCCCTGGATTGCTTTTGTGCCTCATATCCCTACATACGGTTTTTGCTTTTTGTAATGAAAACAGACAGCATCCAGCTTCTATATTTTAAAATAATTAAAAACTGTCTTATTATTTCTAATGCCAGATCTGTAATAGTGCAAAGATAGCTGCAAATTATTAAGGAAACCCAAGTTGCTAATGGCTGTGTTAGGTGATTTAGACCGCCCCCCCCACCCAAAAAAAAGAAAAAAAGAAAAAGCCTGGCACTTTTTTGTTCTCATCTACTCCAATGGTTGTAACTAACACATATATGCTGATGACTCCAAAATCTATCTTCAGCCCCGACCTCTCCCCCGAGCTCCAGGCCCGTATTTCCACCTGCCTACTGGACATCTCCACCTGGATGTCCCACAGGTACCTCAAACTCCACGTGTCTGAAATGCAATTCATTTCCTTTTTTCTTTCTCCCTTCCCCTAAACCTGCTCCTTTCTCCGTAACCCACATTTCGGTTGCCTACAGCACCATCTACCTGGTGCATCATCAAGGCATCTAGGAGTCAGTCATCCTGAGCCTTTTCTCCCGGCCCCTGCTCCCTAATGCTCTTGAGTCCCTAAATACGTCTGAGATCTGGCCTTTCCTATTAACTAACTCTCACCGAAACTACGGCAGATGTCTCCTAAGTAACCCCCCCTGCTTCTAACTCACACCTTTCCAATTTATCCTGCACTCTGAAGTCAGTGGGACTTGTGTAGACTGCTCACCTGCTACTTGGCTCGTTTCTCTTTGCCTTTGGTGGCCTAGCAAAGCCGTCAGAGACCCCGGTGGCTTGCACCCACCTGCCTTGCTTTGTCACCTAACACTGTCTCCTTCTCTGTGTGCTATTCTCCGGCCCTGCAAGCAGCACGGACCTCCATGCCATCTTTCCAGATCATCCTGTGGCTCTGCTTCATGCCTTTGTTCATGCTCTTTGTTCTGTTTTGTTGGTTGGTTGTCTTCTGATTTAAATGCCATTTCTTTCTTTGTCTATTTTTCTTTGGTCTTAAAAACTCTGTTGAGGTGCTGTGTTAGACACTCCTTCCTGACCTGACCCTGGCTGAATGAATCACTTCTTCCTCTGCAGTCCCAGGACTGGCTTGCACTTCTGTGACTGCATGCATCTCTCACCCGACTCTAAGCACTGGGTTTCATTCTTGTATGGCTTCTCTCCTAGACTGTAAGCTGGCTTGGGTGAGGTCTGCACTGACACAATCAGTGTCCAGCATAAATTGGTGCCTAATAAGTGTTTGCTGAATGATTCAGGCAGAAGGAAATGCGAGTACCTAAATGATTTGGGTAACTATGATCCAGGAGATCAGCTACATCAAAATTACATGTTATACTGGGCAGTGGTGGCACACGCCTTTAATCCCAGCGCTTGGGAGGCAGAGACAGGGGAATCTTTGAGCCAGTCTGATGTACAGAGTGAGTTCTAGGACAGCCAAGGCTATACACAGAGAAACCCTGCCCCCCCCAAAAAAAACCAAAATAAAATAAATAAATGAATAAAAATTACATGTTTTAATTTAGTCAATTAAATAAAAGTCACTCATCAGCTGGGCAGTGGTGGCACACGCCTTTAATCCCAGCACTCGGGAGGCAGAGGCAACTGAATCACTGTGAATTTGAGGCTAGCCTGGTCTACAAAGACTCCAGGAAAGCCAAAGCTACACAGAGAAATCCTGTCTCAAAAAACCAATAAATAAATAAATAAAATAAAAATAAATAAATAAATAAAATCACTCATCAAAATGTTATAAGCATGAAGTAAAATACATTACTTTTTTGTTCACCTATAGATTGAGCCTTTTTGACCAATTATCTGTATTATCTGGAATTCAGTGCCTAATTCCAGTTCTTTTCATCCTATTTTGAACTCTGTAGAGAAAACCAAGGTCTCATGTGAATTTTCTGTTTATCTTTTTTAGAGATTTGTTGCTCTCGAGATAGGGTCTCACTATGTAGGCTAAGCATACTGCAAACTCATAGAAATCTGCCTGCCTTTGCCTCCCAAAGGCTGGAATTAAAGGTGAGAGCCTCCACACCTGGCTCTTTTTCAAGTTTTTTGTTTGTTTGTTTGTTTGTTTTTTTCTTTTTGTTTTTGTTTAACAGAACTGATTCAACTGATTTCCTGCTAAACTTAGCCCCAACCCCCAAGTTTATAGTCCAGTCACTGGTTCATTCAACAAACATTCTTTCTTGTATTGCTAACAAAATTAGTAGAACATTTAAGTATGCTTTGGAGTGCCTTCTGACATGGTTTTAATTTCTTTTTCTTCTTCTTCCTCTTTTTTTTTTCTTCCATATTGTAGTCTTTCCAGAGAAGCCTGGGGTACCATTTAGGTTGAAGGATCAATCAAAAGTAGATGGGCTTCAGTTTTGTGAGAACTGTTGCCAGTACGGCAACGGAGACGAGTGTCTCTCTGGAGGAAAGTACTGCAGTCAGAACTGCGCTCGGCACGTCAAGGACAAGTAGGTTCCTTTCCGTTCTGTCCAGGAAATGGGCCAGAGATGCCCAGGTCATAGCATCTGAGGAGACTAAGTGTTCCCCTCTCGTACCTGCATTTTAGACTTTCTCTCTGGTAACAGATGGCTCTTGACTCCTCCTCTGCATGAAGTGCCTTCTGCCATACCTGGTCCATTACAGGAGAGCTGTTCTGTCTCTGAAGTTGGTCACTGTTACCATTAATTCGATTGCTTCCAACGAAGAGTGCTCAGATATCTCTGACCTATGCACACATTTGCGTCATACTGATATTTATGACAACACGCTTGCTTATATTTTCCGAGTCTGTTAAAACACCACACAAGGAACAAAGGTCCCCCTGATAAGATGGGCAGCCTACTCCTTGGAAATGTCCATAGTAGATGGTGTAATAAACCCTCATAGGATAACTACAGTGGACATATAGTAAGTGATGTGCAGCCTACCCATCTGGGGACCAGGTAACAAAATGCAGCTTAGTTAGAAGGAAAAAAAATATGTTTCTTGAATATAATAGTATAGGACAAAATAAATGTCTTGACATTAATTTTTTAAATTTTATTTAATTTTTAAAAGCTTTTATGTGTATGGATGTTTTGCCTACATATATGTCTATGCACCACATGCATTTCTCCTGGAACTGTAGTTATAGACAGTTGTGAGCCACCTGAGTTGCTGGGAATTAAACCTGGGTTGTCTGCAAAAGCAGCCAGTGCTCTTAGCTACTGCACCATCTCTCTGGCCCCTTGACTTGTATTTTAGTGGAAAGTCCCATATATCACAATCAATATAGACATTGCTGGTGTTTTGTATTGGCAAACTGATTCTTTACAAATTTATAATTGGTCTTTTCTACTAGATTTACCAATCTTAAAATTGCTAAGACCTTGGTTTCAAATTGCCCTGGAAACATATATCTCTAAGTAATTAATTATCTTATTATTATGGCAGACATGTATTTATAAATTCATTAGAATCCATGTCATATATATTGCTAGCTTCCTTTTGAAATTAGTATATGAAATAATTTCCAGTTTCTGCCTAGACAGATATATAAACACGATTTTAAATGTCCCCTGTATGTACGCTATCCTAACGCCTGTGGACTTCTCTTCGTAATTAAATGTTTCTGTTGCAGAGTAATTTTTAAAAGTAATTTCTGCACCAATAATCAACATGTAGATGTTTGATAGGTATTCTTTCCTGTCACTCTTTTGGGGTTATAAACACAACAGAGACCAGAAAGAAGAAAGAGACGGAGGCGAAGACGAGGAAGAGGATCCCAAGTGTAGCCGGAAGAAAAAACCAAAGTTATCCCTGAAAGCTGACTCCAAGGAGGATGGAGAAGAGAGAGATGACGAAATGGTTAGTAGCCCTGATGTGCCCTTTCAGAAGCATGGGCAGGCTTCCTGTGCTGCCCTCTATCTCCAGGTCTGTCCTGGAGTCGGTTGTTTGAATGAGTTAGGTGGTGCTAGTTCAGGGAGCACTTCCGCCGGGAGATCCCATTCCACTGTAGCCATTATTATCACCATCTGAAAATAAGAACAATGTACATCAGTATCCATCCTTCGGGATTCAGAAGCTGGACATGCTGGAATTAATTACTGGGACGAGAGGTGACAATCAAACCTTATGTTTTGTGGATGAATTTCAAATTCTCTTACCAGCCAGATGCCAGTCCCATTTCGGTAATTGCAGATAGATCACATAAACTATGCGAGTGGAGAGCAAACAACATGTAGATATCAAGTGTATCTTGGAGGGAGAAAAAAAAACCCTTCAGAACGTGCTAACTGAAACATCACTGCTTTCACCCTGAAGTAGGTATATCGGTAGTTTTACAGGCTCAGAGAACTTTGAGGTTCTGAAGCATCTTAACTAAGATCAGTATTGAGCAGTTGTTATCTGCTAGACGTTGTTCCCTGGACTGGGGATGCGGGCATGAGTAAGACTTGTAGCTGGAATGAGGTCCTTCTTCCTGAAGGCATTGTGTTCCGGCTAAGGATGCATGATACGCGAGCAGAAAAGACGAGAGAGATAGCAGTTTATCCCTGGTGCTATGTTGGCATTTTAAGTGGTGAGAGCATCAGGATTGGCTGACTAGCTTAAGTTGGGTATTTGGGGAGGGCTAAAAAAAAAAAAAAAAAAAAGACAGGAGCACTGAGATGCGAAGAGTAAGGAGGAGCCAGCAGTGTGCGTTTAACTCTCTGCACGACGCGACGTCTAAGAGAGAAGATCTAAAGCGAGAACAGTTATGACGCATCTTGTTGAGCGGATACACAAAAGCCACTGAGGTGCATGGAGGATTAGCGCAGAGTGAGGAAGCTGAGGTCAGTGTGATTTGGGTCAGGTCAACGTTATGGCTTTTTGAGTGTAGTGGGAAGACACTGGGAAGTTCAAGGCAGCAGGATGCTGTGGCTTGGTTGGTCCGTGGCATGGCCAGGTTGCTTTCACCTGCATACGCAAGAGTAGAGTCAGGAAAACCAGTTAGATATGCTTGCAGTGTGCTAGGTGAGAGGGCCACGCAACATAGAAGCAAGGTGATTGTTGTTAGAGTTAGGCGGGGTTGCAAGGATATATAAGAAAAGGGAAGACTCAGGAATGTCATGAATCATTGATGTCTGGATTGAGCAAATACCTGGAATATGAAGGCAAGGGCGGAGGGAGGAAAGGCCAGCAGGCCTTCGGGTGTAGAGTTTGTTATGCTTGATACCTACACATCTGAAAATCATTAGGTATCCAGACATGGATATAGGGCTCAGGGAAAGGATGCTAGAGGTGACAGTGAGATTATCCTGGCAAGATGGCTGTCACTAAAACGCTTGCCCTGTGAACATAAGGACCTGAGTTCAGATGTTCAGAGCCTATATAAAAGGCTAGACTTATAGCCAGGTGCAGTGGCGCATGCCTTTAATCCCAGCACTCAGGGAGGCAGAGGCAGAGGCAGGTGGTTGCTGAGTTCGAGGCCAGCCTGGTCTACAAAGTGAGTCCACGACAGCCAAGGCTAACACAGAGAAACCCTGTGGGGGTAGGGGTGGGGGTGGGGGGATGACTAGGATCACTAGCATCTGCTTCTAATCCTAGTCCTGAGCACGTGGAGACACCAGGGTCCTTGGAGCTCACTGGCCTGAAGGCAGCCGCTAGGAGACCCTGTCTCACAGGAAGTTGGAAAAAGAGCTTGAGGAATGACACCCAGGGCTGTCCTCTGAGCTCGATGTCACTCCATGTCCTTCATACTCATCGTCACACACAGAAACGCCCCTAAAACCTACGGGCCAGAGAGGAGCAGAGGTTGACTGGGTGTAGACCCCAGCAGACAGCCTTCAAAAGGGACCACCGATGTCTGAGGAGCAGCCGGACATAAGTCACAGGGCTACGCGCTGGATGCCTTAGTTCAACACCAGCAAGTGTTAGGAAGTGAAACTGAAACAAAGATCAGTAGCTAAAAGCCGTTGACAGACCTCTAAGTTTTCCTCCAGACCAATTTCATGAACTTGTGAAGTCACAACTTCCCTTTCTTGCTGTAGGAGAACAAACAAGATGGAAGGATCCTGCGTGGCTCACAGAGAGCCAGAAGGAAAAGACGCGGGGATTCGGCTGTCTTAAAGCAGGGTGAGCTGAGGGTGACGTCAACGTTCTGTCTACTCAGGGGCAGTGGATGTACTTTGTCAGAGCAGTTTCTTTAGTGCTCTCCACACTGTCGAAATATTCCCCTGAGTTTCCCTTTGATGCTGTTTTCCCGACATACATGAAGGCTTGGGGGGCTGGGGCAGCAGCGTAGAAAGGAGAGCTAGCTAATGACCACATGTGTATGGAATACCTTCTTTTATTTACTGGCATATCCATCTAGACGGCAGCTCCTGCTTTTCTACCCCTTTGCCAAAACCTGTGTTCTTGCGTATTTTCCAAGATATTAGATGTTTTACCATGCTCTTTCAAAGCACAACCTCCCCACGTGGTCCCCCCTACCCTCTTTCTCCTTAAAGTCACATCTTACTCGCTTGGGGAATCCAGTTCTCGGACCTTCCTTCTTGCTGTTTGGTTGAATAAACTCTCTCCTTTTGCGGGGGGTGGGAGGGACCGTGTGTCTCCCACATAAGCTCCTCTTAGCTTTACTCCACATAGCCCGATGCACCTGCCTGGCCAGGCCTTTAACGAGGTCAGTTGAGGTCACCTTAATCTGTACAGGCCAGCTACCAACCTACACACGTCTACTCTTCCATGTCAGGGCTGTGAACACAGTGACCCAGGCATTCCTGCGCTGTGCTTGGAAGCACTTCTTGCTGGTTCTCCATTAAGCTCCCAGAAGGAGTTGGAGACCTTCCCACCTGTCTCTACCTCACAGCAGACCTCCTGTGTCCTTTGAGAAGGTTTGTTTGTTTGTGTGGTGAAGGGAGTAAATTCAACCTGCTGGTTACTTATGAAATGGCCTCTTCCTCAGTCTTTCTCTTTTTTCCTCTTAATACCTGCTCAGGGCGAAGCTCCAAACCATCTTGGAGACCTTGTCCTTTCAGTCAGCCCCCCCCCTTCCAAAAGCTCAGCTTTCCTTCCTTTGTGAACTTCTAAAGTGCTTTGTACATCTCAGTTGATTCACAAATGCTTGCAGTGCTGCTGGTCAACCCATGGCAACCTTTCCCTTGTCCCAGCACTTTGTCACGTTTAATCCAAAGCCTTCAGGTTCATATCACATATGCATTTTCTTTGTACTCCATGAATATGACTTTCACCGCATCAATTTTCTTTTTCATTTCAAAGCATCAGCAGATATTTGCTAAGTACCCAGTCACTATCCTGTTCTCAGCCTTCGACATCTAGATGCCATCAGAACAAACAACACACTTGAACATACTGTTTCTGTAAGATTTTACTTCCCGTAGCTTCTCTGGCCTTCCTGCTGGACCTTTCACATATTGCAAGTTCTTTGACTTTCTTCTGTTTCATCGAACAGATATTTATACCACAGTTCACTTCCCACTTCTTGTTTCTCTGGAAGAGGGACCAGAGAAAGAGAGAAGTGTCAGCCCTGGAAAGGGAAGAGCCAGAAATTGTGGTGGTTGTGGGAGAATGAGAGAGAGAGAGAGAGAGAGAGAGAGAGAGAGAGAGAGAGAGAGAGAGAGAGAGACGTCCTGAAACAGTTCATTCCTTTCTTAGCTTTGGAAAGTCCGTCATTTGGTTTCCTGTCTTTCAGGTTTGCCTCCTAAAGGCAAGAAAACTTGGTGCTGGGCGTCCTACCTGGAGGAGGAGAAAGCTGTGGCGGTGCCTGCAAAGCTTTTCAAAGAGGTATGAGTCCTAGAAGCGCTGCGTATGAAAGAGCAGGGCTTCGCACTGCATCCCCAGCCCTGAGGATCTGTAGGCATGGTGATTGTTCACAGTTGGAGCTGGTCCTGTTGATGATGTCATGTTGCTGTCACTTTGCATTGCAGCACCAGTCCTTTCCGTACAACAAAAACGGGTTCAAAGTCGGCATGAAGCTAGAAGGCGTGGACCCTGAGCATCAGGCAGTGTACTGTGTCCTCACCGTGGCCGAGGTGAGCTTTGCCTTCTCCTTGTTTGGAAAGGGAAAATAATGGCCATGGGGCCTTAATGATGAGAAAAAAAATGCCCTTGGCTGAGTGCCTGCTTCCTGTGAGGCACTTACATGCTTAGCATGTAAAAAGCTTAGCATGCTTTCCATATTATGTCTCAGGGTGGTGGACCTGGGACTTGAAATGATGTTTGTCTGATTCTATGGAATTTGCCATATTGTGCATTCCTTGACAAATAGAACTGAACAGCAAATATATATGTATACACACACACATATACATACATACATGCATACATACATACATACATACATACATACTTTTAGTACTTTAGAATGTCTCTGTGAATATTTCAATTAAAAAAAATAAGCCAAATATTACGCACACACATACAATGTGTCCATTAGCTAACCGAAAACACTTTTAAAATTTCTTTTCCCTCCTGTGGTAGCCTCATTTCTCCTTCCTTTGAGCTAAGGTTATGGATAGGTCTTTTGAGTAAGATGTAGTTTTAGTTATTGTAGAGCTATTTTAGTGGCCATGCTTGTACGAAGCTTGGCTCCTGGAGAAGGAAGCAAATGGAGTGCACTTGATCACAGGGAGCAGTAACTAGCTACCTGGGGCACACCCCGGGCGTTCACCATGTGCCCAGTGCTGACTGACTATCTGTAGACTGGATCGGGATCTTGGGAGGGAACAGCAGCTGTGGTGGTGAGAGATGAGGCCATGGTGTCCTTGGCCTGAGTGTTTATGGGCAGGATCTGCAGACAGGATTGCGTCTGAAGATTCAGCCAATCCCAATTGCTTTAAAGAGATTTATCTGTGAAGGAAATGAGTTGGCAGGGATGGGGTGGGGGGGGGGAATTCTAACTCCTGTGTTTATGGCTTTGTGGTTCTGAAGAGGGAACCCAGAGCTGCACACATCACTAAGCAACCAGTTTATTACCAAGCTACATACCTAGCCCAACTCTTGTTTTTCTTCGGAGGTTTATTTTACTTAGTGTAGATTTTTCATTATAAGAGCTGTTTGCTCTTTGTAACAATTACAGAGTTTTAAGAGTACTATTCTCTGTCCCATCCACCTCTTGTCAAAGCCCAGAGAGCACCCTTACCACTTACTGCTTGCATCATGGTGCCTACTCTGCACATCAAATTGTATATAGACATTTTTCTCTTCTACATGTAAATGTTACATTGTGCATAATCCGCCACTTGCTTCTGTGACATATATATATACACATTTACTTTTTTACCATTGGGTATTGTTGAAAGATCTTGTAGTGAAAGCGTATCTTGTCCATCTGGGCCAGGGAATGTCATAAACGTCACACCACCAACAGACCTCAATGTGAGAGATTCATTGGGGAGGGGATGCAAAATGTCTGCCTCAGAGGGACTGGAAAACAGACAGTGACAGACCAGACCATGATGGCGTAGGCTTTGTGGGGGTATGGAGCATGTGCATAGGGAAAATATGGTGGTGGCGACAGGGGAAATGCGTTGCATTGGCTGTTAGTGACGACCACTGAGTCATTGTAGGCCAGGAGGAACCTGGTTCTGGAAAGCGTAGGTTGACTAACACTTGTCCCATGGAATTGCTTTTATTTACTGCTTGCCTGTTCATGTCAATTGAATGGGCATCTACACTTCTAAGGCAGGAGGATGGTGAATTTGAAGCTAGAATCTGCATAGCGGTACCCTGTCCCCACCTCCTGACATCATGAACTATGTTGTTCTTGAATGAACAGCTGTCCATGTCTTCATCTCTGCTTGTTTGTGCTTATGCGGGTCTGTAAGAGCCAACCCTGGAACTCCCAAATGAGAAGTTTCTGATACATATTACTGCTGTGTGGCAGGGCAGGGCAGAGGTTCCTCCGGCTCCTGTTCTTGCTAAGGCTAATTTAGGTTTAACTGGATTTCCTTGATTTTCTCAGTTCTTAAATCTCACCAAGGATGTGTGAGAATTTGTTTACCTAAGGCCAAATAACAGTTTGGGCTCTATTTTAATCTGCCCCCTGCCCTAGAGAGGGCAGAAGAGCAGATGGGGTCCTGATACTCCAAGGGCCTTGGGAGTTTACTCTAGGAAGCAAGTCCCTCCCTGCACTTGAACAGGAAGATGGGATAAAGGCTGGGGTCCTGAGCACAGCAGTCTCGCCTGTTTGAAGCAGACAGCAGGACCTTCTTGACACAGGTGTTGAAGGGTTGTCAAAGGAGTGGAGTTGACTGGGTTGGTGGCTTTGGGGCATGGCAAGGCAGAAAAGATTGGTGTGAGTAAGGAGAAAGTAAGTTAGGTGGCTCCTTAGGGACACCTTTGTGATGGAGACAGGCAGCATTCTGTCATAGTCTAATTTCTTTTTCTTTCTCTCTTTTTTTAAACAGCCACTGTCCTGCTGCCTCAGTTTCCCAGATGCTGGGGTTGCCAGCAGGGTGGTTAGTTGACTCGTGTGCCTCTATTCTTACTTAAGGTTATTCTGTCCCTCAGATTAGCTCTTGGGAAAGCATTGTTCCCACAGGAAACGTAGGCCTGGGAGGGAGCCTGTGGGCACAGTACTTGGGTCTGCCACACCGGCTTGTTTTTATTTGATGACTCCTTGTTTACTATTGTTCTGTTAAAACTGAGCTCTCATTCATCAGCAAACACAAACAAAGCTCCCCTAAGCCTCTCTCACTATTCCTCCATTAGATACAGCACATCATTCTGGGAACTTAGAGGTTAGTGAGTGAAATCACCATCAGAAAACATGGTACTAAACAGACAGTGCGTAAGGTGCTCCTTCAGAGAGGAAAGTCCCAAAGGGAAGGCCCTGCCAGTTCCTGCTGGGAACCTGGGTCTTGGGTCTTGGGTCCCATTGTTGCCTTTATGTATTCACATCTCTACAAGCACCAAGTATGTTAATTTGTGTTAGAAATAAATTTTAACAAGCAAGTGAGTTCATAGGTGCAGAGTTTATGAATAATGAGAAATGATTCCCCACCCCTCAAACCCTACAACCCTGGCTTCCCAGAAGCATTCGCTAGGCTAGGTGTAGGTGCGCGCATAGAAGCTTGGGGAAAGGTGTATCGGCCTAGGCTTTCCTCCGAGGCTTGGACCTTTAGTGCAGATGTTGAAAGGCATGCCAGTCCCTGGTGGGGACCAGTTCCACAGGAGAATGGAGAGAAGTCATCAGCTGGGGCTCAGGCTCCTCTTTGGTCCTCTGAGACAGGGATTCTCTGTGTAGCTTCGCTTGCCTCCGCCTCCCAGAGTGCTGGGATTCCGGGAGTGTGTCACCACCTGGCTGGCCTCAGGGTCTTAAGGGGAGGGGACACGCTAAAAGTACAGGCAAGAGGAGGGCGAGCAAGGTGAGATATAGCGCCACCCTGCGGCCCAAGCCTTGGGGGAGCAGCTGCAGGAGTCAGCTGTGGAGGAGGAGAAGCCTTGAGGCAAGGAGGAGCTTGCGAGGGGGGGCTCTCGGAGGCTGAGAGTGTAGGAACTGTTTACTAGAGGACAAGCTCAGAGTACTGTGACCTCAAGGGACTAGAGGTTAAAAAACGACCAAAGGGAACAGAGACAGCTGCCTGCAAGGCAGGGTAGGCAGGAGAAGCTGAGCTCCCTCTGGGCATGAGGTGGTGGAGGTGAGAGGAGCTCCCAGCCTTCCTGAGACATTGCATTTGCCAGGGACCCCTAGCACTTTAGTGTCACCCAGGACTCTAGGTTCTGGGAAGAGTAGGCATAACTGTGAATTCGTATATGTTATATATTGGTGCATTTTAATTAAAATATAACATGTGGGACATTATTCCCTTTCTTTGATCCTTCCTTTCTGTTCCCACTTCCCAGATGTCAATATCTTGTCATATTCTTAAGAGTTTAATTATGCGTGTGTGTGTGTATAAATATGTGTATAAATGTCCATTCATTTTTAGAAGGAGAAATATAACATATATGTAAGTGCACACATAATTTTCCCAAAGACTGACTCTCGCCTTGTATAATTTTGTCTGCCACTTGAATTTTAATAGAAAGCATTAAGGAGCCCTTTCAATGACAATAACTACAATCACTTCACTATTTGGGGTGTGTGTGTCACATTGCTAGCTGTGCATGCAGCCTCGAGCTTCTTCCTCATGAGAGGCAAGCGCCTTACTGACAAGGCCATCTTCTTAACCTCCCTAAGGACATGTCATACTTGCTACATAAGCTAATTTACTCTGGTGTTGCGTGTGTGTGTGTGTGTGTGTGTGTGTGTGTGTGTGTGTGTGTGTGTGTATTTTAACTCACTCAACCTGCGTACTTATTTCAGGTTTGTGGATATAGGATAAAGCTTCACTTTGACGGATATTCTGATTGCTATGACTTCTGGGTAAATGCAGATGCTCTGGACATCCACCCAGTAGGGTGGTGTGAGAAAACTGGCCACAAACTCCGCCCTCCAAAAGGTACTGCTACTTTCTGATCATACTTTAAATTCAGTCAAATCTTACTTTCTTAGATGCTAACTTGGAATTTTTAGAAATTACTCTTTATGATGATTAATTCAAGTTTACTGCTCATGGTGTAAAACATGTTTCTTTTAAAAAATTCAAATAAAGAGAATGAATTATTTCCATTTACTTATTTGCATATAAAATAATGCCTGAATAATAATTTTTGACTATAAGCAACCTTTACATAAGATCAGTTTTATCTGTATATATGCAAATATGTAAACATATATATATATGTATAGCCTTAAAAAACCTATTTGAGACATTAGTTTTACTGCTATTTTATTTATTATATAAAAAAGTCTTGATGGTGCATACCTGTAATCCTAGTACTGTGGAGGCTATGGGAGGAGAATACTTAGTCAAGATTACAGTAGGCAGACTTTATCTCAGGGCGAGAGGATCAGCGGAGGGAGAGAGGAGGGAGAAAGAATCCTGAGGAACTGTATCTTGAACCCGCAGAAATTTACCATGCACAGATGTTGTCTCGGTGAAGAGCCACTGTTCTCACTGGCCCTTGAGTGCTGACAGATGCACAACCATACATACCCAGGGGAGTTCTTTATACTTTAGTCTGCCAGGGTTTGGGGTTTTTTGTTTTTTGTTTTTTGTTTGTTTTAACCTGTTTTATAATTAATTTTTAAAAATTCCCAGAAAAACAGACATTACCATTTTCAGCCCATCCCCTGTGTATTTGATATTAGTTCCTTCTTTTAAACTTTTTCAGGGTGTCAGAATGCAGTTTGATAGCGCAGAGGCCCCTGCACAAGCCAGGCAAGAGTTCTACCTCTGAGCTACGCTCCAGCCCCAAAAGTTATTTTAGAGTGGGCTACCATCACTTTGTTCTAAAGACAGTGTGGTGTTTGGAGAAAGATAAAAAGCCCTTTTAGAAATTCATTTCTTTTAAGAAAATGCTGACCGATGAATTGGGAAAGTTAGGCAAGGACTTGATCTTACTGTACTTTGCCAAAACCCTTTGTGAACATTAAATTATATTTTTTTAAGAGCTAAAATAATTTTTTTTAAATATTTTTTTCCAACTTCGTATTTGAGGAATGAGATTACTCCAGTTCACTACTCCTACTTCTGAGGAGTTGCAACAGTGTGTTGACGGAGGTAGCTTGACAGTACAAGCATACCAGGTTCAAAATACGTTTCCCTCCTTATTCTCTTTCTATATATCCATGACCACATCCACTTAGAATTGAAAAATTAATAACAAACTTTGCTGAAGATAAACACCCCTTGCACCTAAAAATATGTAGTTATAAATTATGGGTTAAATTTTATGTATTGAAAAAAATTATTTGGGCGCTTGATTTGAACATGTTTTCCAGTTGTTGTATAATAAGGCGAGGGTGTGTGTCGGGCACGGTGACTGGCCGTGCCGAGGTGTACCCCCTGAGCAATTACATGCTGCGCAACAGATCTGATAGAAAGAAAGTTTATTGGGGGCGGGGCGAGGAAAAGGGGGAGGGGTTATAGATCCTCCGGGTTGAGAGGTAGAGGTGGATGACTGGTCATGTAGACAGACAGACGGGGACAGAGCCATGAGAGCTGGGGAGGCCAGCGGGTCCTTTTATCCCCACGCACAAGCCAGATGCACTGATGACGTAAGACGTTGCTAGGACCCTGAAGGCAGGCCAGCTGAATCGCTTGCACACTTAACACCAACTACACGCAAGTAGGGCTGGGAATTAACTGCTGGTGCTTTGTGACTTTCCTGAGTCTATCCACATGTGCTTTCACTCTAGGGTATAAAGAAGAAGAGTTTAATTGGCAGTCCTACCTTAAGACATGCAAAGCCCAGGCTGCTCCGAAGTCGTTATTTGAAAACCAGAACATAGTAAGTGCATCCAAAGTACTTTTCTTTTCAGAAAAGACACTTTTAAGTGTCTCATAGGATAAATCACAAGCAATAACAAGGAACTATAATAAATTTTATCGCCTTGGTGAGTAGTGTTCTCGTATCTTAATTAAACTTTAAAATTAGCTTAAATTTATCGTGAATAAATATCTGTTTTATAGACACATTATGGTTGTCTTATTGAATGATAGAAGACGGCATAATATAAAGTCCAGGTGTGACTTACCAATTAAGATGCATTAAAATTAAATCGGCAGGAATATCACACTGTCGCCGTCGTTTAATTAGGAGCGCTGTTCGGATGGGAGTCACACCGTGCAATGGATGCAGCCCTGTTTGAGTTTGCGGCCAGGAGGTCACCAGGGACTCCACCACGTCTTTGTTCAGCTCACACCTTTGTTACCCGTAGTTTTTGTAGCAAAAGCAAAGGCAGACGTGTGTGCATTTTCTGTTTCTCTGCTGTCTTTCTGCTTTCATTCCATGTTCCTCCCGTGGCGCATCCCAGGGGGCCGGATGCATTACACTGCTCCTTCCCCAAGATACGATCTAACTAGAGCAGGAGCAAACAAAATGTCACCATCACCCTTATAGCTGACAAAGACTGGATGGAAGGGCATCTGTGACCTTTCACTGCAGACAAACGGGCCTCTTGATTCCGAGTCCTGGAAGCAAAGTTTTTTCTGTTTTTTGTTTTTTTAGTTGTGTTTTGTTTTCTTTTCTAAACCCCCTTTACCCCTGCAACACCAGGGAGCCCCGGGACCCTCGGCAGACACGCGAGCACACGCCTGGCTCTCTAATAGGAGTGCAAGCATCCTCCTCTCCTGGCCTCATCCTTTAGGTAGTAGGGAGTAAAGCCCATAGAGAAGCAGCAGCACCACTCTCGGATGGGACAAGAGATCAGCAAGGATGACACGTCCATCTGGGCAGAGACTGCAGCAGGCAGCTGCTCTGAGGGAACCACTCTAATGAAGAAACGTGCTCTGAGGAAATTGAGCAGAAGCTAGTTGAATTAAAGAATTAAAGGGGAGAGAAAGAGGGGGGAATGTGGTCAGCCTATTTTATTATCTCTTAATTGGGCAGACAGCTTAGTCACTGGGACGTAAATACTGCCCCGTCAGTATATATTCTCTGAGGAGACATTTCCCTGGAGGGAGGTCGGTTGGGTGGGATCTCAGCAGCCTGCCGGCTCTGCCCTGCGGCTGCTCCTCTGATGCTGACTCGCAGCGGCACGTTGTGATGAACTGCTCTGAGCCATCCTCTCATTTGTGGACATGGTTAGCACACAGCCTAGTCTTAGGCTGTGCTTCGGCGTTTTTTTCTGTTTCTAGATTCTCTGCCTCAGAAGGGTCAGATATTCATGCTCATAAGTGATAATATAATTTCAGGGTTCGAATCTATGGTGTAAGCGTTCCGTATATTATTTTCCACGTGCCTATTTCATTCGCTCAGGACTTAACAGTATTTTCAGATACGTCTGTTTACATTCTTGCAACCATAGCTATGTAATTTTCTTTTAATCTTTTACCATAAGATAAAAGGTAACACTTGTTTGCTTATAGCATCAGAAAAGCACCTGTATGCTTCCGGTTAAAGCGAGGGGTTTTTATTGGAGGGTAGAAATGACTTACAATGTTTCCCGGCTAAGGCTATTCAGATGTCCTACTGTGAGATCAACACCACTCCCCCACAAAAGATTGTGAAGCTTGCTTACTGTCTTGCTGCCCCTCAAGCACTAACTCAGGGACTTTTACTGTTTTCGCTGTAAATCCAGATGACTGATAATCTACGGATTTCCTTAAAATACTTGCTATTCCTAGTGTCAGTGTATATTAACAGCCAGCTCCTCTGCAGCCCCTGTGTATAGAACTGTCTGTAGGGGTAAGCCAATATTATAATAGCTTGAAGCTTTCACATATGAAGGTGACCTACTTTCTGTCGAGTACTTGAGAGATCTTCACGGAGGCAGAAGTGAATTTGTACCGACTCCACATTTTTTTTAGATCAATTAAGTGCACCTTTTGTGTGAAATCATTTTCATCGTCCAGTCTGTAATCAAGGGAAAGAAGGCCAAACAGTCAGCCACGTGGTGAATAAAACCCTCCTGCCTAGTATAGGTAAAACACATGCTGAAATTAATTATTTTACACTCTGCAAGTGTTTTTGGTCTGAGGCTCAGTTAATGAATGTAACTGGAGAGCTTTGTTTTTATGAAAGGCCACCCCACTGTGAGGCAGCCTTAGCATTTTAAAATTAGGTGAAGACAGCCAAGGATGCCTGTCCTTGAAGCAGGGTGCCCCATGCAGGTCTTAGTGTTGGGGAGTGTGTGCTCATCTCTGATTAGAGCTGCGTGTGTTCCACAGACAGCGATCCCATCAGGCTTCCGAGTTGGGATGAAGCTTGAGGCGGCAGACAAAAAGAGCCCTTCCTTCATCTGCGTTGCTACGGTGACAGATATGGTGGACAATCGTTTCCTGGTACACTTTGACAACTGGGATGAGAGCTATGACTACTGGTAAGAGAGTCTCCATTAATACATATGCTTTTGAAATTTTAATGCTTACCTAGGGCAGTTCAAAGTAAGAGGTGATATGAGGTTTATAACAAAGCAATAAAGCTCTAACCACATGTAGTGACTGGTCTTAGCTCTTGGGAGGTGAGGCAGGAGGACCCAGAAGTTCAGGGTTATCCTCTGCTGCCTAGGGAGTTTTGAGAGCAAGCAGAATTATATGGGAGCCTGTCTCGAAAACATTACAATGATGAGGCCGAAGAGCTGGCATCGTGCATGGAGCGTGGGTTGCTCTTCCAAATGACCTGGGTTGGCAACAGCACTCAAATGGCAAATCTGACCACTTTTATCTCCAGTTCTGGGGATCCAATACCCTTTTCTGGCACTGGTGAGCACTGCACACATTGTACACAAAAACATACATGCAGGCAAATTACCCAGACACAGAAAATTAAAGTAATATAAATAAAGTAAAACAAAGTCAAGATTAAATCAAAATGTTCTGCTCCATGCTTTTCCTATTTCAGATTTTTATGTTTTTGCTTGGCCCATGTTGTGTTTCTAATGCAATATATTTCTAATTAACATCCTTTCGGATAACTCAGGATTTGTATTTAACTTGACTTCCTAACATAATTTGTAGCCCTGTATTCCCAACACATGCCTACAATGTACATGCCCGCACAGGCTCACGCTCCTCCTCCTCTTGAGTGTCTTGTATAACTTTTGGGGAATTTATATTAATCATCTCTTCATATGTTTATACTCAGCTGATTGGGTCATTAAGATAGCTGACTAAAGATGATACCAGTTAAGGAATATGTTGTTTTTTAATCCTTATCATTTTTGTATATGCTATATACAGTGGTGAGGGAACTATAGCATAATGAAATTGTTGTACTAGAGCACTGAGTTTACGTGCATCCAAGTGACGCTAAGGGTCAAACCCAGGTCGCTGTGCATGCTGGGCATGTGCTCCACCCCTAGGCTGCAGCCTCAGCCTAACATTATATTTTGATTACGCAGCTGATGACTAGGATTGACTTTCCTGGTGAAAACCATCTCTGAAGCGTTTCTGTCTTGAGGACATTTGAAATAAGACTGTTTTAGAGATATGTCAGCTGTAATACAGGCAGCATTACCAAGCCAGTACTAACTAATGTAAACACAGCCACCTTTCTTACATGTCTCCTCCAATATATGTTATGTATATTTATATTTATTGAGGGGAGTGCGAATGGAGATCACAGAACAATGTTTAGGAATTGTTTCTCTCCTTCTGCCATGGGAGTCCCAGGGCTTGGGTTGCGCTCAGGCCGTCAGGGTTAGTGGCAAGCACCCTTACCCGTTATATTTCACGATTTAGTCCGTGTATTCAGTAGATCTGCCAATGATTCTCTTTTATCCTCAAACTGAATTTTAGGTATCAGCTTCTCTTAAATCATTTAAGAAGCGCAGTCATTGAATTTAAGTGTGTGTGTATGTGTGTGTGTGTGTGTGTGTATGTGTGTGTGTGTGTGTGTGTGTGAGAATATGCATGTGCGGTTAATTTGGGGGCTAGAACTTAAAGTCAGCATCTCCCTCCATCACTTCATTGTGATTTCTGGAGTCTTTCGCTGCACTTTTGAGCTTGCTAACTCAGCTAGTCTAACTAGCCATCTTTCCTAGAGGATCCCCTACTGGCCTCTTGGGTGCTGGGTTACTGGCTGGGTGCCACATGCACCTAGCTTTATGTGGGTGCTGGGGTTCCAAACTCTGGACTTCATGTCTGTGCAGCAGTTGCTCTATCTCCAGAGCCATCTCTCTGGCCCCTACAAAAGAGAACCGTGCTCGGTCTTTTATTTGACTTGGAAAAATGAGTTAGTGTTTATTTGTATGACCATATAAGTACAAAAGTGGTTTTGTTGTCGTTATTGTCATTTTCAATTTTTGTTGTTCCGTGTTGTTGTTTATTTGCTTTTTGAAACAAGGTCTCTTTGTATAGCTTTCCTAAAATTCACCATGTAGACCAGGGTGGCCTCAAACTTACAGAAATCAACCTGCCTTTGCCTCCCAGGGCTGGGATTAAAGGCTTAGCCACCGTGGCCAGAGCATTACAGTGTTTCAGAGCCATAGTTACTTCTTCAATGTGACATTTCCTCTGTATTTGGATTTTTGGAAGAAAGTAATGACTGTGGGTAGCTTTGGCACAGGCGCTTTCTTTGTTGTAGGTACCTTGGTGAATAAATAGGACCCTGCTTTCTTTCTGAGGAAGAGCTACAAAGGGAAATCTGCTCGCCCAGAACTGATTTTGCACATTTAAAAAGCATAAACTAATGCCCTTATTTTCAGACTGGAATGTTCTTTGAGGATTATTTATACTTCTATTGACACGAAGTCGTATTTTGTTAATTGTCAGAAAAAGAAATTGTGTGCCCTTCCTCAGTGTGCAGCTGAGGCACATTAAAACTTGCTTAAGTGTGCTAGAATGCCTATCTCCATTTCTCTAGTCTTCCAATTATGGACTTTTTCTCTGCATAAATTAGTTTGCTGTGTAATTGAAGTTACATTTTTTTTTCTTTTTCAATTTAAAATAGTTTTGAAATGATAGTCTCCCCCCCCCCCCCCCCCCCCCCCCCCGCTTAACTTGTATAGGGAAGCTCCATTCCATTTTACGCAGAGGGAGTGAGAAGCATGCATCTGCCTACAGCAGGATAACACAGGTTTACTTATAATAAAGTATTTCCTCCTCCTAAAGAGGAACATGATGAAAATGAATGCAGGACCAAAGAGGGGATGTGATATATGCTAGAAATGAAGTCGTTTTACCTCTGCGTGTCCTGATGATTGTTAGGCTTACAAGTGATGTTAAGCATCACAGAATATTGAAACTACATGAAAGATGCAGAAAGGAGAGCGAGGACTGTTTGTTACAGGGCACCCAGCGGAGGTTGTTATGAAATAGAATGATGTGGTGAGGGGTGCCGTGGAGGGCCTGTGCCAAGGTGTGCCCCTGAGGGATTGTGTCGCACAACAGCTCTTGTGTAAGGGGGAAGAGGAGTGAGGGCCTGGAGAAAGGATAGAGGCAGGCAGACGAGGCAGAGCCGTGAGGACAGAGAGAAGGCCAAAAAGGAAGAGGGAGCGATAAAAATGTGGGAACAGAGAGGTGTGTGTGTGTGTGTGTGTGTGTGTGTGTGTGTGTGTGTGTGTGTGTCTGCATCTGTGTCTGTGCCTGTGGGGGAGGGGGGCGGGGCAGAGGTCCTTTTATCTGTCAGCTCACACCTGGCAGTGGTAGGTGATGACATAAGATGTTGCTAGGTCCCTGAGGGCAGGCCAGCGCAATCACCTGCATGCTAGCAGGCGACCACTCAGACCCAGTTTATAGCAAATCAAAAGGTCTTTATTCCAGTTGGCTAGGACTACCCTCAGGTATTCTGACCCAAGTGTAACACCTACTGTTTAGGAGCTGGAGGGGGAGGGTCTGCACAAGCAGGAGGTTTAAGTTAAGCAGCTAGCTGGAAGGAGAGGTGGAGAGGTCTGCGTAGCAGGCAGTTTAGCAGAAGCTAAGCTAAGTTAGCTGGGGCATCTTGATCTTGGGTTCCTAGAAGAGAGTTTGTTTTTTTTCCATGGGATTCTCCACAAAGGGGATCAAATTCTAGTTAAATCTTAAATGGCCTCAGCAAGAATACAAGATGGAGGAACCTCTGCCCTGTCTTGCTCTGTCACAGGGACCTTGGGAGTTTTGTACCTCACACCCTATTGCATACGTAGGCCTTTTTTCCTCCTACCTTCCTCCTGCTTGACATTGGGCTCCAGGGATGGAGCCTATAATAAGACCAGTCGTCTCTTCTTTCCTCCCAGGCACTGAGAAAAATATTTTCCCTGTAAGAAATGGTTATTTTCATTGTCTTTGGGGATTCAGGACAACATGACAGCAGGACTGAGCATGTTTAGCACAGAGCCCTGAGTGGGTGGAACTGCAGCCTCAGCCACTTTGGTTTTATTCTGGTGTGGTATCAGTCAGGGCAGAAGTCAGCCAGAAACAGATCTGCGGAAAGAGAAGCGTCAAGTTAGTGACGTAGAAGAAACCTCTTTCCCCAGCTGTTAGAAGTAAACTACAAGCTGCTCTCAGAGGTGGATATCTTTTACGCTCATGAATTGAGAATAGTAAAAGGTTTGTTTCTCCCTAATGTAATATTGGTGTACTGGTAACATGGTTCTTAGAGTGGGCATCAAAGGCGACAGGCCGCTATGGCTGAGTTTAGTTGGAGGTACACTGTGTGTCTGTGGTGACAGGAGGACATAAAGTGAATGGGAACTAGAAAGTCCTGGGGGCCTGTGTTCTCAGGAAGGAGAGAAACATGTCACCAGTCATTGGTGGTTAGTGCTCAAATGTTTCCTTAGCATCAGCTGTTGCTGTCTTCTGTGGAGTAAAAGATCCACTCCACATCACTGGAAGGCACATGGAGAAAGGCTTCTCAGAGAGTTACACCAGTTTGCAGATGGCTGAGGAGGTGACTGTAGGGGACACTCAGTAGAAAAGCTTGGCGCTGAAGGCATAGGGTTTTTGCTGGGAAACGCTGCGGTGACCTTCTAGGGAGGAAGGTCTCAAACCACTGTGAAGCAGGAGAGTGGAAATATCTGACACTACATTATTGGTCACATTCATCACTTCTCCTCTCAGCCTGGAGAACAGGAAGAAACAAAAGTTTGACCCCAGAGTGACTACATGGCATCACTTTGAGCTTCGCCAAGTTAGTGTGTTATCAAGAGATTCTAAGCAAAAACCACAGTGATTAACTTGAGTTAGGGATGGAAGGGAGAAATAATGAAGTCTGGGGCTTATCAGCAGAGCAGGGAGTTAATAGATAGTGTGTGCTGGTTAGGAAACTGCCATGGGATGAGGTAGTGGAAGAGGTCAGTGTCGTATCTTACAGGACTGCAACCACTGCTGCTTGAAAAATACATTAGTGCTTACCATACACATCCTTGCTTGCCCCTCTACCCAGCCTTGCTCACGTACGTGATTTTTATGTAGGTTTTGGCTGTGGCGTGGTAGTACATACTTGTAATCTCATGGGAGGTGGAGGCCAGAAGATCAGGGGGTGAGAGTCAATCACAGCTACACAGCAAGTTTGAGGCTAGTCTAAGCTAAACAAATGACCCCTGCCAACAGAACACATCTTTCTTTTCAACTCTAGGGGGCTGGGCCCTCACTCAGCCTGTTTGTGTTTCTATAGCATACTCTTCATGTATTGCTCACGTTATAGCTAAAGTATAAATAATGAGGGGTTTTTGGTGTGTGTGTGTGTGTGTGTGTGTGTGTATGTGTGTGAATGTGTGTGAATTGTTAGTCTTAGAACATACGAGTCTTGATTCAAATGGATCATAGGAGACTTCATGATGAATTTTCACTTACTTAAATGTAGTTCCCCCACGATTTTACATAAAAACACAAGTGATCAAGATTAAGATCTTTTGTTACATTTCTGCCTTTCTTAAAGGTACCACATTGTCAGTAAAAGTCCATAACTAAAATGATTAAGAAAAGCTGAGAATATCCGAATAACTGTACTAATATAATTGTAACAGTTCATTATAAGGAGCTATATATTAAAAGTCTTTCATGAAAAAGGATGAACTTGACATTGCCTAGCTGTTTATGGGTACAGCTGTTCTGTCTGCTTGTGTGCCTGTGTATCTAGTGAGTGCAATGCTTGCTAATACCAGAAGAGGGCATCAACCCCCCCCCCCAGGAACTGGAGGGAGTTTTAGATGATTGTGAACGCCCAGGTGGTTGTCTGGGACTCGAAGCTGGTCCTCTGGAAGAGCACCAGTGAGTGCTCTTACTGCTGAGCCACCTCTCCAGCCTGAAGTTAAAGTATTTTCTCTTGAGAAAGCTCTGAGAAAAGTCAGCTTTGCATAGTGGTTTCTTACCTCAGCATGTGTCACTGCTGACAATGTGTGCTTCAGGAACTGCTGCTTCAAGTAATTGGAACCTGGCTTCTTTATAGCGAAACTTAGTCTCTTAACATGCTGTGTACTGACGTATACTGTGCTGGAATTCCTTGACATTCTATGTGTATCTGGACCCCAGTTTCAGGTCTGGTCTCATCAGGTGTATCTCTGCCTGTCTCTGTCTCCTTCCCTTCTCTGCCTGCTCTCTCTCCTTCTCTCTCTCTCTCTCTCTCTCTCTCTCTCTCTCTCTCTCTCTCTCTGTCCTTCTGCCTCATGTGTGTGTGTGCGCGCGTGCGCGCGTGTGTCTGTGTGTGTGTGTGTGTTTCAGGATACCTGCTATCCTTGAGCGCATGTGGGGAAAGGTTCTAACTGGTTTTTTTTTTTTTGTCTGTTTTGTTTTGTTTTTCGAGACAGGGTCTCTGGCCTTGGCCTTGGCCATCCTGGACTCACTTTGTAGAGCAGGCTGGCCTCGAACTCACAGCAATTCGCCTGCCTCTGCCTCCCAAATGCTGGGATTAAAGGCGTGTGCCACCACGCCCGGCTCAGTTGTCTGTTTGTTTTTTAAGAACAATGCTGTGGTGTGCCTGTAGGCCTCTTGTCATTCTCCTTTGCAACTACGGTCTATCTCCGTATTGTATATTTGCCTGGTTCCATCCCAGTGTGGGTTGAATCCTCTTCCTGGCTACTGTGACCGAGCCTGGCCATTGCACACAGCTAGAGACAAGGCCACCACATGCTGACTACTGTGACGTAACCCTTGTGGCTGCCAATGTGAGGGAAGGTCAGCTGGGCCCTCAGTCCTTGCATCTCCTGTCTACCCCTCCAGGCTACTACATTTCCCTCTGGTTTTCTCCTCTCTCAGACTTTTTACACCCTAACTCTGGCCCCTTTCAAGGCAGATATTTGCTTTCTTATTTAACTGAGAAAAAAAGCACAAGTCTTTCTGCACTTCACGTGCCTCACCTTCCTGATCTCCATGCCGGTGACCAGCTTAGCTGCTCTCTTGCCCTCCTGCCCACCCCCCACCTGCCCCACCCCCCCCACCCGCTCAACCTCCCCCCCCAGCCCCCCACCCCTGTGACTTCAATTCTAGTTCTCTCTTCTTCATGGTGCACATCTATGCGCTCTGATGAATTCCTTTTACCAGTGCACACATGAAGGAAGAGAAGTTTGTTTTAACCCCTGATGCATACTTAGCATATAGGATGCCCCCGTCACAGGGTCTGCTCAGCATCTGTTTCTTTCCTGACAATTGTTTACTTGTCTAGTTAAAAAGTAATAACAATTTTTATCTTCAGGTAATTTAAGAATCACTTAGAAAATAGAAAATTCCCACATACGCTCCACCCCACGTCATTCAGTTTTCCAACAAGCAGCAAGGCAGACCTTCCCTTTTGCTCTCTGATGCCTCATTTCACTGAGTCCATTTGTACCTGAGCTTCTTAGATAAATATGCTTTCCGTGTCACTGTCCACATCATCGCTTCTTTCGTTCTCTCCTAGCCCCATTTTGTTCTCACTTGGGTGTTGTACTCTCACCACTGATGCTAGAGACCTTTCTCTTGACAGGCCCCGTGATTAGCCCTTGCTTCTCCTTTGGACTGTAGCTCCATTGAATCCAGTTGTTACATCACTTACTAGTCATCTGATGCAGACCTCCTCCCCACCCTGCCCCTCCCTGCCCGCCCCCATTGTCTCAGGTCTGCTCATGGATTAAGAATCATCCCAAATGCTCATAACTCTGAAATGGATACTTTGGGCCCTGGTCTTCTTTCCCTGTGAACTCTATCTAGACTTTTGTTTTCACAGTTTATTTGACATCCCATCTTGTTTGCCTAACCCTAACCCTGCTGAACATGCCCATAGCAGGAGCTCTCTCTCATTCAGCACCTGAAATGTCAGAGCCACTGCTAGCAGTCTCTCCTGGCCCAGGAAATGGCAGCTACATTCACGCTGCCAGAAACTTGTGGTGTCCTGGCTTCTTCAGTTCACTCAAGTCCTGTGTTAAATGTACCCACAAGTGCTCTTAGGTCTCTGCTTAGAAGGTTCATCTAAACCCACCCATGGGCTGTTTTCATGCCCTGTGGTCCAGGCTACTGTGATCACTTTGCGTTGCCTTCTAACTGGCTCTTGTTGTGGAATATCAGATTACGCTTTGCATAATAGTTAAAAATAAGCACATTAAGGCATAAATCGAACTAAGCTACTTCTCTGAACAACACCCGCCACAATGTTTCACTTCACTCCTGACTAACACGCTACGCTTTGTTATGTACCAAATAGTCCCGGCCCGCCCCTCCCACCTCTGACATAAAGTTACTCTGTTTCCTTCAGTCCCTTATGTTCTATTCCTGACACAGCACTGCTAGGATCCCCTTCAGAACACTTGGGCTCGTTGTCTCTCCCCAGAATAATTTCCTTTCTGTGTCTGAGTGGCTCACTTCTCTCACTCATCACACCCTTCAAGTCTCAAAACTTGCCCCTTGAGAGGCTGGCTTGGCTGCGCCCGTAGAGAGGGATGACACCTTTCCCCTCTCACTCAGCCCATGCCTTTACTCCATCTGTTTCCCTTTGCGCTAACCAGAGCTCACAGATGTAATCAGCCCCATGATGGTTACATCAGCACTAAACGTGCACACGCTTAACATAAGTTATTTCCCTGTAACAATTCTCTAATATTTACATTGTACTAAGCTACTGTAAGTCATCTAGGGGTGGTTTAAAGTACCCCGGGAGACGCACATACAGAATATACAAATGCCATAAGGCACTTGAGCATCTCTGCATTTGTTGTCTTCCGGGGTCCTGGGCTCCAGTCCTTTCCAGATAGAGGGGACGTTATCTCATTTCTACAGTTCCTTTCTACAATGCTGCACAGGCCACAGAGACAAGAAACTTACACTTACTTTACTATGGCTGTTTCCTCAGGGTCTGCCCAGCGCCAGCCAGGCATACCACTTTTTAGCATATTATCTTCACTTGCTACTTAAAAGAACCAGTGAGCAGATAAATGGGTGAAATATATTACATGTTGAGGCGAGGAATTCACAGAACACATGTGCTTAGGAGCAAAGAGTCAAAGCACCAGCTTTGGGTGCTGATGGGGAAGGCTCTGGGAAAACGTGAGCTCAATCCTAGTAAAGATGACAAGCAGGAGAAAGGACAAAGGGTCTTAGAAGTGCCTCGTTTTATTCTCTGCAGTTCTACGGGGTAACAGAAGTAGCACCCCGTTATTTCCACTGGGCCTTTTGATAGTTTGTGGTATCTGTAAGAAGTATCTGGTGTCTATAACTGCGTGTATAATATGTGTGTTTAGGAAGCCCCTACAGCAGGAAGCTCCCACACGACATCTTAAAGTTGTTAGTGCTAGTTAACCCTTTCTGCTGCACTACCCCTTACGCCTGCCCTGCCCCCATCCTCACCCCCTTCCTTCTCCATTCTCCCCCTGACCCTTCACTCCATGTGTGTTCTGTCCTTGACCACTGCCTGTCCCATGACCCCTTACTACTTTTCCCGATTTCCGTTGGTACTCTAGCATGCTGTTTCTTGACAGTGGGCTTGCACGCTTGCCTTAAAGATGCTAAGGTAATTTTAACTCTCCTTTTACGTAGTTTTTTTTTTTTATGTGATGTTTGTATTTGATGCTTTCTTTGTACTTTTTCTGCATTTGAAGGTTTAGACTTTAACAACTTTTTTTTAATGTGTGTGAAAATAAAATTATAGTCTCAACTCCGTATGATATTTATCTAGCTAAAATACGCTATATGTGTGGAAAACTTCCTTACATACATTTTTATATGAAGAATGAAAGATCCTTTAGCATTTTTCAATTTGGATAGATCGTAATAGGTAGAACTCCTGGACGTGTTCCTAACCACTAATTAATTTTCCTCTTAAAAACTTCTGACAGCATTTGCCTATCTCTCCAGTAACTACAGCCTTTTAACTTATATGACCTGCAGGTGTGAGTCATCCAGTCCGCACATTCACCCAGTTGGTTGGTGTAAAGAACATAGGAGAACCCTGATTACGCCACCAGGTTTGGATTTACAATTTGTCTAACGTTTTTCATATACTAGAAGAGTTGGCCATGTTTTTGTAAAGAGAATAGCTACTTGAGGTCGGGTGTGCCCCAGAGCCCCTGTCAGAGTCACTCAGCTCAGCTGTAGTACAGAAGTGGCTGCAGGGATAAGTAAGCATATACCGTGAGTGTGGCAGTTACACTCTAGGAAGCCGAGCAAGCACCTAGTCTTTTCTAGAAGAAGAGCCTATATCCTGACTAATTTTCATCGCTAGTTTGAAGATGAAAGGGACATACGTCACAAAGAGTTAAAACTTCTAGGGCTCAAACCTGGCACCCGCTGGAAGACATCTTATGTAGAGTTGGTTCTCTGGCAGCACGGCCATCTAGCCTGCTGTGGGGAGTCTTGCTATTTCCCAGTTTAATATCAGTTCTGTCACACATACACACTGTTGTTCCTGTCATAACCAGAGTCTGGTAAATAAATGGTGAGCTAGTGGTTAGCAGGTTTCTAAATTTGTGCCTGGGAAAGGGTGGCGTGTGGTGTTATTGTTAACTTCATCTGTGAGGCCCAATCCTTTCATAGACTTTCACAATGGAATGAAAGGAAGGGGAAAAAATGTTTTGATTTTTTTTTCCCCTCCACAAGCTTTTAAAAGAACAGAATTGCATGTGAAAATGTCCAAATATCATAGTATGTTTTTAATGGTACTGAACTAATGATAAATTCAGTATCATGTAAGTTTTACCACAGTGAAAGAATGTGAAAGCAAAAATAACAATAAGTCAAATTATGAGCCTGGTTTTCCATTCCGGTGCTCATGACATAGCCAAAATGAACAACAAAAGTAAGTATTTTGGGATTATGCATGGAAAGTAGCACCATAGAAATTATTAGAAGCAGATGGAATGGGATGGAGACTGGAGGTTACTGGAAGATGGCTTAGGAGGTAATATCTGCCTTGCCCCGGGGAAAGGCTCATTTAAGGTACATACATCTGTAAGCATATGCAGAACTGGGTATTCTTTTCTATTTCTGTGTTAGTGTGTGTTACAAAACAAAACAAAACTTTCACTGATACCATTGGCCCTGATTCAAATCTCAAACTGTTGGCTTCATTTTAGTTTTCTTCTGTCCATGTTTATAGCTGCTTCTCAGCTGGATAGAAACCCAACTTCCATTATAACTAATACATACACAGATTTTTCTAAGTCCCCTTCGTGTGACAAAGTTTGCACCTCCTAGGCCACCATTATGCCTGCCTGATGGATTTGGGACTTGGGGTGTTATTTTTATAAGTTCTCTTAAGAATAAATCTGTGATTTGAGCATGTTTCTTTATTCAGCCTAACAAAAGGAGAGGTTATCTGAAATATTTCATCAATAATACCTATAAACCCTTTGTATTTTTATTTCAGTACCTTAATAAAGATACTAAAAAATAAAAAATAAATAAAAAGATACTTTATGTAATTTCATCTGAGAAGCAATAGAGTCAGAATAAATGACCAGAAAGGAACTAATCATTAGGAGTAATAGTGCCTTCAAGTTCTTCTATGGCCCTGGACACTCTTTCCTGGGGTAGGCTGCTGGCATTTCTTTCCCTGGGTAGGCTGCTGGTATTTCATGATTTTTGTAGGACAGTTCCTTATTCTCATTTTCATTACGCCCTCATAGGATTTCATATTTTTCTTTATTTCTTAGGCTACTCACATGTGAAACACTTTTCCTGGGATAAATATTTAGAAGAAACCAACTCCTTACCTGCTCCTGCGAGAGCCTTCAAAGTGGTGAGAGAATGTTCTTTGCTCTGTTTGACTGCTGCATGTCGATGATGCTGTTTATTCGCGAACATTTGTGAAGCTGCTCAGCTGGGTTAGCAGTAACGAGAAGAAAGCAGAGGGCCAAAGAAGATGCTTTCAGAGTCTTTCAATTTTGGTTTTTGGTTTTTTTTGTTTTGTTTTGTTTTGTTTTTCGAGACAGGGTTTCTTTGAGTAACAGCCCTGGCTGTCCTAGACTCACTCTGCAGACCAGGCTGGCCTCGAACTCAGCAATCTTCCTGTCTCTGCCTCCCAAGTGCTGGGATTAAAGGTGTTCGTCACCACGCCTGGCTGTTTTTCAATTTTGAGAGTCAAGCTTGTTACCATGATTTCTTTCCCTTTTCTTTTTCTTTTCTCCTCCCCTCCTCATCCTCCCCAAGACAGGGATTCCCTGTGTAGCCTTGGCTGTCCTGGACTTCCCTTTGTAGACCAGGCTGGCCTCGAACTCACAGAGATCCGCCCGCCTCTGCCACCCCGAGTGCTGGGATTAAAAGTGTGTGCCACCACGCCTGGCTCACTGTGATTTATGTGGATGTACAAGTGTTGGGAAGCAGGCATGTGGGTGGGTGCAGACACGCCTTGAATGTTGGTCCTCAGATGTGGTTCATCTTGGTTTTTGAGACAAGGTGTGTTTCTTGGCTTGAAACTTGACAAGTAGGTTAGGTTGGCTGGTGTGAGCCACACGGACCTGCTTGTCTCTGCCTCTCCAGCTGGGGTTACAATGGTGCACCACCATGCTTTTTGTTGTTGTTTTGTTTTGTTTTAAACCATGCTCACTTTTTTCATGTGGGCTCTAGGGAGCAACCTGGCAAGGTGAGCACTCCACCAACTGAACTATCTCCCCAGCTCCTCAGATAAATTACCTTATACTTTGTACTTTCTCAAGAATTTAAGGGGAAACTAAATATAACTCAGTAAGAGTCAGGCATTGGGTACCTGTTTGTCATCCTAGCAGTTGAGAAGTGAGCGAGGAGCATGACTCAAGGCCAGCCCCGGCCACGTATACAGATCCGGCTTCAAAACCAAAGTCAGATGTTTTTAAACATGACTTTGTCCTCTGTAGACCATCTTGCTCTTTAGATGATACTTTAATACTGAAATTGCTAGTGTTTTTAATCGTAGACTCAATTAACGAGAATAGTTTAAAATAACAGGTAGAAAGAACCTAGTGTTTTGTTTTGTTTTTTTGTTTTGTTTTGTTTTGTTTCTTGAGACAGGGTTTCTCTGTGTAGCCTTGGCTGTCCTGGACTCGCTTTGTAGACCAGGCTGGCCTTGAACTCACATCCATCCGCCTGCCTCTGCCTCCCGAGTGCTGGGATTAAAGGCGTGTGCCACCACACCCGGCTCGAACCTAGTGTATTTTTAAAGAGGAAAATCATAACAAATGGAGAGGAACCTTGCAAAAGAATTTTTATGATTTCACCTGACAGATGTTCAGGTTTTAAACAATAAGGTGGGGGTGGGGTGGATTTGCGGTGTTTGCTACCTCTTCTCTCCCCCTCCAACGTGTAGGCTTTTAGCCTGGATGTGGTGATAGTAGGGTCAGCTTACACATCTGGTTTTTCATGAGAGGTAGAACTAAGGCTTTTCCAGTGTGGCCGTCAAGAATCCCTGCAGCGATTCCTCTGCTTCTCCCATTATTTTATCTAATTTATCAGCACTGTACGGAAAAGTCTCCTTGTCTTCTTCAGCCTGTGGCTTTCTCAGAGATGGTTTCCTCTGGGTGTTGGGCTTTCTTTCATGGAAGAGCTGTTCCATCTTGTTCAGTTGGATTGCTCGTTTGTTTTGTTGTTGTTGCTGCTGTTGTTTTTGTTTTCTAAATTTAGTATTCAATATCAAGATGAAAGGGTTAACACTGTAGAAATCTCGGGCTTGGGGTTTGGCTCAAGGAATAAGAGTATTTGCCATTGAAGAGGGGCTGTGTTCAAATCCCTAGCACTCATAGGATTCTGGGCATGGCTGTGTGCAACCTTGATATTGAAAGGCAGGACAGGTAAATTCTGGAGTGCTGGGAGACAACCACCCTAGCCAAAGTAGATCAGCCAGCTCTAATTTTAATGAGAAAATTTGTCTAAAACATAAGGTGCAGAATGATAGAGTAAAATACTCTGTGTGTGGCTATAAATGTGCACATACTGGCATATGCACCGCACGACATACAAACGCGCACACACAATTTAGTGATCTTTAAGAATAATTGTCTATGATATGATCACTGGGAATTATAATAATACAAGGAACATTTAAAATGTACTTGAAGTCAACATGTTAATCTGTAGGTGCTTAGATGAAAATTGAAGTGGAAAAATTACCCATTTTATTGAAAATGGTTGCTTATTATGACTAAATTGGGAGTTTCCTTAATTTACTTAGTTTGATAAATAAGCATTAAAAGCCTTCTCTAGAAATAAACTTTAAAAAATGGGCCATAGTCACTTCTCAGGGCTCCACCTCTGCGTCTTAGAACTCACACTGTACTGCTTCCCTCTTATATAACCCACTACGACGGGTTATACAAGTGATGATCTCAAGTGTAGATGCTAACACAGGAGAACAAATTTCAGAGACATTACAGACCCACTTTGCTTTAACTTAAAGAAAATGGTGACATTATCACCAGTTCACCTTGGGCTCATAATACTTACGCATTTTGAATATTTTCTGCTATGTTTAGAAAAGATAAAATTAAGGCTAAGACCTTTCAGTAATGCTCATTTGTTTTAAATTACCCTTTCCCCCTCCCCTATTAACACTTCTAGGTGTTTCATCTGTTTTTCTATTTTTTCAAAAAACAAATTTCATGCCATACCACCTCAACCAATAAGGACAATGTCCAGGCTTCGCTGGCTGGTCACATGGCTGCGGTGCCTTTGCCTATGCCTTCTGTCTGCTCTTGAGCTAGGCTGTCCTTTTGCCTGTGTTTTGACTGAAAAGTGTCACCCGGTGCTTATCTGAGAGCAGGTGACCTGAACAATTCAACTGCTGCTTATCGTTATTCCTCAGCCTGCTTGTCCTCACTGTGTGACAACTTTCTCCCATGGCAGAAACCTCCACATGGATTCCAGAAGAAAATGAAGCTTGAAGCTGTAGACAAAAGAAACCCCCTGTTTATCAGAGTAGCGACTGTGGCAGACACAGACGATCACCGGATAAAAGTAAGTGCTATCTGCCCTGCTTTGGTTACCTTGGAAACTACTGGACAGTGAACTTAAGTGCTGCAATTAAATTACTAAAGACATAGGAATATGCAAAGTGGCTTTGCATCCATCCAAGTTTTTTTAATTGCCCCAAGATATTTTCCCGTTAGTTAAGGATGGTAGCTTAATATTTTGAATGTCTATTGGAGAAAGTAGACACAACATGTTAAGGTGACATTTGCTTCAGAAGTAAAATAGCTGTATGGTGGTGGTACACGTCTTTTAGTCCCAGCACTCTGGAGGCAGTGGCAGGCAGATCTCTGAGTGTAAGGCCAGCTTGGTCTACAGAAGTAAGTTCCACAACAGCCAGGGCTACACAGAGAAACCCTATCTCAAAAAAACAAAAAAACAAAACTGAAAATAGAAAATAAAAATAAAAGCACCATGGTCCAATAGTACACACTTTTTAAGAGATTAATTTCTTCTTGTTGTCTCCATTAGACATTGTTTATAAAGTATTAATAAAAATGAACAGCTTTATAAGTAAAATCAGGTTTTTACTAGGATTAATAGACATCAAATACTTCTTCTAAGTTCAGTCAGTGTCTGAAAGATTTGCCTGGTTCCAGCCACATGTGGCATGTCAGTACAGTGGTTATGATGCTACATCCAAAGCCCTCATGAGCGGCTTCACCACTCTTTTCTGTCTCTAGTCAAAACAGTGCCTGTCCTACTGTCTTCCTAGGACCATTTACTTCTCTGTTAGGAATACCAACAACTCCAAGAATGGCAAGTGGTCATCACCCCATGACTTCTTAAGTTGTCATTGCACTAATGCTGTAGTAGCTGTGGTGTGAGCCATTGTCGCCGTATGGATGAGGCTAGGGCACAGGCAGATTAGAGGAAGTACTTTCTTCATTACTAGCAAGAAATGAATCAGTTCCATGCTGCAGGGATTGGAACTGTATGCACATTTTCCCAAGCTTTGTTGTTGTTGTTGTTGTTGTTATTGTTGTTTTTGTTTTTTTGAGACAAGGTTTCTTTGTGTAGCCTTGACTATTCTGGATTCACTTTGTAGACCAGGCTGGCCTCGAACTCACAGCAATCCTCCTGCCTCTGCCTCCCAAGTGATAGGATTAAAGGCATGTGCCACCACCGCCCAGCTCTATCATTAGCTATTTCTTATCAAATACATAATTTGTTTTTATTTTATGTGCATTGGTGATTTGCCTGCAAATATATCTGTGGGAGGGTGTCACATTCCCTCGAACTGGAGTTACAGACAGGTGTGAGCTGCCATGTGGGTGCTGGGAATGAACCTCAGGTCTCTGGTAGAGCACCAAGTGCCCTTAACCGCTGAGCCATCTCTCCAGTCCTCATTAGCTATATCTAATGAGATAATTTATAAAATAATAAAACTTAAAATAACATGAAATGTTATGCAAATTGTTATTGCTATACAAGAGAAACTTTAATGGCTAACTCAGTATGTTTAAGAGCCAATCAGTCCAGCCAGGAACGTAGTACTACCTGTAATTCCAGCACTTGAGGAGAGGCAGAAGCAAGGAGACTCCCAAGTTTCAGGCCTAAGCCTCTGTGCCATTGCTCCAGCCCCCAATTCTCTTATCAGTTAACATGGCCTATATTTTCATGTTGGGTCTCACCTGTCAGGTGATCCTGCATGGCAGTTTGCATTAAGAAAAAGGTACCATCCATGAAGTGTTTCTGTGAGTGGTCTTAGAGTTATATTCCTTTGTCTTCAGGGGATATCTTCAAAGATTCCTAGTGGATGCCCACAACCACACCAAATCCCATATACACTGTAGTGTTACCTATACATATATACATACTGTGATAAATTATAATGTATGCACTAGATACAGGGAGCAACAGCAACAGTAATCGGACAGCTGTAGCAAAATATTATAAAATGTTGTGTGAAACCAGTCTCTTTTCATCACAATATGGAATGTTCTCTTTGGCATTTTCACACCATAGTTGGCTGCAGGCAACTGAAGGTATAGAACAGTGCTACTGGTCTGTGGGTTGCGACCCTGCATATCAGATATATACATTACAAATCACAATGGTAGTAAAATTACAATTATGTAGTAGCAACAAAACAGTGTTTTGATCGGAGGTCACTACAACATGAGAAACCGTATTAAAGGGTCCCAGCATTTGGAGGGTTGAGAGCCGCTGCTATAGGAGGTGCAGTCTTGGGTAGGGAGGGGAGAGTGGTGCGTGGCTGGTAGGTTGTGCTGAAGCACAGGAGATCAAGACACTAGCTGTCTTTGTTTGGAGTGCATTGCTGCGAAGAGACACCACGACTATGGCAACTCTTACAAAGGCAGCCATTCACACGAGGCTGGCTTACAGTTCAGGGTGTTAGTCCATTGTCGTCACAGTGAGAAGCCTGGCTAGAGAAGGGGCTCAGAGGTCTACATCCAGCTCAGAGGGCAGCAGGAAGAGAAGACAGACACTGGGCCTGGCTTGGGCTTCTGAAACCTCAAAGCTTGCCCCCATAGTGACACACTTCATCCAACGAGGCCACACCTCCCAAGTGCCATTCCCCATGGTCAAGCACTAAAACACACGAATCTGTGGTGGGGGTGGGGGGAGGAGGGATGGGGACTTGGGGGGGAGGGGGGAAGTGTGCAATACCTATTCAAACCACCACACCAGCCTTCCCACCAGGAAAGCCTCCTTTGTCAGCATCCAGAACCTAGGAAGTCATATCTTAAAGTTCAGGATGTTTCTGTTTCCTGGAAAGCAACATTCTGCTCCTTTGGAGGGATGCTGAAAGGGATCTGGCCTGCTGTCTTTCCTGACTACCTTGGGGAAGAAGGGAACCTTGCCCCGCACTTACAGCTCCTAGAGTGACTCCATCTTCTGGTCCTGAGCCCCCTTTTAGGACCTACACTTCCACCACTCATTTCTTCACTTGCTTTTGTCCTACAAGCACAGGAGTGGTTGTCCCTACATGGTGGTGCCTTTGTAATATGATTTTAATATCCGAGAATAGAAGTGGATATGTGTGTGTGTGCGTGTGTGTGTGCTTTTCTGAGTTGCCTCTCAGATTCATAAAAAGCCCAACCAAATCTTTCCTTTAAAGAAAAAGCATATTTCATAAAAGTACTATTTTAATCTTATAATTATCAGTAACATATAGGATGCTTTGGTAGAGATTCCAAATTATACTTCCAGGCGAAAAGTGTATCCATTTCCCTAAACTGCAGTTTTAAGTAGCAAAATTGTCTGCTCTGTACTTTAATCCATAATAGCATCTCATTTCCTTAGAAATTTAATAAAAAATTCAGCATTATTACTGATTTGTTCTTAATGTATTGCCTTAGTTACTTTGCTATTGCTGTAAAGAGACACCATGACCAAGGCAGCTTCTGGGGGGGGAATAAAAACCAAAAACATTTAATTGGGGGCTTGCTTACAGTTTCAGAGTTAGGCCATCACTGTCATGGCGTGGGAAACATGGCAGCAGGCAAGCATGGTGCTGGAGCAGTAGCTGAGGGTTTACATTTTATCCTCAAGTGGAAGGTGGGGAGGGAAGGAGAGTGGGAGGGAGGGAAGGAGAGAGAGAGAGAGAGAGAGAGAGAGAGAGAGAGAGAGAGAGAGAGAGAGAGAGCCAGAGAGCCTGGCATAGGCTTTTGAAACCTCAAAGCCCACCCCCATTAACATACTTAATCAAACAAGGCCACATCTCCTACTTCCTCCCCAAACAGTTCACACACTAAAGGTGAACCAAGAATTCACACAAATGAGCCTACAGGGGCCATTCTCGTTCAAATCAGCACACGAATAACTAAATCTATAATGGGGTAGCAACATTCTCATACTTCTCTTTTGTTATATAACTTTTGCATGCTATATGCTTACCTCATGCCCTATTGTTCCTCTTTGGAATTTAGTTTTTCAATCTTTGACAGTTTCATTTATGTATATAATTAATTTGATTGATTTTAACCCCCTAGTGGCCTTTGTCATCCCACTCCTTCCGAAGCCTTCGTCCCAAGCAAGTCTTCTCCTGTTTTCATGGCTTTTGTGGTCTGTGACCTGCTCCCCCCCCCCCCCCCAAGTTTAAATAGTGTTTCCTGCATGAACATGGGTGAAAAGCTGTTTACTGTGGGCTCTGTGACTGATGAACGTAACACTCCTTCCCCCGCCAGTAGATCTTCTGGGAGGGCTTTGGCCTCCTACCCTCTGGTGATGGGCACAGTCTTAGCAATTTTCCCGCAGGTACAGTGAGTTCATGAATACAATAGACATGCCATATACAGAAAACACTTTTGTTGCTTTGAAACACACCTCCTCACTGTTGTAGCTTTTCTACTTTTTCTGCCCCATGTTCTTCAATGTTCTCTGAACCTTGGAGTGGGTTATAGAGACGGTTGGTTCATTTAGGACCCTACCATTTGAGCATCTCTGACGGCTGAGGGCAGTACTAACCTATGGCTATACACATGAGTATTTAGAAACACGTAGACCACATGTTCAGTTAGCAAAATGGTAGTGAGGGATGCCTTGCCTGGGCGTGGAGGTGCGAAGAGTGCAGTGGTGGGGGGAGAAAGAACACCAGCTCTTGATCATATGTACAGTCGTAGGCATGAATTCCCTCCTAGGGACCAGGACTTGAGTCCAAGAAGAAAATATTTGGTTACAGCCATGATGTTCCTGGTCCTGCTGTAACCATGGGATGGGCTCAGCCACAAACCCTTCCTCTTCTTCTCGATGCTCACAGGTAATCACGAGGTTCTTCCAGGAGGGAGAGCCAGCCGCCTCGTGAGCGTAGCACTGACTTCACGCAGATAGATAAACCTCAGAACACGAGGCTGTTTGTGTGTGGTAGAAGCATGACTTACGTGACCATAGAGTCTAGTGTAAAAGAACAAGAATCGGGAAAAGCTAACATCACAAGCATCCAAGCTTCAAGGCTGGAGCAAAACAACAGTAACTGTCTATGGTTAGCTGAAGACTAGAGGGCTCAATGTACAATTTAATGTGTAAGTCATCCTTCTTTATACATTACTTACTTACTTACAATGCGGTGGCGTTGGTGCCTTAACTCACTGTTTTCAGCAAATTATGAATGTCATTGTCAGTGTAACTTTGACATATTTTTGATCAAAGGAAGCATAGCCTTGAGAGCTTCCTGACCTGAGGTGATGCTTCATATTCTTTGTATGTGAATAAGTGACTTTATTTCTGACTCTTGGCCCGGCTCTTTCTAACTATCTGCTTATTAGCTAGGCGACTATCTCTGTGAGCCCTGTCTATTCCCCCTCCTCAGCAGGGTAGGGACCATGATTGCCAGGACAGGTATTCTTTAGGGCTTTAATTCTAGGAAACCTGATTTGCAGGGTTGAGAAATTGCAATGCTTTGAGCCCACAGACACACGCCTCCGTTTTAGTCATTGGACTACTTTCCCTATTAACAACACGTTACTGAAACAGCAAGTCAAAGACAGTGCATTTTAAATGTTGATTGCTTTTGCCAAATAGCTCTCCAAGTAGTATGGTCGCTGTCAGTGGTCTATGGGGAATCCCTTAAAGCTTCTGCATCCAGCACCAGGGCTCAACAACATGTGGATATTTGGGGCAGGCCGATGAGAGGATTGCATCTTGTACTTTTAATTTTCAAGTTCTCCATTGCAAATAAATTGGCTGTCCTTTCACATGTTCACCAACAGCTTATGTGTATTTTCTTGATGACGAGCCATTTCTGTCTACTCGCCATCTTTCTGTTGCAGTTTTCCCCTTTTCTTATTGATGGATTGTGGTTAAGAAGGAAGAGAGGGTTTTGTCATGTGTATAATAAGGGGTTTGGGGGGGGGGGTCCTTTCATCTTGCTTATGGAGAGATTTACCATCTGAAACTTTACACTTTTATGTAATGAAATCGATCAGTATTGTCTCTTATGGGTTTAGTTTGCTCTCTTGCTGTGAGTATTCTGGGTACACTCATGCATCCTTTTAGAATATTTATTGTCTTGTAAAGATTGAAAGATTCATACACTTCAGGAGAGTCAAAATGGCAAACAATCTAAAAATAAAATATGTGAAGTACCTCAGCATACACTTTCATTGTAAAAGGTAATATTGTGTGTGTCTGTGTGTGTGTGTGTGTGCATATATGTGCATGTGATGTTTGTACACCTAAAATACAGGTGGATGTCTTGTAACAGTCACTAAAAGACTACTGCTCTTTACTTTGATGACCAGTAAAAATGCCAACTGTGACCACTTTATAATGTATCTTGAGGGATACTCTGGTTATTTATAAGAAAAGCTATTGGGGGGCTGGAGAGATGGCTCAGTGGTTAAGAGCACTAGGTGCTCCTCCAGAAGAAACAGGTTTAACCCCCACCCTCACATGGAGGCTCACAACTGCCTATAACTACAGCCCCCGGGGGATTCGGTTCCTTCCCCTGGATTCTACAGACATCAACCGTGCATGTGCTGCACAGACATACATGCAGCAGGCAAAGCACTCACCCACATACATAAAATAAAAATAAGTACATTTTATAAAAAATAGAGATACTATTTTTAATGGTATGGTTCAGAGATTTGTTTCTAGCAGGGCACTGTAGTTAAAAAAAATATCTTACTTTATATTTACCTCAAAGGGCTTCCTTTCCGCTCTTCCCGTTCCTCCCCCCCCCCCCCAATTCCTTGATTTTTTAAAATCCCCTCAGCAGTGTTTGTGAGTGTCTCCGTTGCTTGTTTGAAGCTGTTGGGCATGGTTCCTAGTCTGCGGTTGCTGACAGTGTTTAGGGATACGTACAGTGGGCCTGTAGACTGCTGCCTCAGAGGCATCTTTGGCAAGGCGGTCGCTGGGGTTCAGCGGTAGTTTCAAAAGCCGTTTTTCCTCTCTGGCTGTGAGGGGATTACCTTAAATAATTGAAGTGACTTATTGGACATTAAATATGCTGCGTAAACGAGAAGGAAGGACAAAGGCTCGTGCCGTGGATTGAAGCGTTACCGTAGGAATCGCTGTGACTCTGTGTTCTTCTGCTATGCAGGTTCACTTTGACGGCTGGAGCAGTTGCTATGACTACTGGGTAGATGCAGATTCTCCAGACATTCACCCCGTGGGCTGGTGCTCCAAAACCGGGCACCCTCTTCAGGCTCCCCTAAGTAAGATGCACTTAAATAGCATGATCAGTGTTTTCATTTCCTTCAACAGTGCTTAATGTTTTGTCTCCTTTCTGGTTTTTTTTTTTTCTTTCTCCATTTCTTTGTATATTTCTTTTAATTGTCAACAGCACACACATACACACACATACACACACATTTTAAATGGAAAAAAAAATCACATTGCCTAAAGGAGTAAAGTATGCTATTTTGAGTTTTATTTTAAAGTAAACATAGCCTTTTAAAATTAGTACTAGTTTCTCCAGGATAATCTGTCAGACTATTAAAATGTCACTATCAAATTTAGTATTTTAACAGTGACCTTATGCTGTAGCCTTGAAAATGTTATCACTGGCAGAAACTGGGAAAAGTATGAAAGAAGACTACCCTCTGCCTTATGATTTATATTACATGGGAATCTGTAGTTTGCACAATAAAGATTTCAATTCAATTGAATTAAGAGCACACAGAGTAGGGGAGGAAAAAAAAGTGCCATGATCTCATTTTTAAAAGAATATATAACTTATATGAGAAAATATGAGAAACACAGTATACTATAATCAGATGTCTTTTTAAAAATAATGAATGTTCTTTCCCGGAACAGTGAGTAGCTTTACTTATACGATCTATATGCAGACTGATGGTGCTTAGCAGCACACGTGTATATTTCTAGTTGCAGAGTTTGTTTAAAACAACAACAAAAAAAAGGCTGGAAGCAGGTATCAGTGAAATAAACCGGGGCACAGAGTTTGTGCGGATAATACCACGGCGAATATTAATACTGTAAAACACAAAAGATGAGTTCAGACCCGGAGGAGACTTTCACATTTGTGTTGTACCTTCTATGAAGCAAAATGAAAATTCTAAACTTGATATAATTGTGCATCGAGATGCCGGAGCCACACCTGGGGCGGTGGGGGGGGGGGGTGATTCATGTGCACCTGAGGATGAGGGAAAGTCGGAAGTGTGGCGCTTTAACGCTGACGATGCATCCCAGCCCTGGCCGCCTCGCTGGCTCAGGTGGCTCCAACTCGGTGCTTGTACTGCTTAAGTCTACAACCCACTGTGTGAAGCTTCCGCGCGGACCATTCCTGTGCAATGACAGCTGTTTCCAATGCTCCCGTCAGTGCAGATGTAAACATCTCCACTTCCTGACATCTTAAAAGAAAGCTAGATCAAAACTCACCACTCCAGTATTAAAGAAAAAGAAACTCTGCCAGAACGAGCTATGGAAAAATCTTTTAAAATAGGGATGTTTTGAAGCACTTTAATTTCTACAAGACCTACTTGTTTTTCTATAGGTGTCCATTGTTTCAGAAATGGAGTTTTGCTTTGTTTTGCTTTCCTTTACCTGGGTCTCATCCTAGATGTTTAAATCTTTACCTTTTTTTTTTTCTCGGCTTTTCTTGTAAGCTTCAACTTTATCTTTTTACTACTTTTGTTGTAGGTCCTGCAGAATTAATGGAGCCATCAGAAACTGGGGGCTGTCCAACTCTCGGCTGCAAGGGGATTGGCCATTTCAAAAAGTCGAGATACCTAGGCACTCAGAGGTATGTTTGCCATAGGACTTCCCTGCATGGTTGTGTGGAGGGTGCCTCTCTCTGGACGTAGAAGATGATTTCCTTCTATAGGAAACAGATGTGAACTGATTTTATATTCAGGGCCATAAGAAATGTGGTTACCATGGAGACTGTGTAAAAATGAAGAATATATCTAAACTTAAGTCTTCCTGAGAGAACATGCATTCGCTGTTTAAAATAGATTTACTTTAGTTATTTAGGCTCTTTTGTTTTCTGTAGCTTGGTTAGTTTTACAGATCCGTGGCTTCTAAAATAGTTATTTGGGGTTCACCATTAATAATGAGACGAGGACAGGCCCTGTTGAAATTACTTAGCAGAATATAATGTGGTTGGGTGATTCTACAGTTTAAATGAAAAAAGATAGGATATTGCAGACAAACGTCAGAAAACCATACCATCAAAGGATTTAATGGCCAAAAAAAGTGATTCTTCCCCTCCCCCCACTATTTTTTCTTACTTGCAAGTAACTTAAAAAGGAACCGAGGGCCCGGGGGTAGTGGGGCATGCCTGGGAGGCAGAGTCAGATGGATCGCTGTGAATTCGAGGCCAGCCTGGTCTACAAAGTGAGTCTAGGACACAGAGAGACCCTGTCTCAAAAAGAAAGAAAGAAAGAAAGAAAGAAAGAAGGAAAGAAGGAAAGAAAGAAACTGAAAATATAATTAAAACTTGGCATTCCGGTGATTTGGAGACCTTCATAGATATTTTACTTACAAATTTTTATAATTTAGGGGATATTTTTATGGGACAAAAGCATCGCCCATGTTTTTCTTTCTTTCTTCCTTTTTTTTTTCCTATTCTATTTTATTTATTTATTTATTTTTTTGGTTTTTCAAGACAAGGTCTCTCTGTGTTAGCCTTGGCTGTCCTAGACTCACTTTGTAGACCAGGCTGGCCTCGAACTCACAGCGATCCACCTGCCTCTGCCTCCCGAGTGCTGGGATTACAGGCGTGAGCCATTAATTTATTATTTTAATGGTAGAATTCATATAACAGCAAAACAAAGGACCTTTGGTTCATCTACATCCCTACTCCACAATCCCATGAGGTTAATTAGACTGAAGGCAGTTTCCTCAACTTGTGAAAGAAAAGAACAAGGAAACTTTTAAGTTGGGTAAATACTGACGTGTTGTTGGATACAGTTGGATACAGCTGATTCTATAAATTCTGGTTTTGGCTCTAGAAGGAAACTCGCCATACAGCACTGTGCATACAGCACTGCACCTAGGCTCACTGCCATGTCAGTGGGTCCAAGTAGCAAAGTCTGTGGCAGCAAAGCCTGTAGTGCCAACCACGTCCCGTCACCTGGCTGCTCCTCATGACGGCCTTTGCCCTTAGGCTCCTCCAGCCCGGCTGCTCCCACATCTTAGTGGTTGTCCCTGAGGGATCTCTTGATGGACTGAGTATGACGTGTAGTATTGTGCTTGGCACTAGAAAGCAGAAGTCATGGGAAGATTCACAGGGCAACTGGTGCAGAACTGTGGTAAAGGAGCATCCAGAGTCCCTGAGACCATGCTGGAGAACGGCCCGTTTTCTTGAAGGACTGGGAGAACAGAGTTTAAAACTGGAAAGACAAGGCTTGACCAAAAAGCTAGACTGATTTTCTTGTGCATGCAGGGCATAGCTCCTGCGGTCTTTGTCTTGTGCAGAGGTGGAATAAAGCTAGGACACTAATGGCCGAGTCCAGGTGCTGCCGTTCACTCTTCCCAGCCTGTACACAGGTTTTCTACCCCCCATGAGCAGGCTGTATAATTTACAATGCTCAACGCTGCCTCCTTGGCGGGACATTAATCCTTAGCAAGCCCAGCCCGTTTTCCATCTCATCAATACGCTTGTGGACTAGCTCACTGCATCGTACATATTCCCTGAAAGGTTCATTTCCCTGGCAATTATTTCTGTCCTTGCTGAGAATGCTGTGCTTAGGAAAACATAATGAGAAAATTCTCTTTGGATTAATTTGCTGAGAAACTGAATAAATCAAAACATGCGTTCTTTCCATAGATAACAAAGAAAAGTTGCTCTTTCGGTGCAGATAGTTTTATAAGCACAAAAGCAAAACACTGTAGTTTGGCTAGCATTTGCTTGTTACTATCTCTAAAGATGCTGTAAAGTGTGGAGTACAGATTCAGTAACACGGTTTGAGGATGCAAGCTTTCTTTGATATTGAAATGTGATCAGTGAAAGTTGGGGGTGCGGTGTGGTATTCTCCTCTCTAGAGATGTTGAGTAGCCAGCTTGCTTGGTTCTAGCTCCGCAGGAGAAAGTTTAAGTACGAGCTGCACATTGGCATTCACTTGGCTAACTTAGAGGTCAGAGAATGGGAAAGACCCACTTGGGGTTAAGAGAGCTGAAAGTACATAAAAGTAGACATTCTGTATACTTATTGCCTTCAGAAGTATACATATTTGATATATAAAATTTGGTCTTTCAGAAATTAAACAGGAGGGTCTTATTTCTACCATTCAGTAAAGAATGTTTTTGAATTCCATGGAGTGTCTTACGAATTAGTAGCCGCGCCTGCTCAGCTGCGTCTGGTTTTCCTTCTGCATCCTTCCACCTCGCTCGCACACGCCGTGGAATGCCTGCTTTGGGCCAGCTGGCTTCTGCGGCTGCACAGAAGAGGGCCCCACATGGAAGGCGGTGGGAGTGAGTAGTGCTCGTGGACGGAAGCGTTAGCTGTGTCTGGAGGGAATAGAGCCCAGTCAAGCAGCTGTTGTGGAGCCTCTCATATCGCTGTTTATCTTTGCTGATTTTTTTCCCTTGCACGGTGGAGGATAGATGACCTCCTTTATAAGGTAATAATAATGTGAGAGCAGCCGGGCTGGAGGAGCCTAAGGGTAAATGCCATCACGATGAGCAGCCAGGTGACATGACGTGGTTGGCACTACAGGCTTAGCTGCTGCGGACATTCCTTCTTGGACCAAAGGATATGCCAGTGAGCCCAGGTGCAGTGCTTTATGGTGGGTGTCCCTCCTTTGCAAGGTGTCGATTATGGTGATGGTGATGTCATAGCCGCTGCTCTAAGGACAGCAAGTCTATGAATTAAGCAACACTTCTAGATGAAGAGGGAAAATCTGCACGGTCGAGTACGTGCCCTGAATGGTACATTGCTAGAAACAGATCTCAGTCCAGCTCTGATGGGCCTCCTGTCTGCTCCTTTCTCTCCAGCCCTTATGCAGAGCAGTCACGTGATACAGCCTGTCTTGTGTGCTTGTCAGCATTGTGTGTGAGAGTAACTATATGGTGTTTAAACCGGACGTGTTGCCTAACTGTTTAAGTGCAGATATTTATAATTAAAGGGATTTTTAATTTATAATTAAAGGGGTAACTGTAGACAAGGCAGCCCTTTCTACTTACAAGCTCAACCAGAAATGCCATCAGGAAAACAGCCTCCTGAGAAGCTTGGGAACAAATATTTGTCAAGTATATAATAATTTGCTAATATTTGCACCATATAATAAAGTCATTTTAGGAAAGGGTCTGATGGGATTTATATTGCTTTTTCCTGAAATGAAACCTGGAGAAGAAAAAGGGTAAAAGAGAGAGAGAGAGTAAATACGAGTGAGAGAAAGTGAACACCCATGATGGAATACAATGGATCAAGCCTTACTAAAATTTAGTTGTTAAAAACCTTAGTACATGAAAAATTAGAACTTTTTATGTATGAGGCGGATGAGAATCTGCTTTTTCCATAGAAGTTAATAAACTCTGATGAGTTTTCAAAGTTCATGTACATTTTTAAACATTACTAAATTGGAACTGCACCCACATGGGGGAGCTCATGCCTCTGGTCTCTGTAGATACCTGTACTCACATGTACATATCCCAGCACACACAATTACACACACACACACACACACACACACACATTAAAAATAAATGTTCTTCCAAAACTTAGTAGCATAACAGAAGGGCAATTAAACAGGACATTCAGTGAACCTACGGACGATACAAATCTTGTGTCTCTTTTGTTCCTTTAAATAACAGACTGTGGTAGTTATCCAGTCCTTGAAAGCATGGTTAGTATGAGCTTTGCTACAAGATCAGGGAAAATTTGTAGCTTTAGCTTTGCTTGCCTTGAAAAGTGTCAGGTAAGCCCCTGGAATTCTGAAACAGTGTTTCACCTCTCTCTGCCAGCGTCTTTGTTTGTAACATAGGTGAGGAGAGCATTCACAGGAGTGTTGCCATGAAAGAACCAATTGGTGTAAAGGACATGGAACCCTGCCTAGCACAGAGAAACTTACAACACATAGAGCTGTGTGCCGTGTAAGAGGCACTCTACAAGTGTCCCGTGCCACCCCGCCCCAAGCCTCAGTTTTTTATCTGTCAAGTGAACGCTCTCTTGTAACTGCTTCCAAGGTTGAGCACATGAAGGCTAGGGAAGGAGATTGTTTACCTGGGTGAGGCGTGCTCACTTTTGTTGGTGTCTCCCTTTTGAAATGAAACGGTGCTTGCTCTCTTCACTGTGCTTGGAAGAGGCCACACAGCGCTTTGCCAGGCACCCTGGCTCCACCTGAAGCATTTCTCCTTCTGCCACCGCTGTGGTGCTCTGCTGTGTTTTGTCACATCCCCCTTAGTCATCCGCTCCCACCTCAGGAGCCAGCTGGCCTTCCTCTCCACCCTGCGCAGGTGTAAGAGGGTCCCGCAGGGTTGGAGCGCAGAGGGAGGCTTGGTGAATATCTATGGCTGACCACACATGGCTCCCTTGGTAGAGCAGATTTTCTCACTCATTAGGGCATTTTCTCAGAAGGCTGGATTGCTTTTCTTTCAACTGAAAGGTTGAAAGAGCAAAGACAATCTGTTTTCAAAAGGGGGAAAAAGAGGCATGTAGACAGCGAGGCTCATGACCAGCAGCTGCCTTTCTCTGAGCTGACCTCAAGTTTTTTATTTAGTCAACAACAAAAGCAAAGGGCCGTTTTCATAGAGCTTGAACGCAATTGTCTGCTTTGTAACTGGTGTAGCACTGGGGACCTGGATCATCCAAAATTCCTTTATTGGGTTTCCATTGTTTGAAGCTGGCGGTGTGTTCTTCAACCCTCATGCCTTCCAAAGCAAATGCACACACAGTGTAGTTCACAGCTTGTTAAAGTCAGGAACTCATGGGTGAATGAAACAACTGTGGGGACACTGCCGCTGGAGTAGTACCATGCTGACTATCAAAAGAAACCAAAGCATCATCATTGGATTTTTCTTTTATTGACCAAAAACTTGAAGTACATAAATTCAATGAAAAAACACACACTACAGGGAACAGTGTAGAATGACATCAGAGATGCCTGAGATCTGAGGCTGGGAGAACTTAATTCCTTAGTCAGAGCGGAGACTCGGGAGCTTTGCTCAGGATGAGCCCTTTAGCTGTAATTTTTGATGGTGTGAGAGCGAATCATTGAAGATGGTAAGTTGTGAGGTGACCCTCGGTCATCTGAATAGGACTTCAGTAGACATTTGTACCTTCCTTGCATCAAAGCTCAGCATTAAGAAGGGTGTGGTGCCTTAAGGTAGCCACATTGTACCACAGCGTGCTTGCTTCCTCTGCAGGTACAAAGTGCAAGGGTGGCTGAAGATCTAAACACCCGGGTGATGCTGCCTTCTGGGCTTTCGGTCTTGAGGAACGGAGCCCAGGCAGGTCAGGCTTTGTGTTTGTGGCCACCATGAAATTGAGGAACGCGTTGGACCCCAAAGTAGTGTTGGACCCCAAAGTAGTAGACAGGCTAAGATGAGTGGTACATGTGCATTGTGCCCAGCAACCTAATCCTATTCAGATAATTTCTGAGGGGTTATGTTGTTCCGGGTCCTGCATCCTGCCTGCACCTGGCTAGCTGCCTTCCAACTAAAGCACCAGTGGCCTCACTCAAAGCCTCTGTTCACGTTAGGCAGAACTAGCATTGGTCATTTGTACGCATAAGCTCTTGACTAGCTAAGGCTTTCCAAGCAGGACCCTGTGCAATGTTTGAATGGCAAGTGGTCAGATCTTCCTTCATGACTGCCAGAAGTAGTGTGCATGTTATCAAATGAGAAGACTTATTTTGCTGAGCTATCTCATTGCTGTGTGACCTCAGGCAAACAACATTTTTATTACTTGTCTGATAAAAAACTTTCCATAATTACTGGTTT